>NC_134858.1:61616650-61929150 GCF_049852395.1 Peromyscus maniculatus bairdii
CAAGTCTACATGTAGACAGAACACTGTATACAAAATAAATAAAAACTCTAAAAAAATATTAAAAAAAAAATCAAGTAGCTTCCAAGCCAATAAACAAATTTTTACACAAAAGCCAAGAAAACAGATTTAATTAAAAAGAAGTAACCAAGAGTCATATTCCTATTCTCTTAAACAAAGATGACAAAATTTACCCCTGGGGATCCAGCAGGATTCTGCAAATCACACAAATTACCTCCCACAACATTTTTTGCAGGCAGTCACACTAAGACACAGACACACACACACACACACACACACACACACACACACACACACACACACACACACACACACACTCTGGAGTGATGGAACCACCCACTCCCATACACAGGCTGATCCCAAATACTGAACAACATCCTGAAGCAGAGGGTAGTATCATGCTGTTGCTAGAATACAGTGATAGTCCAGAGTTCCTTCTAATTCTTACCTTGGTGGACAAAATTGACAACAATGAAATAATTCCTAAAGAATCATTCTTTTATAGAAATATAGAAAGGAACTAAAGTTTTTGGGGAAAGAGAAAAGTGGGGCAAAAGAGACATGGTAATCTGATAAAAAATGTGATTTAGGTGCAAGGATGAGCCTCTCAAATCCTAGCGCATGGCATTCCTATTAATTCATTTGAGACCAGGAACAATTACGGAACCCTTCCACCACAGGATCTGGAACACTACGTTTTGACTTTTCCTCCAAACTATGACGAAGAGCACCTGTCTTTCAGACAAAATGCCCCTGGCTCATCCCTGACACCAGGTACTTTTCCATGAGTGTCTTATTCCAGAGGTAAAGGGATAAAGGTTCTGGTAAAATGTGAGGAGAAACTCCCAGACTAACACACCCGAGGGGCTCACCAGTAGAAGCAGGAGGCAGTAAAAACAGTGTTGGCCATATAGGATCAAAACTAGTATTTTGGGACAGAAAGGTAGTCAGGAGGGCCCGGAGTACTAAAAGGGAAGAGGAGGCCAAGGACAATCCAGATGGAAAATACAATGACTACAT
Organism: Peromyscus maniculatus bairdii; assembly: GCF_049852395.1. NCBI lineage: Eukaryota > Metazoa > Chordata > Mammalia > Rodentia > Cricetidae > Peromyscus > Peromyscus maniculatus. The sequence goes on from NC_134858.1 coordinate 61,617,689, forward strand.
CATCTTCCTCAGAGAAGCACATGAGCCTGGTTCTGTAGGAAGCAGAGCTGGCTGTTTCTTAAGAAAAAGCTGCCTGACTGAGGTAGCCTTAGAAATACTCATTTCCTGTTCTTGAGAATCTGAGTAAAGAACCCTTAGAAACTCCCTAAGCAAGCCAGGCAAGGTTGGTGGTTCACGTGCCTGTAATCCCTACACTGGGGAGTTGGAGGCAGGATGATTAGGAGTTCAAGTCTAGTCATGACCACATAGCAAGTTTGAGGCCAGTGTAGGCTACAGTAGCCCTTGTCTCAAAAAAGAAAGAAAAAAACTCCTTGTGCTTGGTAAAGTAAGAGTGCAAACTCTTAGGGTTTTTGAGGTTTAGATTTTTTTTTTAAATGTATTTATTTTCACTGGGGCAGTGGTGGTGCATGCCTTTAGTCCCAGCATTGAGAGGCAGAGGCAGGCAGAACTCTGAATTCAAGGCCACCCTGGTCTACAGAGCGAGTTCCAAGATAGCCAGCACTACACAGAGAAACCCTGTCTTGAAAAACCAAATGTGTGTGTGTGTGTGTGTGTGTGTGTGTGTGTGTGTGTGTGTGTGTGTGTGTGTGTGTTGCCTGCATATATACCTGTGCACAACATGCATGCAGTGCCCACAGAAGCCAGAAGAGGGCACTGGATCTCCTTGAACTACAGGAGACATAGTGTGAGCAGCCACGTGGATGCTGGGAATCATGCAGTCAATGCTTCTAACTGCTGAGCTATCTGTCCAGGCCCCAGTTTTGGATGTTTCTTGGGGGGGGGGGTAAGGGGATGACAACAAAGTTTTGCTACGTAGCCCAGGTTTGCATAGAATTCATGTACTGCACCACCACTTCTGGCTCCCACAGCTCTTCAATGAGAGAGAAGGTAAAAATGCATTGTGACCACAATCCTACACTGCATAATCCAACAGCAGGCAGTCAAGTTCCCAAGGATGAAAGGCCAGAGCTCAGAAGCAGACTGAGGAGACAAAAGGAACAATGAGGCACAATGTGACTCTAGGGGTGGGAGGTGGCTGAGCTGACAGACAGAGTGCTTGACTAGCATGCATGAAGTCCTGGGTTTGAGCTACATAAAATAAAATGGGCCAACTACTTGGAGATAGGAGGAGCAAGTGTTAAAGGTTGTTCTTGGCTTCACAGACAGTTCAAGACCAGCTTGGCCTGAGAGACTGTCTCAAAAAACAAACAGAGCTGGACAAATGGCTCAGCATTTAAGAGCACTTCTGGAGTTCGGAGTTCAGTTCCCCGCACTCACACCAGGTAGCTCACAACTGCCTGTAACTCCTGCTCCAGAGGCTCTAACACCCTCTCCCAGCCTTTAGGGACACCTGCACCTTGTTGCATACTGATAAGTTTTGAATTCCTGGTTGCTGGGTATCCGCCACCATCAATGTAATAAGCCAAATCAAACTGAATTAATAAATCCAAGTTGAATGAACAGAGCAAAGCAATCCTGGGTGACCCTTGGGAAGGCTAGAGAAGAGTCACGGGGGAAAGGATCACAGGGGAAGGGTCACATGGCAAATATGGCCACCAGGCCTTAAGTGCCCTATAAGTGTGGTCTTGAGCAGCCCCAAGGAGGGGCTGGCTTTTGGTGGGCTTTGAGGGGTCAGATTTGGGGAAAGAGATGGCGGAGGGGAGTTGAGGTGGAGCTTCCACCAGAACATTCCAGACTCTTTGGGTATATGGGTGCCAAGGGCTGAGGTGGAGCTTCCACCAGTGTGGAAGCCCATAAAGGTTTCCTAGTGAGTTCTGAGCTTCCTTTACCCAGCAGGGCTGCATAAGAATGCTTGACCATGTGCATGGTTACTAGGTGATTGGAAGGGTCTGAACTTGGCTGAGTTAGAGTGAGGGAGGTCTTTTGCTCCACCCTTGGCATTCCAATTAAAGGCCCTTTAGAAGAGACAGGAGGGGCTGGTAGATAATGATCCAGGTCCTCCGAAGGCTATCCTGTGTTCCTATCCCTTTCTCTCCTCTATTCTTCTATCTAACATCTCTTATCCCTCTCTCCTCAAGAGTATCCTGTCGTAAAATGTGGGAGCCGGTCTCCCAGCCAGGCTTCCACACACCAGAACACATACCTTCACAAAGACACACACACATTAAAAACCAAAATTAAGCAGGGCGATGGTGCCTCATGCCTTTAATCCCAGTACTCGGGAGGCAGAGGCAGGCGGATCTCCGTGAGTTCTAGGCCAGCCTGGTCTACAGAGTAAGTTCCAGGATAGCCAGGACTATTACACAGAGAAACTCTATCTCAAAAAACCAAATAAATAAGTAAATAAATGAATGAATGAATTTTTAAAAAGCCAAAATTAAATAAAAATAAAAGGTTATGTCCTATTGTGGTCCACTTTCAGAAATCTTCAGTTCTCTAGATCTGAATTCTCCCTTACACACAGGAGCATGTTTGTTACTAAGGGACCCTTCTCCCAGCCTCAAGCACACATAGAGTAGAGAGTCCCAAGTCTCACCCCTAAGGACAGATTGCCTCTGAAACAGTCTCACCCAAGCCACTCCCTATCGGGACCAGCAGTCCGAAAGTGGCTGCTTAGACACTGCACTTCTCCCACTACGGTGGGAAACTAGAGCAGCCAGCCTGACAGAGTCAAAGCCTACCTGGAAGAAGTGACACCTGGGACCCAGAAACACTTCACTACAATCACACTGGTAAGTAAGCTGGGAGTGGTGGCATGTGCCTTTGACCCCAGAACTTGGATAGGCAGAAGCAGACAGATCTCTGTAAATTCGAAGCCAACCTGGACTAATAGTGAGTTCCAGGACAGCCAGGGCTATGTAGAGAGACCCTGTCTCGAGAAAAAAAAAAAAAAAAAAAAAAAAAAAAAAAAAAAAGAAAAGAAAAGAAAAAGAAAGAAAGAAAAGAAAAAGATGCCGGGCGGTGGTGGCGCACGCCTTTAATCCCAGCACTCGGGAGGCAGAGCCAGGCGGATCTCTGTGAGTTCGAGGCCAGCCTGGGCTACCAAGTGAGTTCCAGGAAAGGCGCAAAGCTACACTGAGAAAACCTGTCTCGAAAAACAAAAAAAAAAAAAAAAAGAAAAAAAAAAAAAAAGAAAAGAAAAGAAAAAGATAAAATACAAAAAGAAAGAAAAAGCCGGGTGGCAGTGGCGCACACCTTTAATCCCAGCACTCGGGAGGCAGAGCCAGGTGGATCTCTATGAGTTCGAGGCCAACCTGGGCTACAGAGTGAACTCCAGGAAAGGCACAAAGCTACACAGAGAAACCCTGTCTCAGGAAGAAGAAAAAAAAAAAAAAAAAAAAAGACAGGGAGACAAGCAGAGATAAGTAACAGGTAAGGCAGGTAGTAAGCAGGCAGGTAGGAGAAAGTATTAGTGTCAGCCAAACATGGGAAAGGGTCTAAAAAGCCCAGCAACAATTCTAAGCTCATAAGGTGGGTCAAAACGCAGAAAGTGAGGTGGGCATAGAGGGCATTGGGGGCACAGGGAAAATACCCCAAATTCCATCTAAGATGAAGAAGGGAAAGCGAAGGTCAGAAATACTCATTTCTTCTTCTTCTTCTTCTTCTTCTTCTTCTTCTTCTTCTTCTTCTTCTTCTTCTTCTTCTTCTTCTTCCTCCTCCTCCTCCTCCTCCTCCTCCTCCTCCTCCTCCTCCTCCTCCTCCTCCTCCTCTTCTTCTCCTCGTTTTTTATTTTTTGAGACAAGGTTTCTCTATGTCACTTTGGCTGTCCTGGTGTCCTGGAATTCACTCTGTAGACCAGGCTGGCCTCAAACTCACAGAGATCTGCCTGGCTCTACCTCCCTAGTGCTGGGATTAAAGGCACCACCGCCTCCACCACCACTGCCACCACTGCCGCAGCCCAGCAGAAATGGTAGTTTCTAAGTTAGTCTTAAGAGACACAGGAAGTGAAAAGAGGTTCAGGCTTTGGGCATCTGCATGTGCATGTCCCAAAGAACAACTGCATCCAGAGATCAAAAGTGAAGGTGAGCTAGACCACGGAGGACACAACACACCATGATAAGGAATTGGGGAAGCTAAGACTGTATGCGTCTAGAATATTACCGGGCATATAAAGAATGAGTGCCCATTATAAAAAATTCCAACCAGTCCAGAATAAAGTAATATGTCACCTTTCCCTCAGAAAACTACTGTAAAGTGTTGAGTATATACTCTTCCAGACACCTTGTACTGACTAGTTTTTTCTAGTCAGTCAACTTGACACAAGCTAGAGTCATCTGAGAAGAGGGAACCTCAACTGCAAAAATGTCTCCATAAGATTCTAGCCTGTAGCTGGGCAGTGGTGGTACACGACTTTAATCCCAGCACTCGGGAGGCAGAGCCAGGCGGATCTCTGTGAGTTCTAGGCCAGGCTGGTCTACAGAGAGAGATCCAGGACAGGCACCAAAGCTACACAGAAAAACGTCTCGAAAAACCAGGGGGGCAGTGGGGAAGGCTGACTAAGAGTCTAACCTGTAAGGCAGTGGTTCTCAAGCTGTAGGTCATGACCCCTTTGGGGGTTGAACAACCATTTCACAGGTTTGATTAAGACCATCTTTTTTTTTTGGTTTTTTTTTTTCGAGACAGGGTTTCTCTGCGTAGTTTTGCGCCTTTCCTGGAGCTCACTTGGTAGCCCAGGCTGGCCTCGAACTCACAGCAATCCGCCTGCCTCTGCCTCCCGAGTGCTGGGATTAAAGGCGTGCGCCACCACCGCCCGGCAATTAAGACCATCTTAAAACACAGATATTTATGTCACGATTTGTAACAGTAGCAAAATTACAGTTATAAAGTAGCAACAAAAATAATTTTATGGTTGGGGACACTACAACATGAGGAACTGTATTAAAGTGTCACAGCTTTAGAAGGTTGAAAACCACTGCTATAGGGCATTACTTAATTAGTGATCCATGTGGAGAGGGCCTAGCCCATTGTGGATGGTTCTATCCCTGAACTTGGTTCTATAAGAAAGCAGGCTGAGCAAGCCATGAGGAGCAAGCCAGTAAGCAGCACCCCTCCATGACTTCTGCATCAGTTCCTGCCTCCAGGTTCTGCCCTGAGTTTTCTCAGTGATGAACTTATTACCTAGCGTGGAATCAAAATAAACCCTTTCCCCCAAAGTTGCTTTTGATCATGATGTTTCATCACAGCAGTAGCAATTATAACTAAGAAATTCCTCCTAAGTACATTTCTACAAAGTTTTTGTTTTTCAAGATAGGGGCTCCTATAGCCCAGGCTGGCTTCAAATTTCCTATTTATTCAAAAAGACTTTGAACTCTTTTTGTTATTGTTGACAGTAATAGTTTATTTTCTTCCCCAAAAAGACCAACTGCAACCAAATGAAGTGACTATAACCTCATAATTTTGTTTATATAATTAAACTAGCTTTGAACTGGATCACTGGCCCTTTCTAATTCCCAGTCCAAGCAGCTTGCATTTCTTAACAGGCAGCACGTTCTCACATCTGCAGTTAGACTAACCACACTCAACCACAGCAAATGTCTCTCTAGTTTTAACCTTTACGCAGAAAGTAGGCTTCATCTGCCCACCGTAGCCACACTGCTTCCTGTCATAATGCCACTCTCCCTGGACACACAGAGAATCCTACTGTGTCGCTGTGGAGCTGGTGCTTGTCACATTTCCTGCAGAAAGTCTAGTGAGTTTTAAGAACATTCAGTGTTTTAGGGAGCCTATCAGCACAGAAAGATCTTGGCCTCTGATCCTCTGGCATTCACCTACCTACCAAGTACTGGAATTAGAGATGTGTACCACCACACCTGCCTATAGTATGCCTTGTTTTATATATATGGGATTATAATATACTTTATTCTTCAACAGCAAACTGCTTTGCTGTTGGTGGTGGTGGTTTGTTTGAGATATAGTCTCACTCTATAACTTAGGCTGACTTGGAACTTACTATGTAGTCCATGCTGGCCTCACACTCATGGCAATCCTTATGCCTCTGCCTCCAGAGTGCAAATTCTGAAGTAGGAAAGCAAGGTAAGTTTTGTACTGGGGGCCAAGGCTTTAATAGGAAGCAGCATGGAGCTTACAGAGCAGGCGACTTAGAGACAAATGGAAAGCAAAGAGCATAGGACCCAGGGACAATGAAGATCATGTGGGACAGACTGAAGTCAGTTAGCACAACTGCGTGACCCGTAGACAAGAAAGAAAGGAAAGAGTAACACTGACACTAGATCTCCGGCAAATGAGGAGAGAGCTTTGTGGCAGGGGTTGTTGTATAATGAACAACCTGGCTGGACTTTGTCCTCTGTAGGAGGCAGCCTGTAAACCCATGCAATTCCTGAGTAATAGGTGTGTCTGTTCTTCATGATGTACCCTAGTGATTTATGTGAGGTGACTCATGGTGAGTCCCTAGACAGACTACCAAAGAGATAACGAAGGAGAAGGATTGGCCATAGCAGAAAGGCCAAGCATGCAGCTAGTGAACTGGGCTTTGAAACAAATGTTATCAGCAAAACTTGCAGAGAATGTAGGAGGCTGGATACTGGCTTCAATCACAGGGCCAGTGATTAAGCTAACCCTGCAAAGAACGCCAGACACTGAAACTCAGGTGAACTTGCCTGGTAAGCAGTATTCTATGCATATTGTACATCGGCATGCCAGAGAGTGACGTACCCTATGCCACAGGAGAGGACACTAGCAACTGTACTTTTTGCAGTTCTCCCAGGCCTCACTCTGTGTCTCTTCCTTTGATGATCTTGATTATTATCCTTCTGATGTAATAAAATTATAATTAGGCTGGGCGGTGGTGGTGCACGCCTTTAGTCCCAGCACTCGGGAGGCAGAGCCAGGCGGATCTCTGTGAGTTCGAGGCCAGCCTGGTCTACAGATTGAGATCCAGGACAGGAACCAAAACTACACAGAGAAACCCTGTCTCAAAAAACTAAACCAAACAAAACAAAAATTATAATTAGAATAGCAATCAGTACTTTCCAGCATTCTATAATTACTCTAGCAAATTCTGGAACCCAAGAAGGTAATGAGAACCCTGAATCTGTAGCCACTGCCTGGGAACTCCCAAGCTTCCAGCCGGTATCTAAAATAAGAGCAGTCTTAAAAAGACTATGCCCTTAACCAGTCAAGTGTGGCCTAAATTTGTATAGTTAGTGCCCCAAGTTACCATAGGGACAAGAGGATTCTGAATCTACTCGAGGGACCAGCTGGGATCTGCAGGTTTACAATCCGGTGACACACTATGTGTCTAACAAAGCAGGCCAGGGATTTGTAACCAAGGCCCGAGGCAAAGGATGAAAGAGGAAGGCAAAGAAGGTAAAGATCAACTCTGCTGGAAACAGGCAAAAAGAGCTCTCTGCGGGAAGCAGGACAATCTTGCCCTGTAGCATGGGGGCTGTTATGAGCATGTTCAGAGAATGGGTAGTTATGAGTATGTTCAGAGAATGGGTAGCAAAGTGTTCTGAACACATACATGGTAAAGGCATTGGAGAGGTGATTTTCTAGAAGCTGGACCTCATCTAACTTCTTAGATTCTAAATCACAACCAATGTAGATGCTCAGAGGCACTAAAAGACAGACCAATAAGGAGAAGAGACCACACCAGTGATTGAGATTACAAAGCAAAAGACAACAGTCCACTGCATATTAAACTTGAGATATCAGTTATGGGAAAAACAGGTAACTCCAAAATAGCACAACTTGCATTCTCAGGACCTTGGTCACTTTGGGTCAAAATTCTACAGGGTCTGCTTAGCTTCAAAGAACCACATTCTGAGAGCGGAGATGACAAGACCTGTCCTCTGAGCTCTTCCTCTTTACTTCTCCTCCCACTTCCTTTTCTTCCAAAGGAGAAGGGCTTCATTTACCCACTGGTTTGCCACATCCTGCCTCTCGGCTACTTCCTGGGAGACGCCTGGCTATTCTGAGAGGAGTATTAACTCTTTCAGGCCCTACAAATTTGGAACTACCATATGAGAAAATATGAATAAGGGAGGGGAAAAAACCTTTCTAAGCAACATAATTATTTAAGGCAGTGTTACTTTGTTTTCGAGACAGTGTCTTGCTATGGAGCCCAGGCTATTCTGGAACTCTCAACTCCCCTGCCTCAGCTTTCTGACTGCTGGGATTACAAGACTATGTCCCACCAAGTCTGGTAAGAGGAAGTTCTTTAATCAAGAAGTCTAGATCTGGGCATGGTAGTTCACATCTGTCTTTCAAACAGTCAGGGAGCTGAGGCAGAATTGGCATAAGCTCAAGGCTAGCCTGAGCTACAGAGCTGAATTCCAGACCAGCTAGGACTACATTGAGACCCTATCAATAATAATTAAAAATTTAAAAACAATAACAAAGCACAAAAACAAACTTTTAAGATGACAAGAGAAAATAGAAGGAAATTAATTCACTCAGGGCTGAGGCCTCTAATAATGAACAAAGATTTACCTTTATTCATTTTCAACTAAATAGATCATAGAGCTTTTTCCCTATCTTAAGACAGAAGAAAGGCAGACAGTGACAGAAACCAGGAGCCCTGCTCTCAGAGAAACCAGAAGCCCTGGATCCCAGTTCAGGTCTTCACCAGTCGCACGCACCCCAAGTAATTACTCAGTCTCTGGGCCCAATCTCTTCCAGCCCATACAAGGGAAGGAAGCTGAACCATTACGAGTGTTTCCTCCTTTAACATTTTAAAAGCAGATGTCTACACTCAAGGGAGAAGGAATCAAAAGTGTTGATGAGAAAAAAATGATTAATATAATTCTAGACCCAGAAATTGCCTGGCTCAGGGAGTTAACCTTATCAGTCTCAATTTATTAGGGGTAGGAGGCTTGGTGGGTGGGAACCAGAGCTACCTACAGTGAAATTAAGCTGTTCCCAAATGAATGCTGCTGAGGTGTGATCCATCCAGAGTGTTAAGCAACTTACCAGCAGCATGAAATCATATTACCAAAACTGTGTTGTTGCAAAAACTTAACTTTCCCTCAACTGTGATTTGCAGAGAGGGTGCAGAGCTGAGAATACTGTGTCTGTGGCCATCTGTCCTATCCTAGTCCCCAGAGAGGCGTGAGGGGGAGTGTGAAAAGCCACCGAGTGCCATGTAAATTCAGCCACTAATGTCACATATCCATCATGAGCCCAGCATTTGCAGGTTGCAGGTTGCTAGGGACAGGCAGGAAGCCTGGCATTCTAAAAAAGCTCGTCAACCCATCCAAGCCTTTCAAGCCTTCCCTGGGCCTCCCTCTATGCCAGGCACAGCGCTGAGGACCTGCCACAAAATAGCGCAGGTGTGGCCACCAGTCAATGTTTGCCGGGAAGGAGCTGTCTGCTGAAGAGCAGCAAAGAGAACTACAGGCCCTCTCAATGGCCTGTATGACATGCATTAAGTCCTGCAACAACAACAACAACAAAAAAAAATGGCTTCCCCATCTATCAAGTGGAGAAAACACATCTCATGTCATAGGACTCCACGAGGGAATAAACAGACAAACACTATATAAGCCAAACGAAGTCAAAGTTAGACCTCACCGAGACTAGCAGAGTTGTGCCCTCTGGCCAGCAGTGTCTACAGTCCTATCTTTATGTCATCTCACGTCTTGTTTAGTCATCAGCACAACTCCAAATCAGATCCCAGGTGCTTCAGTTGGCTCTGAAAAGTCCCCAAAGGCCAAGGGTAAAAAGTGTAGCCTTCACCCTGTGGTACTACTGGGAGGTGATGGAGACAACCCTAGGCCATGTCATGGGAGGTACCTACAAAGGGGCCTGCCCATCAAACCCACTCTCTTCCTTTCTCAAAAGCTTTTTGATAGCAAAGGGAGCCATTTTACTCTGCCATCACCAAGGCCCAAACAACAGCAGCAATCAACCTCACCACTGTGAGCCTCCCTCCTCTATCCCTCCTTCTTCCCCTCTTTTCCCTTTCTCTTGTTGTGGGGGGAGGAACCAGGTCTTACTATGTAGCCCAGGCTGACCTCTATCTCCCAATTCTTCGGCCTCCACCTTCTGAATACCCAGTCTTCTTTTCTTTTTATGAGCCGAGTTCCTCAGGATTTTGTTATGGTGAGGGAAGTTGACACACACAACAGGGAATGTGTTACGCACAGAAGGCAAAGAGGACAGGGCTGCCATAGCTCAGCAGAAAAAAAAGGTGCTTGTTGCCAAGCCTGACCAGGAGCTCCATCCCTGGAGTCCATATGGTGGAGGGGAGGACCAAACTCCTGTAGACTGTCCTCTGACCTAGGCACACACTGGGTCATAAGCACCTGTACATACATACACACACACACACACACACACACACACACACACACACACACACACACACACACTTTAAGAGGTGAACCAGAGCCAGTGAGAAGGCTCAGTGGGTAAAACCACTTGTCATGAAGCACAATGACCTGAGTTCAATCCTCAGAACCCACAAACAGCTGGATGCTACAGCTCATCTGTGTAATCTCAGCACTCCTACTGTGAGATGGGAGGCAGAAACAAGAGTATCTCCCAGAAGTTCATAGGCCAGCTAGCCTGGAGCATAGAGAAGAGACTCCCAAGAGCTATCCTCTAACCTCCAATGCAGACTGTGACAGACAAGCCCACATTCACACACATCATACACATATTTTAAAATTTATTTTTATTTTATGTGCATTGGTGTTCTGCCTGTATGCATGTCTGTGTGAGGGTGTCGGATCTTGTAATTACAGACAGTTGTGAGCTGCCATGTAGGTGCTGGGAATTGAACTCGTGACCTCTGGAAGAGCAGCAGTCAGTGCTCTTAACCACTGAGCCATCTCTCCAGTCCCCACAATTTTTTTTTTTTTTTTTTTTTTTTTTTTTTTTTTTTTTTGGTTTTTCGAGACAGGGTTTCTCTGTGTAGCTTTGCGCCTTTCCTGGCGCTCACTTGGTAGCCCAGGCTGGCCTCGAACTCACAGAGATCCGCCTGGCTCTGCCTCCCGAGTGCTGGGATTAAAGGCGTGCGCCACCAACGCCCGGCCAATTTTTTTTTTTTTTTTTTTTTTTTAAATAAAAAAGAAGAGAATCATCCAGCCCAGACTTGCACAAGTCAACTGTAAGAACTGAAGTGGAATGGGTATGCACAGAGTAAATGACTGGGAAAAAGAAAGGTCTGCAATGGTCTGATTTACCAAAGAGATGACCTATAGTTTACTCTGACAGGGATTTGGGTTTCAACACTCACTGACGGTGTCAAAGAGACTCCCCAGTGAAGACAGGGTCCACTGGGAAAGATGTTTAGATGGACCTTAAGCTGATCCCCAACATCTGGCTCCAGTCACTGAGGTGTCACCTCTCAGTTCGCAGAGGCCAGTGACTGCCCTTCCTCACTGTGCCTCCCACCCAGGGGCACACATACACGCAAAGCCCAGGAAATCCTCCTTAATTGTGGAGAAAAAGTCGAGCTTCCTGGTGGTGCTGGTCAGGCAGAGGGGCAGTCAGCAAGGCCACGGGGAGTCTATATTAGGACACACTGTGCAGTTCTTTCCTAGGCACCTTCCGCAGACTCCTGTTTCACTGAAAAGAATTCTTTGCTTCCTGCACATCACAAAAAATTCCAAGTATGTCCGGAGTTGTCTCTATTTGGAGGCTGTATGGCTACAGAACAGGTGAAGAGTTCCAGCATGGGAGGCTCTCTGGAGAGTGAGAATTTTCTCCCAGCTCACCTGAAAGAATAAAGCCCCTGGGCTGGGGTCTGGCCTGCCCATTCCCATTAGTCCTGTTAATCACAGAACGCTCTTTACACAACCAGTCCAGGAATCCTTGCTGTTGGGAAAATGTTTTAACACCCATTTTACAGTTGTGGAAACAGACTCAAGGATGTAAAGACATATGCATTAGACCGCAAGGACGGCAAGAAGCAGAACCACAGCTCACACGTAGCTGGCTGGAGCCAACCCGTCCTGCTGTGCTGCTGCTGCACCAGCAGAGGCTGCGCCCGCCTGCCACACGGCAGATTCAAAACAGAACCTCGGTGCGAATGCCGACTTCTTTAACCCTTCTTTGTAGTCCCAGATCCTTTCTCTGCCAAAAGTAGGACTACAAAAGGACATCTCGAAGGTTCCTTCCAAGAATAAAATTTAATCTACCTACTTGGAACTTGAAAGCATACTAAATGGTGACCCATCTGGTCTACACACTAAGGGACAAAGTCATTACAGTCACCACCACTCTCCAGAGAAGCAGCCTGAGCGCAGGATGGTCAAGTGTGGAGCTAACAGCTATACCAGGGAAGGAGCACAGAACACACACTTCACACGCAGCACCTCTACTCCAAAGCCCTAAGACCTGAAGATTGAAAAGGCTGAAGACTTTTAGACTCCTCTGACAAGATGGCTAGTCTCTGGATTCAAGTGAACCACAGAAGAAGAGACGGTTCACTCTCAACAGCCTTCATCCACACAAGTACCACTAAGCAGAGAACGGCATCCTCCTCAGACCATCTTGTAGTTGGGCCTGCTGACCAAACCCTCAGCCTATCTCAACTTTCTAGATATTAGACAGACCAGACTTCCCAAAACAATGGTTCTCAGGATACTCTGCCCCCTAACCACATGATCTAGCCAGATGTCAGAGCTCCTAGAGATCCCTTCCAGCTGTTCCCACCATCACTAAAGTCCTTTCTCTTCCTGTCTTTGCACTCCAGGAAGATGCTTTTGTGGATACTTTCCATCACTCCAATGTCTCCACTTGAATCAATCTAAGCATACTCACGCAAAGGACTTTAACATTTTAGAAGAAACTCAAAACTTTAATTTCTCAGTTTCTATAAAGGGTAATTTTCTAAACCCTGAGCCTGCTAATTACACTGGCGTCCTAAAAATATTATCTCAGTACAATGCCTCCTTTTTACTCCCACATGCCCATCCCCCAAATGCACACACATACACTTCAGACTGCCATTTAGATACTGGAGAGTATAATTTAAATGTCTTTAATAGCTTGACTCTCCAGGGACATTTCTACATGATTCTTCAATTTACTTCAGAGCTATGATCTAAAAAGAAGCCTTTAGTGAATTCAAAGACTAAATAGGCAGAGACATTGAAGGCAAATAATGACAACAAAATTCAGATAAGAATTTAAAATTCATCCACCTTGTCCATAATATCTACATTTTTAAAAAAATTGGGAGACAGGATCTCACTTGTAGCCTTGGCTGGCCTATAGCATGATACATAGATCAGGCTGGCCTTGAACTCACAGAGACCCACCTGCCTCTGCCTACCGAGTACTGAGATTAAAATCACACACCACCATACCCAGCCCCATTTTTTTGGTTTTCATCTTAAGTCCTTTTAGGGTCAGGCATGGTGACATATACCTTTGGTCCCAACACTCAGGAGAAAGGGACAGGCCAATCAGAGCTTTGTAGTTGAGTCCTTGTCTCAATAAATAAATAAATGGGGGGGGAGTGGACATCTTTTTAGTCCATCGTGCCAGCCAGTACCTGGTATATTAGATGTGTACCTAATATCAGTTCAATGAACATTAAGTACCTTAATCTTTGACAAATAAATGAGAAGCCCACTGTAATTTTGGAGCTAGGTGTGATGGTACATGCCTATAATCCTATCACTTGGTAGACTGAGGCAGGAGGATTAAAAGAAAAAAATCCATTGTAATTTTGGTCACAATCTAAATGTAGCTGACCTATACAAATGCCACGTATGTCGACAGCAAATAAGAGGCAGCTGCTAGGATTCGAAGCGGACAAAACCTCTGTCATTTGAACTGTTTGGAAGTTGGTCTTGTTTGGAAGACAGATGGTTAGCAGCTGCAAGTTCAATTACAAAGTGCCTGGAAGGAAGGCAGAGAAGGAAGCAGAGGGATCCAAGTGCCACTTCATATATTAAGCATGGAATTCCTTTCCAGCAAACATCTTTCATTTCCTTGGAGGAAGCCAACCCGGATATGCCCTTTGAACTTGAGAGAAAAGCTTCGGAAGAAAGACTCTAACTATAGACTGAGTGAAGCTGGAGGCACAGAAAAGTCACTCCTTTGAAATATCTCTGTTCTACGTAGATCTGTGTGTTAAGGAAGACAGAGGGCATGGGAGACTCCACTCTGCAGCCAGGCTGACAGCCTGGATTAAGTGTGTTGGTTAAACATGTTGTCTCCCTTTTCATCCCTCATTTTGTCCTTTGCAGAGTAAAGGGCAAAAAACAAATGAACTAAAGGACAAAACTGACTGACTTCTAGAGCAGCACTCACAGACATTAGGTGATGATGATGCGTACACTACCCAATTCAGTCGCTATAGTGGCTGGCCATTAAGCCTTTTAAAGATGACTAGTGTGGCTGAGAAACTGGTATTTCAACTGTACTGGATTGCAGTTAATTTAGATATAAACAGTTACATGTGGGTAATGTCCCGTTTGGAATAGTACAGCTCTACAAAGTCCTCCTGCGTTTTACACAGTGAGACGGGGAATGATGATAGACTAGAGCAGACTAGGCTCTAGATCCCCAGTGTACCAGAAATTACTCCGCTTCCCCGACTTCACATCCCCGGTTGGTGTAATGGACTCTGATGACTGTCCCTGCAGAATGGCAGTAACTAGAGACCAGAGGCCCTCGGTGAGTGGCGGCTGTTTCTCCAGCCCCCCTTTAGTCTTCGGACTCTCTCCTATCATCCTTCCTGCACACATCCATTTTTATGACCTTGCAGACTGAGAGCTCTGGTCCTGACACATAGCCCTGTCTACCGGGAAAACAACTAGGCCAAAAGTTGTCCCCAGCCTGCAGCTGTGGGCAAGCTTCTGGTACCAAAAGGCTTAGTACCTCCGGAACCACTGATTTCCGCTCACCCCGTCCCCTCTGCCTCACATGGTCCACAGTGATTTACACTCCTCCAGTGACTGTGTATCAAGCTGAAACTTGACTCAATGCAACCAAAACACCTGTTGCTTGTTTCTGGTACTTTCCTCTCTCTCCCCTGCTTTCCCCTACTAAGGATGGTATGGCTTTTTTATATAGAAATGCCTTAAGAATTTTCTTTTCTTTCTTTCTTTTTTTTTTTTTTTTAATTGTTGGGTTTCTTTTTTGTTTTTATTTTTCAAGATGAGGTTTCTCTGTTTAGGCCTTGCTGTCCTAAACCTCACTTTGTAGACCAGGCTGGCCTCAAACTCAAGAGATCTGCCTGTCTCTGCCTTCCAAGTGCTGGGATTAAAAGTGTGTGCCATCACCACCTGGCACCTTAGGACTTTTTTTTAAAAAAAAAAAAAAATCACCACTCAGAAATAGGAATTCGGGGCTGGAGAGATGGCTTAGGGGTTGAAAGCACTGACTGCTCTTCCAGAGGACCTGGGTTCAATTCCCAGCACCCACATGGCAGCTCACACTTGTCTGTAGCTCCAGCTTCAGGGGACCCAACACCCATAGCAAAAACACCAATAGATGTAAAAATGATTTTTTTTAAAGAAAGAAAAAGAAATAGAAACGCAACAAATTACATTATGGCTAACCCAGGAATAATTTGATTACCGAAATTAAACAAGGCAAAAGAAACTGCTGTAGAAGGATGTTCCTGTATAAAAATAATAAAAGGAAGTCGAGCAGTGGTGGCACACACCCTTGATCCTAGCACACAGGAGGCAGAGGCAGGTGGATCTGAGTTCGAGGCCAGCCTGGTCTACAGAGTGAGTTCCAGGACAGCCAGAGCTACACAGAGAAAACCTGTCTCAAAACAACAAAACAGAAGAAGAATAAAAGTGCCAAGGTCTCTATGTTAATATAATGTGGTAAGAAGCTTAGCCCAGGCAGTCCGTTGGTCTTTTTTGAAACTGAGGCACCAGCCATCCTGTGGAGACAGGCTTCCCTTGTCTTCAATGACTATGTTTTTATTTTTATTTCATTTATTATGTGTGTGTGTCTATGAGTCCACATGTGCCACTGAGCCCAGAGTAGCTAGAGGTCGTTCTCACCTCCACCACGTGGATCCCAGGGATCCAGCAAAGCAGGTGCCCTGAATTGTTAAAGCATCTTGCCAGCCCTCAATGACCAAGGTTTATTAGTAGACACAAGTGAGTAACTAAGATAAGCACATGAAATTTTCTGCACTATTAGCAATTCCTGGAATGTTAAGTGGCTCTGCTCTTCCTGTCTCCCTACCACACCACAAAGCCCAAAAGGGGAAAGCAGGGCTGAAAGACAGGTTGGTGCAGGGTAGGGTTTTGGTGTGGATTTAAATAAGCCATTACACAAAATGTTTACAGCTAGCTAAGAATTCCTGTTAACTTTCTGACATCTCATGGACAGGGGCATCCTCTGAGGGCTGTTTACCAGAGGGAAGCACAGAAGCAAAGCAAATAACTGAGACTCTGAACTCAAGGCAGTGAAGGCCTTCCATTTTATTCTATTGTTTATGTTCGTGGTTCTGGGTATCAAAGCTAGTAACTCACATGATCTACTTTAAACTAACTTGGATACACCAACCATAACTCAATAAAAAAAGAAACATAATCACCCTGGATTCACACAAAACTATAAGGACAACAATGACAGGCTAATTAGCCAGGCTTGTCCCTAAAACTCCCTAGATTTTAAGATTTCACCCGAGTCTGGAGCCTAGGTAGATGATTCACCCTGTTACGTTCTTTCTGAAAAGGGAGTGCATTTAAGAGTACCTGAGAGCCGGGCGGTGGTGACACTCGCCTTTAATCCCAGCACACGGAAGGCAGAGGCAGGTGGATCCCTGTGAGTTCGAGGCCAGCCTGGGCTACCAAGTGAGTTCCAGGAAAGGTGCAAAGCTACACAGAGAAACCCTGTCTGGGAGAAAAAAGAGTACCTGAGATACTGAAATTTTCTTGTGAACAGTTGCACTCGATAAGTCAGTTCCAGGAAGGTGCTCATTTCGAGGGGACTGCTGCTTCTACAACGACATCATAACCCTTAAGACAGCTCTTTTACTAGGGATGGACTAAGTCCCCTGTCTCCCAGCTTCTTCTTTCTTTCTTTTTTTTTTTTTTTTAAGACAAGGTCCCACAATTCCAGGCATTGGCTGGTGTGGAACTTGTTAGGTAGACTAGGCTAGCTTTGAACTCACTGAGAAATGAGAGTAAAGACATGCACTACCATGCCTGGCTCTTTTTTTTTTCTTTCTTTTTTTCATTTTTTATTCTTTATTCCTTTACCTACCTAAGACAGCAGAAAATAGAAGGGGCACTTTTTAAAGATTCAGATTATTACCTGAAATCACTTTTAAAAGAATATTAGGCCAGGTGTTGATGGTGTTCTCCTTTAATCTCAAGATGGTGACAGGTGGATCTCTATGAGTTCAAGGCCAGCCTAGTCTACAAAGCAGGTTCCAGGGCAGCCAGATTAAACAGAGAAACCCTGTCTCGAAAATAAAGGGGGGGGGGGTATGCAGGGGGGAGAATATTAGATAAAGTTACCAAATATCAGCACTGGGGAAACTTAGCAACTTTTCCAGCCATTAAATGTCTGCAATCTTGCTTTATCCACAAGATAGGGAAAAAGTCCAACTGTCTCCTGCTCCAGCAGTGGGAATGGAGCAAGTTCCTTCCCCTCTCTGGTGAAAGCAGCAGGTCAGAGTGTGAAAAACCGCAAGGCCACCCCCACTTGGAGCAGCTGACAGCACTCAAGTGTCCCTTCAGGAGAGCCTCTGGAAGCCCCACTCACGACACTCAATGTTCCCAAGACTGTTGGTGGGAAAAGCTTCATCAAATATAATATACTTAACAAAGCATGGACTATGAACACTTCGTTCAAATCAAACAAACTATAACTGATGAAAAACACAAATTTTAAAATGTTCAATTATAACAGCATCAAATATTAACTTAGGACATGAGGACATTATTCAGAAGAAAATGATCAGACAAGAAAAAAAAAGCCCACAACACAAGAACACCTGGTAAGATAGCCTGTGAAAATGCTGAGTTTTTTTTAAACCCTATCAATTTAAAAAAAAAAAAAAAAAAAGACTACCCAAAACTACTTAAGAGTTGGTTTAAAAACATATATATAAGTAATAAATCAAAATACCATAAAAACCTGAAAATAAACAGATGAATAAATAATATTTAATAAAGCCCAGTAAAACTCTAGAACTTGTGGTGGAGAAAAAACTTGAGCGGATACCTCGCTCCACTACACTACTTAACCCCACACGGGACAAAGGGAGACCAAATGGCTAAGAGGAAGCCAGGCACTCCAGCTAGTCTGGAGAGGAGGCAAATGTCTAATCCTGATGAAAAGTAGGCTATCCCACACACATGGCACACCTGTGAAAGTTAAAAAAGAAAACAGTGTTTCTTAATACAACAATAAACACATTGGGGACAGTGTAATAGTCACATAATTTATAAAACTTTAAAATCAAAGTGCGAGCCAGGAATTGTGTGGCTCATGCTGCCATCCCACACTTGGCAGGCCGTGTAAGGTGATCTACCCTGGTGGTCAGTCTGTACAAGATTCTGTCTCAAAAAACCGAAGAGGGGGGAAAAACAAGCACATTTTAGAAAGAGTGAGGGGGGGAGGTTCACATGTGACTCGTCCAAATGTTACCTAGTAAAGAGTACGACCCCAACCTACCTCTCCAGCTTCATCTCCTGTGACCTGCTGGGATGACTTTCAGAGCTGAGAGCTGAGCGCCTATTCCCTCCAGAAACATCTCAAGCTTCCCTCTGGTGTGAACTGCTCATCCAGGGCTTCCTGCCATGCCCCTCCCCCATTCCCATGGAAATCCTAGCTATCCTTCAAGATGGAGTTCAAATGTCAGCACCCTCTCATTTCCCGGATGGGGGATTGGTATCCCTCGCCAGGAGGAGGGCTACAAGGCTCTCTTGTAACTCTTCTTTGGGGACATTTCTTACTCTACAGCCATTTCCCCTCCACTGCAGTCACCTCCGATTCCATATTCCATCTAAAGACCCACCTCTGAGTCACCGACGGACAGCTAGCTCCCAGCACAGAACAGTCAGTAAGACCTCAATAAATACTAAACCAACAGGAAAAACAGAAAGTAATTTCATTTCAAAAATATGGTGAATAACTAAAGGAAGGCAACTGGCTATTTAAGATAGCCCTTATACTGACTCTGAACTATCAAAAACAAAAAACATTAAAAAAAAAACTACATAAAAAAATTTCCCAAGCCTCAAAGAAATAATTAAAATATCATAAATTGCTGGGCGGTGGTGGCACATGCCTTTAATCCTAGCACTCGAGAGGCAGAGCCAGGCAAATCTTTGTGAGTTCAAGTCCAGCCTGGTCTACAAAGTGAGATCCTGGACAGGCACCAAAACTACAGAGAAACCCTGTCTCGAAACCCTCCCCCAAAAAATGTTATAAATCAGTTCAACCTATTTTTGTTTTTTTTTAAAATAATTTATTTGTATATAAGTTGTTTATTTATGTACATTCGTGTTTTTGCCTGCATGTATGTCTGTGTGAGGGTGTTGGATCCCCTGGAACAAGAGTTACAGACAGTTGTGAGCTGTCATGTAGGTGCTGGGAATTGAACCAAAGACCTCAGAAAGAGCAGGCAGTGCTCTTAACCACTGAGCTATCTCTCCAGCCCCAACCTATTTTTGTAATAACAAAAGTAGCAGGGTTTACTGCCTGTGATTTGGTAATTTATTTTTTTTGGGGGGGGGGTTTCCGAGGCAAGAGTTTCTCTGGAAGCCCTAGCTGTCCTGGAACTTAGCATGTTGACCAGGCTGGCCTCAAACTCAGAATCTGCCTGCCTCTGCCTCCTGATTAAAGGCAAGTGTACACCACCCAGCACGGGCATTTTCTTAATTAGTGATTGATGGGAGAGAACCCACCCTATTGTGGGTGGGGCCATCCCTGGGCTGGTGGTCCTGGATTCTATAAGAAAGCAGGCTGAACAAGCCATGGAGAGCAAGCCAGTAAGCAGCACCCCTCCATGGCCTCTGAATCAGCTTCTGCCTCTAGGTTCCTGCCCTGTATGAGTTCCTGCCCCAACTTCCTTCAATGATTGGACTAAGGACATGGAAGCCAAATAAACCCTTCCCTCCCCAAGCTGCTCTGGTCATAGTTTTTATCACAGCAACAGTAACCCTAAACTAAGACAATGGCACATGTAGCTGGATCTCTTGGAGTTAGAGGCCAGCCTGGTCTACAGAGTGAGTTCCAGGCCAAGTATCTCTCTCTCTCTCTCTCTCTCTCTCTCTCTCTCTCTCTCTCTCTCTCACACACACACACACACACACACACACACACACACACACACACACACACACACACACCAACCAACCAACCTGGAAATCACCTAAATGACCAAGGAAGTCACATTTGCATAGAAAACCCAACTTTATCACGTCTACTCTTCAGCTAACTAAAGTGGCAAGTGTAATGAGTAACGTCCATGTGCAAAAGCGGGAGCAACACCAACTAGCCAAACCAAGCATGGGCGCACATCTATAATCCCAGCTCTTGGGAGTCAGAGACAGAGGACCCCAGTTTGAAGTTAACCTTAGCTACATGGTTTGACTCTGAATCAAAACAAAAGATCTAGAAAACGCTGGCTTAGGCCAGCAAGACGGCACGATAGGTAAAAAGGCACTGGAAGCCAAGCCTGACGACCTGAATTCAATCACCCGGCCCCACGTGGGAGAATGACAGAACCCACTCTGGCAAGTTGTTCTCTCACCTACACACACAGAGAGAGACAGACAGGCACAGACACACACACACACACACAGAGAAAGACCAAATAAATAAATAATAAACACAATTGTTAAAATAAAAATGCATGTAATAGAGTAAGTACAAGTGGAGAATCTGATGGGTACTGGTTCTTTTTTTTTATTTTATAATTTAATTTTACATATCAGCCACAGATTCCCCTGTCCTCCTTCCTCCCGCCAACCGCCCCCCATACTGGTTCTTTAAAGAGTGTTTATACATCAAGATTTCTAGAGCTGTCCTGAAAAGTCAACTAATTGGAGAAAAGAGAAAAAGCTACTGTCCTCATCATTCTTTGTTCAGCTCCCCACCCCTACTTAATCCGACTCCTCTCTGACATCAAAGCAGGATGCCTCAGACAAAGACAGGGGGAAATCTGAGGCAGGATCAACATTTTTAAATTTGGCCCTTTACCAGGACTCCGAACACCTGCTCTTTTAAAACAGAACTCCATTCATCCAGGCAGGAGTTAACTCAGCAAACAGGTATATCAACCTCCAAACAGTTCTCCTGGGATCTGGGACAGGAAGACCAGGACAAACCGATGGATGGATGGATGGATGGATGGATGGATGGATGGATGGACGGATGGATGGGATGGATGAATGGATGGACAGACGGACAAAAAAGCCAGGCATGGTGGCACATGCCTTTAATTCCAGCACTCGGGAGGCAGAAGCAGGAGGATCTCTGTGAGTTCAAGGCCAGCCCAGTCTACAGAGTGAGTTCCAGGATAGGCTCCAAAACTACACAAAGACCCTGTCTTGAAAAACAAAACAAATACAGCTCAAGCAGGGCAGTGGTGGCAAACGCCTTCAATCCCAGCACCTAGGGAAGCAGAGGCAGGAGGATCTCTGAGTTTGAGGCCAGCCTAGTTCAGAGTGAGTTCCAGGACAGCCAGAGCTACTACAAACATGGAGAAACCCCGTGTTGAAAAATAAAAACAAACAAAGTACAGCTCAACCAGAGGAAAACCGTGCCTGGCACTGGGAATCTAACAAACTACCCAGGGCTAGTGAAGTCATGGATCTTGAAGGACCCACAACTGCTTTAATAAACCACCTAACAACAATCCAAGTATTTGTCCTTATACCCTCAGAAAAGCATACTCCTGAACCTCATCAAGGAAACTTCTCTTTGCAACAGAAAGAGCATTACAGAAAAATACAACCAATCAAAATGCAGAGTTGCGGAGCCCACTTTTTTTTTTTTTTTTTTTTTTTTTTTTTGGTTTTTTCGAGACAGGGTTTCTCTGTGTAGCTTTGCGCCTTTCCTGGAACTCACTTGGTAGCCCAGGCTAGCCTCGAACTCACAGAGATCCACCTGCCTCTGCCTCCCAAGTGCTGGGATTAAAGGCGTGCGCCACCACCGCCCGGCTTGCGGAGCCCACTTTTAATGAATACATCAATAAAACACTTACATACCTAAAGCTCAGGGAACATTGTGGAAGGAGAAGCAGAAAGGTTTTAAGAGTTAGATAATCAGGGAGTTTGCTGTGAGACTGTGTCTCCTAGTAATGTTAGCAACTCCACTCATAAAGTCTCACCAATATGACTGCCTAAACATGAGCTGAACAAGGATACCAATACACATGCCATAGTGAATGTGGAGAAAGCCCATGAGGCCTCGACCCTACACAAAGAACTAAGAAATTCTGAGAGCAGGACAAATAGCTTTCCCCAGGGAAGAGCACACCAATTGGTAATCCAATACCAAATGGTCAGCCCTGAAATGTACATATGAGTAACATTATACAGACTGAGCAGGTTGTATTTACGAATATGTATGTATATACACATATGCATATAACAATTTAAAAAAAGAGGCCATGAAATAGAGCAAGGAAAGGTATATGGGAGGTTCTGGAGGGAGGAAAGGGAAATGAGAAATGATGTAATTATATTAATTACAAAAATAAAAAAAAAAGAAAAGAAAAAAAAAATTTTTTTCCCCCAGAGACAGGGTTTCTCTGTGTAACAGCCTTGGCTGTCCTGGAACTCACCGAGATCCGCCTGCCTCTGCCTCCTGAGTGCTGGGATTAAAGGCGTGTGCCACCACTGCCTGGCTGAAAAAATGTTTTTTAAAAACAAATGCTGGGTAGAAAACATTAGCATTAAGTGGCAGCAAGAAATCTGGATGGTTTTTCAAAACTGGAGTTTCTGGGAGGGATCAACAGCAACAACACCAGAACCCTGAGATTTCTTCGCAGGCCTACTTCATTGTCTTCACATTTGTGCGTTTTCTGGGTTCAGTTTCTCCAAACGTCTGCAAGATTCACCATTGTTTGACCCAGACTTCATGCTGCTGCTGGAACCAACACCCACACTGAGGAAAGGTGTGGAGGAGTTTGGAGGGCTTTAGTAGACCCCCATCTTGGCAAACATGGCTCTGGTAGGTCTTGCCCCTCCCCATTCCCTTTGTCTTGCTAAAAAGCTACATTACATTCCTAAAGCTAGCCCCCAAAGTCTAGTCCCTTATTTGGCCACTTCCTCCTCCTGAGGCTGCCTACCAAGGTCCAGCTATCAAAGTATTGAAGTCCAGAAATCAAGAGCTCCCTTTTGGCTCCCCTAATTAACATGTCCAACTAGAATTAAACACCTCATCCTACCGGGGGTTTCCCTTTTTCCCTTTATGAACCACCATTTTCCTATGGCCATTCTGTCTCCTCTCTATCCAGAGGCAGTCCTTTGTCCCTCCAGGACAAATATCCCTTTCCCCCATCTCCCTGGTTCCTTTTCCCTTCTCCCTAGTCATCTGTCACCTGTCTTTGTCTCTTATTCTCTGCCCTTTGTCCCTCTGGGGCAAATAGGAGAACTTGTGCTGAGAATTTGCTCTTGGTGTATTCTGGTCTTTTCATACCTTGTGGATGTGGATATTGTTCTTTTTCCTTTGAGATGGGAATCTCACTGAATTGTCCAGACTGGTTTTGAAATCCTGAACTCAAGCCATTCTCCTCCCTCACATTCCTGAGTACCTGAGAATCAAGCATACAGCACCAAACCAGGCTTGGTCCTCTCAACTCTACTGATAATTCATTACCTCATCAGTATTGTCTTTTTTTTTTTTTTTTTTTTGGTTTTTTTGAGACAGCGTTTCTCTGTGTAGCTTTGCGCCTTTCCTGGAACTCGCTTTGGAGACCAGGCTGGCCTTGAACTCACAGAGATCCGCCTGCCTCTGCCTCCCAAGTGCTGGGATCAAAGGCGTGCGCCACCACCGCCCGGCATCAGTATTGTCAACCCAGAGGCCCACACAGGTGTTTCCCTATTAGGTAAAGGGGAAAAGGATGTAAATAAAAAATTGTATGATGTAGTATGTATAAAATTGTGCAATTCATTAAAAACAATGACACTGAAATTAAGCCTGGTGGTACAAATCTGTATCTGGAGTTACTCAAGAGGCTGAGGCAGGAGAGTCATAAGTTTAAGGCCTTCCAGACCCACAGAGTGAGTTCAAGGCCAGCCTGGGACACTCACTGAGACCGTGTCTCAAAATGAAAACATTAAAATGTACAGGAGAGGGGCTCAGTAGTTAATAATACTGTCTGTTCTTCCAAAGGACAGAGGTTTGATTCCCAGCACCCACACAATGGCTCACAACCATTTGGAATTCCAGTCACAGAAGACACCCTCTTCTGGCTTCAGAAGGCAGCAGGCATACTCATAATGCACAGACATACAGCTATCAGCTCTTCTATGTTAGTATTATCTCACTTTCTTTCAAAGGTGCATCAATATATGAGAATAAAATGTGTCTTATGAGACAGGGTCTCATGTAGCCCAGGCTGGCCTCAAACTACTTTGCTGCAGTTCACCTGGAACTCCTAATTCTCTTAAGCTTTTACCTCCAAGTACTCTGCCCAGTCTACTCAGTGTTGAAGATCAAATCCAAGTCATTGTGAATGCTTGGCAAGCCCTACACCAAATGAACCACATCCCTGTCCTAGGCTGTAACTTTTAAGAGCCTCTCTCCCACTTTTGTGTCCGCCAAAGCAGCAGAGGCATTCTTCTCAAGGACACATGCCTCAGAAGACCTCACTTTTCACCTGAGCTAGTCTAAAGGACAGCATCAGTATTAGTTATTGCTTTAATGAATCAAGGGAAGCATCCAAGTTCAAATTCAGTGCAAAAGCAATTAAAAACCTCTAAGTGATCATAGTACAAGCACATAAACCAGACAGGGCAGTAACCCATCTATAACCACAGGAGAATGGAGAGTTCCAGATCAACCTACACAGCAAGATTTTTCCTCGAACAAAGGCTGAGGACACAGCTCAGCGGGAGAGCTCTTGCTCAGTATGGTCAAGGCCCTGTATTCAATTTCTAGCATGGCAAGATAAGTGCTTAAAGCCATCTTGCCATTCATGTTCCCGTTCTAAAGGGCCTTCACACTAACAGATGTACGTATGATCCTTACAAATCCTGCAGGACTGCTAAGACTATAGACAATAGTCCTAATGCAATAACTTAGTCCTTTTTGTTTGGGGTTTTTTTTTTTTGTTTGTTTGTTTGGTTGGTTGGTTGGTTGGTTTTTTGAGACAAGGTTTCTCTGGCTGTCCTGGAACTCCCTCTGTAGACCAGGCTAGCCTCAAACTCAGAGATCCACCTGCCTCTGCCTCCCGAATGCTGGTATTAAAGGCATGCACCACCACTGACAAGATTTAATTTTAATATTTTTGAACATTTTATTATTTGTATGTGTATGATGTTTTTGCCTGAAAGTATGTCTGTGTATCACATGCATGCAGTGCCCATAGAGGCCAAATATGTTGGATATTTTGGGACTGAAGTTATAGACAGTTGTGAGCCACCATGCAGGTCCTCTGGAAAAGCAGTCATGTGCTCTTAACCACTGAGCTATCTCTCTAGCTCCTTATTTTTGAGGCAGGGTCTCACTATGCATCCCTGGCTGGCCTGGAGCTTGCTATTCAGATCAAGCTGGCCTTAAACTCATAGTGATCTGCCTGTCTCTACCTCCAAAGCACTGGGATTTAAAAAGTGTGCACCACCTTGCCTAGCTTAATAATTAGGGTAGAAATGGTCCAACCACTTTTATCAGCAAATGATTACTGAGTACCTACTATGTGCCAGGTGCTACCTACAAGCTAAGTAAGGACAAAGCAAAGGTCCAACCATGATGAAGCCTGCATTTTAGTGGGGGCAGAGGACAGACAGACATGTGCTGTATAATATTAGTGGCCAGCAATACAAGGGAAAAATGAGGTAAAATAATGGGGTAGAGAATCAAGGGGAAAGTTCAAGCAATAGTCAGTCTAAGACAAAGATGTGTCTAACCCACAGAACAGAGGATGCTGAAGCCCAGAGTGAGTGAGACAGTGGAAAAAAACTGAAGACCTGACCAGGTTGGTCGGGGTGAACCATTAACATCCCACTTTACAGATAAGGAAACCAACAATGAAAACGCAAGGGACTCAGCTATCATCAAATAAAAAGTCCTGAGAGATAGCTGACCTCAGCACTTGTTTCTACTCAGAACAAAGGCTTCTCACAAAGATTAAAAGTATTGTTTTAAAGAAAATAAAGAGGGCCAGAAAGATGGCTCAGCAGGTAAGGTCACCTAGTACCAAGCACAATAACCTAAGTTTAAACCCTGACACCCACATGGCAGGAGAGAGAGAGACTCCCAAAAGTATCCTCTGACTCCCACTTTGTGTGCTATGGCAGGCATGCAAGCATGCGTGCATGCATGCATGCACGCATACACACACACACACAAATATATGTGTGTGTGTGTGTGTGTGTGTATATATATAATCACAGACAAATTTCAAAAGAGTAGCCTGATACAGAAGTTAGATTTAAGTCTATTTTCCAAGGAGAGCCATTCCCTACAAGAACAGCAGCATTGGTGACGACACAGAACTTTAAAGCTATGGAAGAGAAAGACACCAGCTCATAGGCCACATCTGTGCAGCTATTCATGATCCTGGAATAAAGTTCCAAGGGCAATGTTCTTTTACATTTATTTCCCAAGTTTTGGTTTGTTTTCATCTTTTTCTTTCACTTACTATTTTAAACCACCAGCAATAATTTTTTTCAAAAACTTGCTATGGGCTAGATAAAATGGCCCAATCCCACACTTGGGAGGCAGAGGCAGGTGAATCTCTGTGAGTTTGGTCTACAAAGTGAGTTCCAGATCAGCTAGGGCTACACAGAGCAACCATGCCTTGAGAAACCATAAATAAATGAATGAGTGAATGAATAAATAAATAAATAACATTTTCACCTTATTTACAATGCTAGATGTTCACATTTTGTAAACACTTAAGTAGTTCTCATTTGTTTTCTTTACATTCACAAAGCTGACTCACCCATACTCAACATCCACAGCTGCCTTTGGAAACACAAGTTTCTTAAAAATCTCAGCCCCTTCAGTAAATGCATGCAATGTGATGACCAGGGCACATTTTGAATGGCTGGCTCCAGACTGAGACAGCCTCTCATAGTACTTCAGATGACTGCAGTTGTAAAGCTAGGTGACATGAATATACACACTGTCCCTTCTGACCTGTTTTTTATGAATATGGTTGTCTACTCTTAACTGCTATATCATAGAACTCATCCCTAGAACTAGTCACACTTGTAAAAATATATATGCTGTGATTGCCTGTTTTACTGTGTAAAGTGACCTATAAAGTTTTCCTGCACTTATTTTTCCTCAAATAAATTCCTATTTTTAAATGTAAAAAAGTAATAAATAAAATGTAATAGAAAATAAAGGCTAGGGATGGTGGCACACACCTTTAATCCTAACACTAGGAAGAAGCAGGTTGATCTCTGTGAGTTCAAGGCCAGCCAGGTCTACATCATGAGTTCTAGAACAGCCAATGTTGAATATTGAGACCCTGTCTCAAAAAATTAAACATTCATTAAACACATTGTATAAATATTAGAAATCTTACTGACTTGTTGGTTCATTCAACAATTGTGCACCTATGATGTCCCAGGTACTATTCTAGTTCCTGTTTAAAGAGTATTCAATCAGAAAGAGGAAACCCAGTACTTAATTTTTAAGGCATAAAGGATTTGGGGGGGGGGGGCATAAAGAATTTTTAAATTCCTGGTTTAAAAAAAATTATGGCCGGGAGTGGTGACCCATACCTTTTATTCCAGCACTTGGGAGGCAGAAACAGGCAGATCTCTGTGAGTTCGAGGCCAGCCTGGTCTACAAAGCTAGTGCCAGGACAGCCAAGGCTACACAAAGAAATCCTGTCTCAAAAAAAAAAAAAAATCAAGGTTAGAACTGACCCTGAGTTCAATCCCTAGTACAAAACAAAACCAAAACAAAAAAATCACAATGGTAAGTAAGTCTCACGAAAAGATGAAGGGACATGGGGAAGGGACATACTTTAGGTGGTCTGTGAGGACAGGATTTTTTTTTTTTTAATGATTTATTTATTTGCATTGATGCATCTGTGTAAGGGTGTTGGATCCCCTAGAACTAGAATTAATTACAAACAGTTGTGAGCTACCATGTGGGTGCTGGGAATTGAACCCGGGTCCTCTGGAAGAGCAGCCAGTGCTCTCAACCACTGAGCCATCTCTCCAGCCCCAAGGACAGGATTTTTAAGTAAGATGACAACTGCTTCTTCCCTAGCAAGGAATAGAAAAAGGAGAGAGATAACTACAAAAGAAAGAGCATTCGTAAAAGGCCAAGGGTAGAGCCCATCTCTGGAGGAAGCAAAAGAGGGCAGGACAAAGAAGCCACAGGAAATGTGGTTAGAGAAGGGAGGGGTGGGGGCAGAGGCAGGGATAGGGGCACAGGCAGGCAGCTCACCCAGAGTTCCTCTGCCCAGCATGAGGAGTTGGGACTTTATTCTAACTGCAATGGAACCAGAGGGAAAACCAACAGAACAATGATGCAATCTTATTTCTGATTTATTTCATTATCATACTTTGGAGTCTAGCAACATGCTCCAATATTTTAAGTAAAAAAGACATTTCTACATTTTTTTCCCCAGGGACCCCTAAAATTCACATAAACTGCAGGGCCCATATCACTAGCTTCTTCCTTGAATCCTTGAATGAGTAAGCAAGGGCTAGGTCAACAGCTAGCTCGAAGTGTAGGGTAGGGGGAAGGGCGGTGGGGTGGAGAAGCAACCTTGACAGTTTGACACCAAGACTTCTTGCACCCATCAGTGGGCATTCTCTTCTTCCTCTTCCTTACTTCACATCGTCTTATGTTTGAAATTGGCCACGGTGTAAACACAAAGCTCAGAAGCACACGAGTTCTTTCTGCTGACAGCCCAAGATAGAAGAGGCTTTGCTGGGGAAACACACCCCGGGGTGAGATGTGAAGCTGAGCACAGCCCATCTGTCTGTGTGCCCTCCCGCCCCAATTAGTGCTAGGAAACAAGGGGGATCAGTCCCGGAATGTCTCCAGCAGCCTACACAGAAATGTCTCCTATTGTCATCCAGCAGTGAGTCATGGAGGTAGATGCAGAGTGCATAGAAAACAAGGCTAAAGGGCTGTTTGTCAAGAGGCACATAACACACCCATCCACCACCGTCAATGAACATGACCTGTCAAGGTCCACCAGCCTTCTCAACGACCAATACAAGGCATCAGAGGTGGACAGTTTGGGAAGGTTCATTTAATCACAACTACTGTTAAGTTGGTTCTATTATTAGAACCGGTTGTTCTGAAAAAATAAAATAAATAAGCCTAGACCCAGAGACTGTAAGAGAGTTGTCCAGGCTCACAAATCTGTAACTAACAGAGCCAGGCTTCAAATCCAGCCTGATCCAGCAACACACAACCTCTGAAACTAACTACTATTTAGAACCTCCCAATCCCATGCAAAACTTTCTGCATCAACTCAGAGGTAGTTTCTTCTTATATTCCAAATTCTGTTTCTTTAAACACGCACGCACACACGCACGCACGCGGCAGTGGTAGTTAAGTACACACCTTTAATCCCAGCACTCGGGAGGCAGAGGCAGGAGGATCTCTGTGAGCTCGAGGCCAGAATGGTCTATACATAGTGAGTCCTAGGACAGCCAGGGTTACACAGTGAGAATCTGTCTCAAACAAAACAAAATTTTTTAATTAAAAAAAAATATTGGCTGGGTGGTGGTGGCACATGCCTTTAGTTCCAGTACCAGCACTTGGGAGGCAGAGGCAGGTGGATCTCCGAGTTCAAGGCCAGCCTGGTCTACAGAGTGAGGTCCAGGACACCCAGGGCTACACACTGAGAATCTGTCTCAAAAATAAATAAATAGATAGATATAGATAGATAGATAGATAGATACATACATACATACATACATACATACATACATACATACATAAAATGAGAGAAGTATTTTATTATTATGTGAGTGGGGCATGCAGATTCCCCAGTATTTGTATGTTGGTCAGAAGATGACTCCCAGGAGCTCCATCCACTGCAGGGTCTGGGGAGGGATCTCCTCCGGTCATCAGCTTCACACAGCAAGCACTTTTACAGAGCTCTTTCTTGGGCGCCCTATTCAGTTCTTTCCATGAAACCGTTCTTCCCTTTCCAATGTCAAAATTAACAAGAGAATGAATGGCAACAGGTATTTCCACTTTCAAACCCAAAGACTGGAAGGAAGAGAAAGCCCTAACCTTTGACAAGAATCCACAGTGAACAAAACTTATCCTAAGGGCTGGAGAGATGGCTCAGCAGTTTAAAAAATTACAAGTTCTTACTGTTTTTGCAGGGGACAGGGGACAGGAGACCTGAGTTCAGTTCCCAGCACCCACGGCTCATCACTATCCCTAACTAGTCCAGAGAATCTGATGCCTCTGGCTTCCATGAGCACCTTCACTCATGTGCACATACCCACAGGCAGACACACATACATATGCATAATTATAAATAAAATAATTTTACAAAACCAACAAGCTTTGCTAATCTAACATAGTAGCAGCTGCCTGTAATTCCAGCACTCAGGAAGGTAAGTCAGGAGAACTTCAAATTCTATAACAACCTGGGTTACATATATAGACCCTGCCCATGCCACCCCACCCTCTCACAATAACATCTGTCTTGAAAATAGTTACTGAAGAATACCTTGCCCCAAAAGGGTGTGTGTGAGGTTTGCTGTCGGTTTTAAAAGGGCAAAATGCTGTACATACAAATGGTACAAATGCTCCTAACGCTGCTCAAAGACATATGGTACCAGTCAATGGTCAAGAACAACTGTATGGGCCGAGGACCTGAAGAAGGGATGTGTTTGAAGCATGTCTTAACAACCTGGCTAAGCTCACACAAGTCCACTACCAGCCAGCCCTGCTGGTAAATATCAATGAAAGTCACCAGAGCCACGAGTCCTGAGTTATTAAAATCTAGGGAAAGAGGGGAGCTACAATAACCTCCAAAGGGCAGAATGCCCGAAGCTACTTTCATTTGTCAGATACCTCAAGTCTCCTTGCCGTCAGGTAAAAATGAAGAATTTCAACATTTCTAGTTATTTCTCCATCTAATCTGAGTGTCTCTCCCACAGACGGAACCCAACAGGTGGGCTCAGAAACACCCCCCCCCTCAAAATAGCTTTATGAAATAAGCTGTCTGTAAGCGATACTGGCCTCTGCAGATACCAAGCACCTTTGGATTGGTTTCCACGGTCATTTTCCGGGTCAGGTCAATTTCCGGCTCGCAGTTAACTAAGCAAAGCCAGGAGAAAAACTGGTGTGGGGTTGGATTGTTGCATGAACGGTCAGAGGAGGAGAGACTCTTCCCTCGAGCAAGGCAGTTCCCCAAAAAAGGCCACGGACAGAGAATCCCCAAAGTGAGCCAGGTAACAGCCATGGGGAAGTCTGTGCACACACGCCCCCGCTGGCCAGGCGATCAACCGGCCACAAGGCCCCACAGGTGTCAGGCACCAAGAGTAATGGGGCTCACCCATCCCAAGTCCACACTCAGACCCCGAGGAGGTCTCAAAGGCGCAGAAGCGACCTGAATTTGCTCTGCGTCCCGTTACAGGCCAGAATCCCAGAGGATGCCCTTTAGGCAATAGCTGGCTGGGGAGACGCATTAGGTTTCGTTTTTCTCGGACGAAGACTGATATCGGCGGGCAGGGGCGACAGACAGGGTTGGGAAAGAGGGGGATCGGGACTCGTAGGGTGCACAGCCGGTGTGAGTCAAGCGCACAATCAGTGCTTAGTCACCGATAGCCCGGCGGCCGGAGTTCCTCGCCCCCCGCCAGCCGGGCCGTACGTGACGGAGCCGAGCCTGATGGTGGCGGCCTCCCGGCCACTCCCGGTACTCACTCGGCCGAGCTGGTCCCGTTAACCGCCGAGCCATCGGGGGTCGGGTTCAGCTGGATGGGCGTCGGCTTCTTCTTGGGCATCTTGCCGCGGGGAAACAGCCTGCAACTCAGCGGGGAGCGCGCGGCCGCTTCTCGCTTCCTCCCTCGGCTCTGCCCGGAGTCGGGGCGGCTCTATCAGCGGCGCGCTCGTGGGACCCTCCGCCCAACCCACGCGGGGAACCCGCTGCGCGCGCTCGGCGGCCCGGGACTCTTTCGCCCCAGCGCACGCGTTCTTGGGGCGCCGGCGACCCCGCTGCGCACTCCCCGCAGCTCGGCTACAGCTCCAGCCCCAGGAAAAGTGCAGCCACGGCCGCCACCGCACTCCAAGCCGCGGCGCACAGACGTCCCAGTGAGGGACTGGAGGGCGGGGGAGGGGCGGGGAACTAGGCAAGCCCCGCCCCCACTGGGCTGCGGCGCTTCCCTCACGCCCGCCCGGCTCCGCCCCCGTCGCTTCGCTGATAGCCAATGAGAACTAAGCTCAGCGGCAGATGACGCGGAAATACGTCACGGGGGCGCGGCGCGCTGGCCTGGGGGCGGAGGGAGAGAAAGGCTTCCGGGCGCCCTCTGCCGACAAAGGTGCCCAGGTGGATGCCGAAGGAGATTTTCTTGCACGCCATTCACCGTGCCTCTGCCTGGTGCTGCTTGGCCTCTTTATCTCCATTCCTCTCCTCCCTTAGGCTGGGTCACGTTGACCCAGATAAAAGTACAGAATAGATAAGAAAAGGACCCCTCTTCGTGTCCTGAGACCAAGCGGAATAAGAGTAACAGAAAACTAGATTTATCCAGCACCAGGGGTATATGCTTTTAATCCCAACGCAAGAGGCAGAGGCAGGCTGATGTCTGTGAGTTCCAGGCCAGTTTGCTTTACATCGCAAGACCAAGGCCAGCCATGGACACGTTGTGAGACCGTGCCTCAAAATAAAACTTTCAAGAGACTCCTTAAACCAAACTGGCATGATTTTTCTATTTTAATGCTACTAAAATGATTGTAGAGAGCTGAGAACTCCGTGCTGGTGAGGTGGTAAATTGGTGCAACCTTTTTGACAGTAGATTGAAGTATAATTAATGGATCAGCCGTCCTGTATCTCACAAATCTCACATCCTTTTTTGTTGTTGTTTTTCAAGCCTTAAAAACTCCTTCAAGTAGCCTGGACAGATAGTGCTGAAGTAGAGGATACTGGCTGCCCTTGCAGAACCTGAGCTAGGTTTCCTGCATTCATGTTTGGGCAGTTCACAACCACTATCCTCAGAAAGGGATGGGGAAGGACGGGGAGGAGGACTCCAGGGGCCAGCCACCCAGCTGCACAGTGAGCCATGGAGTAAGAGTAAGATTTACAGAAGTTAGAGAACAGGGAAAGCCCAGAGGCAAAAGGTAGATGGGGATAATTTAAGAAAAGCTGGCTAGAAACAAGCCAAGCTAAGGCCAGGCATTCATAATGAAGAATAAGCCTCCGAGTGTGATTTATTTGGGAGCTGGGTGGAGGGCCCCCCAAAAGACCAAAGACCAACGAACAACATAGTTCAATAGTTCATATGTCTTCACAGTGAACCTGGGCAGCATCGACCTCATGCTCATAGACTCAACATTGACCGTTTTATCAAACAAAAAGAGATTAAATATTCAGAAAAGATGCAGTTTCAGGGGTTGGAGACATGGCTCAGTGGTTAAGAGGACTTGTTGCTCTTGCTGAGAGTGCAAGTTCATTTCCAGCATCTACATGGCGATTCACAACTCTCCAACACTCCAGTTCCAGGAGACCTGACATTCTCTTCTTACCTCCAAGGGCACCAGGCACACACATGGTGCACATACGTGCATGCAGGCAAAACGCACATACATGTGAAAGTAGATAAATCTCTGAAAACGCACATTGAAACTTCCTCTTTTTAAACCACTCAGTCTTAAATATACTAGGTATGAGGAACAAATAAGAATCCTCGGCATTGTGTGGCCCAGAGCCAGGTGTTAGGTGTTAGCAACCCAGCAGGTAAGGAAGCTGTAGAGGGAGCTAGAGAGATGGCTCAGCAGTTAAGAGAACTGAATACTCTTCCAGAGGATCTGGGTTCGATTCCCAGCACTCCCATGGCAGCTAACTGTAACTCCAAGATCTGATACCCTCACATAGACATACATGCAGGAGAAAAAAAAAATCAATGCTAATAAAATTTAAAGAAAAAAAAAGCTGTAGACAGCTGAGGGAAGAGACTTCTAGCAGGGATTTTCTGGTAATCAAAGAGCTCCAAGTCCAGACAGCAAGACGTCCAGGTGGGAAGTCCTGGTAATTTAGATGGAAGATTATTTATCTACAGCATGGTTGATCGAATAACTAGATATGTTAAATATAATTGGGTAGTTACTCTCCTCTTAGCTGTAACCAAATGCTGACAAGAGCCACCACTTAAAGGAGGCGTTATTTTGGCTCATGTCCATCATGATAGAGAAAGGCTATGGCAGGAGCGTGAGGCCACTGGTCACAGCATCCACAGTCTGGAAGCACAGAGAGACAGAAATAGTTTTCAGCTCTTTCTCCCTTTCATTTAGTTGTGGACCCCAGCCCTTGGAATAGTGTCACCCACCCACATTTAGTGTGAATGTTTCCACTTGAATGAACCCAAGCTAGAGACTCTCCCACAGACACATCCGGAGGCCTGTCTCCTAGACAGTTCTAGTGCCTGTTAACTATATGTTAACATAAGTTGACTATATGAACCATCCCAAATATGGCTGCTGGTGTCTCACTATGGGAGAAAGAAGACACAAATATAAGATGTAAGAAGATGGTCTGTGCTAATGGAATTTGAGGGTATCAGTTAATTCAGTTTTTCTTTCTTTTTAAAATAAATCTTGTATTTGGAAGTTACAACATATCATGAGGTGCATATAAATAGTAAAATGGTTACTATAATTGAACAAGATTAATGTATTTATTACTTCACGGTTAACTTTTTGAGTGTGACAATAGCAGCTAAAATCTTCTAATTTAGCAAAAACTCTACATATAATAAAACTATATCAATTTAGTCCTCATATTGGATATTAGAGATCTAGACTTAGCTGGATATGATAGTATACATCTATAACCCCAACACTAACAAGGCTAAAGAAGGATGAACCCACAAATTCAAAACCAACATGGGTTGTTATATACTCAGTTCTATATCAAAAAGCAAACAGTCCAGACTTGTTCATTCTTCAGATGTATTACTTTATATTCTTTGACCAACACTTTCCTATTCTTCCCTCTGCCTCACTTTTCAACATGCAGACCTTAATATAAATGTGTGCATATGTACATAGCCATTATGTCCTTCTTATAAAACATATATCATTTTTAGTATCAAAGTAAAATCATAAATGATAAAAGTGCACTGCTTGGGTTAGTGACACACGCCTTCAATCCCAGCATCTGAGAGGAAGAAGCAAACAGATCTCTGTGAGTTTGAGGCCAGCCATGTCTCATCTACATATCGAGTTCCAGGGCAGCCTGGTCTACAAGGGGACACCCTGCCTATTAAAAAAAATTTTTTTTACTTGAAATTAACTTTATGTGCGTGTGCATGTATATGTGCCAGTATGAGTGTGGAGGCCAGAAGGTAATCTCAACTGTGTTCCTAAGGTACTTCCATTAAGGATTTTCAGACAGGGTCTTAATTGGCCCAACAGGCCGATGAGCCCCCCAGGGACCCACCTATCTTCACCCTCCCAAGCACTGCTACATCCTACTTTATTTGTTTATATTATTTCTTCTTTGTCTGTATAGATGTGTATGCACATGCATGATTGTGTTATGTGGGGGGGGGATGAGATGAATATGTGTGAGTGTGTGGAGAACAGAGGACACCTTCAGGTGTTGATACCTGTCAATACCCTCAAGAGTTGGCCACCTTAATTTTTGTTGTTAATTTATTTTATTTTATTTATTTGCTGTTTGTTTGTTTTGTTTTGTTTTTTGAAACAGGGTCTCTCCCTGGGCCTGGAGCTTGCCAATTAGGCTAGGCTGGCTGGCCATGGAGCACCAGGGATCTTCCTGTCTCCACTTCCTCAGTGTTGAGATTACAAATGCATGACATCTGTCGAGTCCACAGAGGTTTCCTAGTGAGAGCTGAGCTTGCTTCACACAGCAGGGCTGCATTAGAGGATGGCTTGACCACATGTATGGTTACTAGGTGATTGGAAAGGTCTGCACTTGGCTGTGCTAGGGGAGGTCTTTGCTCCTGCCCTTGGCATTCCTATAAAATGCCCTTTAGAAGAGAAAGAAGGGGCTGGTGGATGATGACCCAGGCCCTCCTGAGGCTATCCTGTGTTTCTATCTCTCTCTCCCCTTTATATTTCTATCTAAATGTCTTATTCCTCACTCCTCAAGAGTATTCTGGGGGGAAAAGTGGGAGCTGGTCTCCCACAGACACCATGCCCAGTTTTGTTTTTCGTACAATATATTCTGATCAAGACAGTTTCACCCCTCACCTCCTTCTAGATTCTGATCACTTCCCCTCTTCCAAATCCATGCCTTCTTTCTCTCTCCTTTAGAAAATAAACAGGAAAAAAGGAATAAAACAAAACAAAGAAAGAAAGAAAGAGAAACACATACCCACACAGAAACACACACACACACACACACACACACACACACACACACACACACACAATGTCAGAAACCATAATGTCTAAGCATGAGAACAATAAAGTTGGCTAATAAAATTGTGTGCAATTAATTGAAATTCTCAAGGCCTCACTTCAATCCTATGAAAGATATGAAGTTCCTTAGAAAACTGAACTACGCCCCTATGTGGCTTGCTGAGGATCAGTCTCCCTTGAGTAATGTTTCTGAAACTCTCATCATGGTCTGAGAATCCAGGTTAACAACTGCTTCCGGCCAGGGATAGTAGCATGGGACTGGAATTCCAGAGATTGAGAGGCTGAGGCAGAAAGATACAGAGTTGCTGTACAGCCAAGGATAGCATGACACATTGTCTTAAAAGGAACAAAAAAAGAGGTGAGTGGGAAATATGCCAAGGTATATTGTATACTTGCATGAAATTGTCAAAACAATACGTTTTTAAAAAACTGAAAAGAGGTAGTGGCACACACCTTTAATCCCAGCACTCAGGAGGCAGAGGCAGGTGAATCTTTGTGAGTTCGAGGCCAGCCTGGTCTACAGAGTGAGGTCCAGAACAGACTTCAAAGCTACAGAGAAACCCTGTTTCGAAAAAACAAAAACAAACCCCCCAAAAACAAAAACAAACAAACTGAGGCAGAAAAAATGGCTCATCAGATAAACCTAATGACCTAAGTTTGATCCCCAAACCCCATGTAAACCAGATGTGAAGCTGGAAAGACGCTCAGTGGTTAAAAGCCCTTCCTGCTCTTGCAAAAGACCAGAGTTCAGTTTCCCAGCAGCCACATCTGGTGGTTCACAATTGACTACAGTCCAAGAGTATCCAACACTCTTCTTCCGGCCTCTGAAGGCAACCCCACATGTGTGCATACACACATAGATACACACAAAAATACAATTTTTTTTTTTTTTTTTTTTAGTTTTTCAAGACGGGGATTTTCTCTGTGTACCCCTGGCCATCCTGAAACTAGTTGTATAGAACAAGCTGGTCTCCAACTCACAGAGATCCGCCTGCTTCTACCTCCCAGGGAATGCACCACCACACCAGGCATGTGTAGCTTTTTTAATTTTAGTTTTATTTTATGCATATGAGTGTTTTGCCTACATGTATATCTGTGTACCAGATTTAAAAGGTTGTAGGGGATCTCCTAGAACTAGATTTACAGGTAGTTGTGAGCTATGATGTGAATTACTGAGAATTGAGTCCTCTGGTAGGGCAGCCAGTGCTCTTAACCACATCTCTCCACTTGCAGGAATTTGGCAAACATTGTAATATTAAGTGTTAGCATGAATGATAAGAAGTTGGTGTTTTGGGGGCTAAAGAGATGGCTCAGAGGTTAAGAGCACTGGCTGCTCTTCCAGAAGCCCTGAGTTCAATTCCCAGGAACCACATGGTGGCTCACAACCATCTATGAGATCTAATGCCCTCTTCTGGCCTGCAGGCATACACAAAGGTAGGATAGTTTATACATAATAAATAAATAAACAAACAAACAAATAAATAAATAAATAAATAAATGCATCTTTAAAAAAAAAAGAAGAAGTTGCTGTTCTGTAGACCAAAAAAGTTGGAATAGTGGCAATTTTATCTGGTTCATCCTCTATATACACAGTGTTATTAAATCACAGGTGTGGCTGGACATGCTATTGCACCCCTTTAATCTTAGCACTTGGGAAGCAGAGGCAGGAGAATCTCTGAGTTCCTGGCCAGCCAGAGCTACATAGAGTATATTAAAAAAAAAAAAAAAAACCAGAAAATCACAAACATGAGGATTCAAGAAATACAAGGACAACCACTGGTGAACATGTATCAACCCGAGGAATACTTTTAATTCAGACCTCTATGCCTGAGGTCCAATGTCAAAGCCAGAGAAACAGAACAGTAATATGTTCTAAGTCTGTTAAACATTTTCGTGGAATGGGAGCACTTCCGGTTCGGCCTTTCAGTGATGCCTAGCGTCCCTGGACCTCTGCTAACTTACCTATAATGTGAGAATTTCTCTTGCTACTACAGCAGATGAGCGTCCTAAATGAAACCGTGAAGGAACAGTCTAACACACAGGAGCTCCATCCACAGTGTTGTAGGGGGGTTTTCTTCCAATAAACATGATCTGCTGGGAGAAGCATCATTTACAGAGGCTTTCTGGGAAACAATTTGGTTTCAAAAACATTTGCACAATTTGACTCAGTAATCCCATTTTGATGAATCTTTTGTGGGAGAATTATGAAACCATGTAAAAGAATGATCCACAAATGGATTAAGTAGCTAAAATCTGAAACCACCTAAACACACACCAGAAGAGAGATGATTGCTTCATCTGTAGCACGGCCATGTGGTGAAATACTGGGCAAGAATGCTTTTCTGTACAGAAATCTCAACTAGTAAGAATAATTAATTAAAAAAAGAAAGGAAGGAAGGAAGGAAGGAAGAAAGGAAGGAAGGAAGGAAGAAAGAAAGAAAGAAAGAAAGAAAGAAAGAAAGAAAGAAAGAAAGAAAGAAAGAAAGAAAGAAAGAAAGACATGGCACACAACTTTAATCCCAAGACTCAGGAGGCCAAGGCAGACAGATCTCTGAGTTTGAGGCCAGTCTGGTCTACAGAGAGAGAGAGACAGAGAGAGAGAGAGAGAGAGAGAGAGAGAGAGAGAGAGAGAGAGAGAGAGAGAGAGAGAGAATTACAGGACAGCCAGCGATACACCAAAGAAAAAACAAAACAAAACAAACCCGAAGAATTAATAAAATTTAGAAATGTAGAGAGATAGCTCAGAGGATAAGAGCACTGGCTGCTCTTCCAGAAGCCCTGAGTTCAATTCCCAGCAACCACATGGTGGCTCACAACCATCTGTAATGAGATCTGGTGCCCTCTTCTGGCATTCAGGCAAACATGCAGGCAGAACACTGAATATAATGAATAAATCTTAAAAAAAAAAAAAAAAAAAAAAAAAGCAAAGAAATATAAACCAAGGAGCTCTGGTGAGAGAGTCTGTTTTCGTTTTTTCTTTCTTCTCTCCCCCTCCCATTATTCACAATTTCACTACAAAAGAGTCATCTATCCAAGTTCATTTCTGGGCTGAGCACGTACGTGGCTCAGGGATAGAGTGCTTGTCAGGCACTTGTGAGGCTCTGATTTGAGTCCCACCATCATAAAAACAAAATAAAACAGAACAAAAAAAGAAAAACTCTAAGGATGCGGAACACTGTGCTGGCTGGTTGTTGTGTTAACTTGACACAGGCTAGAATCATTTTGGGAGGAGCCTCAAGAGAGAAACTGCCCCTACCAGACTGGCCTTTGACAAGCCTGTGGTGCATTTTCCTGGTGATTGACGTAAGCGGTGCCAAGCCTGGGGGGGTGGCCCTGGATGGTATAAGAAAACAGGCTGAGCCGGCGGTGGTGGCTCACGCCTTTGATCCCAGCACTTGGGAGGCAGAGCCAGGCGGATCTCTGTGAGTTCGAGGCCAGCCTGGTCTACAGAGCGAGATCCAGGACAGGCACCAAAACTACACAGAAAAACTCTGTCTCAAAAAACAAAAACAAAAACAAAAACAAAAACAAACAAACAAACAGAATGAGTGAATGAGTTAGCCACAGGGGCAAGTAAGCAGCACTCCTCCATGGTCTCCGCTTGGGTTTCTGCCTCCAGGTTCTTACCTTAACTACCCACATGATGGACTGTGATGTGAAAGTGTAAGCAAAATAAACCTGTCCTCCCCAAGTTGCATTTTGGTCGTGGTGTTTTATTACAGCAATAGAAACCCTAAAAGACCAACCAACAACACCTAGGGCTCCAGCCTACCAAGGGTACATAAATAAGCTTATGCAACTAATTTGGAAGTCTGCCTGACAGTATCTGGTAAGACTAAAATTGCACATCTCACCTGTCACACAGCTATTCTATGTGATGCATTGTACATCTATAGAAATCAATATTTATGTTAGGGCAAACATGTTCAAACATGTTGGTAGCAACACCGTTTGTAATAGTTTTGGAGAAACAACCCAAATGCCCACCAACAATAAACAGGAAAACAGCACATTCATCCACCATTTATCCCATGCTGTGAGGCATTGAGAAAATTGATCAGAACTCCTGCAAAAATGTGAATAAATCACAAATTTCCCGTTGGGGAGAAAAAACTTGACAATGGGCTGGGGAGATGATTCATTGGGTAAGAGCAAGAACCAGGGATGGCCCCAGTGCTATCTGGGGAGGAGAGGCAGGCACAGCACTGGAGGTTGGTAGCGACCAGCCTAGCCTCAGGTCCAGTGATGCTGGCTCAGGGGAGAAAGGTGGGAGTGATAGAACAGGGTGCTCAGGGTTTCCCTGTGGTGTCCTTGTGCATACACAGGCTTGCACACCTGCACATGCATGTGTTCATACATCACACACACACACACACACACACATTCTAAACTAAAACATTTTACCTTTGTGTGTGTGTGTGTGTGTGTGTGTGTGTGTGTGTGTGTGTGTGTGTATGGGTATGTAGGGCTGTATGTATGTGTTTGGGTGTGCATGTGCCATGGAATACTCATGAAGGTCGGTGGAAAACCTTCAGGAGTCGGCTCTTTCCTTCCACCATGTAGGTTCCAGGGATTGAACTCAGGTTGACAGCCTGATGGCAAACACATTTACCTGTCCAATCAACTCATCAGCCCCCTAAATTGAAATATATATATATATATAATATATATTATATATATTATATATATATATATATATATATATATATATATATATATATATATATAACTTTTTTAAGGGGAGAGGGTCAAGATAGGGTTTCTCTCTGTATCCTGACTATCCTGGAACTCACTCTGTAGACCAGGCTGACCTTGAACTCAGAGATCTGTCTGCCTCTGCCTCCCGAGTACTGGGATTAGAGGCGTGTGCTGCCACCACCACCTAGCTTATTTTTTACTATTTTTTAAATTATGTTTATGTGTTGTTGTCTACATGTGGGCATATGCATGCGAGTTCAGGTGCCCACAGAGGTGCCTGGCCATTCTGGAGCTGGAGTTACAGGGCATTGGGAGCTACCCGATGTGGGTGATAGAAATCACCCAGGTCTTCTGCAAGAGCAGAAGGTTTTCTTGGCTCTCAAACAAACAAACAAACACCACAAAAAACTAGTCACAATAATGCAGTACAATTTTTTACTTTATATAAAGTGTGGAAACTAGCAAGCCCCATCTAAAGTGACAGTAGTTGGAACGGTGGTTTTTCTCAAGAGCGACAGGAAGGTAAGCTGACCGGGTTTTCAGGGTGCTCTAGACCAGGCTGGCTTTGAACTTGCTGTGTAGACCTCAAATTCCAAGAGATCCACCTGTCTTTGCCTCCCCAGAGCTGGGATTAAAGGCATTTGCCACACTTCTGGCAATACAAATGATTTAACTGAAGAAACACTTTCTTTGTGACAAGCAAAATAAAAAAGCCGGGCATGGTGACATATGCCTTTGACCCCAGCACTCTAGAGGCAAAGAGATCTCTTGTATAATTGATGCCAATCTCCTTCACAGAGAATTCCAGGCAGTTCCAGCACTATATGGCAAGACTCTGTGGCTCCTTTGTTTGGTTGGTTTGTTTTTGTTTTTGAGACAGAGTTTCTCTGTGTAACAGCTCTGGCTGTCCTGGAACTCTCTTTGTAGACTAGGCTGCCTTCAAACTCAAAGAGAT
This sequence comes from Peromyscus maniculatus bairdii, assembly GCF_049852395.1. Taxonomy (NCBI): domain Eukaryota; kingdom Metazoa; phylum Chordata; class Mammalia; order Rodentia; family Cricetidae; genus Peromyscus; species Peromyscus maniculatus. The sequence continues at coordinate 61,659,921 of NC_134858.1, forward strand.
CTGCCTGCCTCTGTCTCCTAAATGCTTGGATTTTAAGTGGGCCACCACCACCAGCAACTGGCTGGGTATTTTGTTTGTTTGTTTTGTTTTTTGTTTAAAGCAAAATAGAACATTATATCCTCTGAGTATTTTGTGCTTTTAAAATTATGTAACTACCAGGAGAGAGTGGTAGGAGGATTAGGTTTCAAGGTAAGAATCGGCTGTATAGTGAATTGGAGGGCAGCCTAGGTTCAAGAGACCCTGTCTCAAAGAACCAACCCAACCAACCAGGCAAAACACAAAACCTAGCAGGATGGTGGGGGTGCCCACCTTTAATCCCAGCACTGGGGAGGCAGAGCCAGGCAGATCTCTGTGAGTTTGAGGGCAGCCTGGTCTACAGATTGAGTTCCAGAGCAGGCACCAAAACTACACAAAGAAACCCTTTCTCAAGCAAACAAACAAACAAAACAAAACAAAAAAACCGGAAAAGCCCCACAAAACCTAACAACTAAACAAAAACTCCCTAAAGACACAAAATTCTGTTATAATTAGTATATATATGTATGTATACACACACATATATATTATATATATATATATATTTATTTAATTTTGGTTTTTCAATACAAGGTATCTCTGTGTAACTGCCCTGGCTGTCCTGGAACTCACTATGTAGATCAGGCTGGCCTCAAACTCACAGAGATCCACCTGCCTCTGCCTCCGGAGTGCTGGGATTAAAGGCATGCAACACCATGCCCAGTTTAATATCAAGGATATTTGAAACTATTTTTCTATAATTAAATATCCTTGATATACTGCTCAATGATAATCTGTTCATATGATGATATCCTGAACTTATCCTCAGCCATATTCACATAGCATAGCACTCTTGGATTTTAGGATACTACCTATTTATGAGTTGTTTTATTTTATATTAGTTTTGGTTTTTGAAACAGGATTCCTCTGGGTAGCTCTGCCTGTCCTGGAACTCACTCTGTAGACCTCAAACTTGGAGATTCACTTGCCTCTGAGTCCCAAGTGCTAGGATTAAAGGTATGTGCCACAGCCGCCGGGCCTTTTTATTTTATGAATATGGGTATTCTGACTACATGTATGTCCATGTACCATGTGCACACCTGGTGCCTCTGGAGGCCAGAAAGGGCGTCAGACCTTCCTGGAACTGTAGTTGACAGATGGGTGTGAGCCATCATGTGGTGCTGGGAACCAAATCTGGGTCCTCTGCAAGAGCAGCCAGTGCTCTCAACAGCTAAGCCATTGTCTCCAGTCCACTACAGGTTTTATTTCTAGAGGTCAGCTCATACTTGTTCCATTAACAATTTCATTTAGAACTGGGCGGTGGTGGCGCATGCCTCTAATCCCAGCACTCGGGAGGCAGAGCCAGGCGGATCTCTGTGAGTTCGAGGCCAGCCTGGGCTACCAAATGAGTTCCAGGAAAGGTACAAAGCTACGCAGAGAAACCCTGTCTTGAAAAACCAAAAAAAATAAAAAATAAAAAAATAAAAAATAAAAAAATAAAAAAATTACATTTAGAGCCGGGTGGCGGTGGCACATGCCTTTAATCCCTGCACTCAGGTTGCAGAGGTGGGCAGGCGGATCTCTATTAATTCTAAGTCATCCTGGTCTACATAAAGAGTTCCAGGCCACCCAGAGCTACATAGTGAGACCCTACCTCAAACAAACAAACAAACAAACAAAGCAAGCCAGGCATGGTGCCACACACCTTTAATCCCAACACTTGGGAGGCAGAGACAGGTAGATCTCTGAATTCCAGGACAGCCTGGTCTACAGAGCAAGTTCCAGGAGACCCAGGGCTACATCGAGAAACCCTGTCTCAAAAAAATTACAATATTTATTCTCTTCTTAGAAAAAATACTTTTGGGAAATTCAAAATAAGAAATTTCTGACTGGGACTTGAGGGGTGAAGAGCACTTGCTGCCCACCCCCTTTTCTTTAAGATTTATTTTTATTATTTTTAATTATGTATATGTGCATGCAAGTGTCCTTGGAAGCCAGAGGCTTCAGGTCCCCTGGAGCTGGAGCTGCAGGCAGCTGTGAGCCACCTGACATGGTACTGGGAACTGAACCCATACCTGCTGAGCTGTATGGAAAGTCCCACTGGTTGCTTTTGCAGATGACCCAGGTTTTTTTTCCCAGCACCTACAAGTCAACTCACAACCGTCTGAAACTCCAGTTCCAGGGGATTCAATAATCTCTTCAGGCCTCCACAGGCACCAGGCATGCCAAGGGTATACACTTGCATATATACATATAATCAGGTGAAACATTCATACATAATAAATAAATAAATAAATACATCTTAAAAAAACAAACAAACAAAAAGCCCAAAAAACTTCTGGGGGCTGGAGAGATAGCTCAGAGGTTAAGAGCGCTGACAGCCCTTCCAGAGGTCCTAACTTCAACTTCCTGCATCCACATGGTGGCTCACAACCATCTATAATGAGATCTGGTGCCCTCTTCTGGTCAGCAGGCATAATGCAGGAAGACTGCATACATAACTTTAAAAAAAAGCAACTTCTGAAAAAAAAAAAAAGAGAAATGACTGATTATAGTAAGCAGAAGTTATTCAATATGAGGAAATGTCTCCTTTGGGTTTTGGTTTTGTTTCCACTATAATACTACTTGTCGGGCCGGGAGGTGGTGGCACACACCTTTAATCCCAGCACTTGGGAGGCAGAGCCAGGTGGATCTCTGTGAGTTCGAGGCCAGCCTGGTTTACAGAGCAATTACAAAGCTACACAGAGAAATCCTGTCTCAAAACAAACAAACAAACAAACAAAAAAACAAAGGGAAAATACTACATGTCTTACACCATAATCATGATAAGAGTTCTGATTATCAGATTTTTTTTTATCATTCATTTAATTTGACACAGGGTCTTATATATTATAAAATGAACTCCAACTTTCTGTAACCAAGGGTGATTTTGGATCTCTCTTCCTCCTGCCTCTACCTCTCCAGTCCTGAGAGTACAGATGTGCCTAGTGCTTATGGATTATTCCGGAATGGGGTTGGCACTCAGGGCGTCTTGACTGCCAAGCAAGCACTGTACCAACTGAGCGACAGCCCCGGCTCGGGTCCTAGTACCACCATCATTTCCTTCCACCCACGACTCTTTCTGTTCAGAGTCTTATTCTTGCTTTTTGTTTTTAACATGTATGTGTGTATGTCTGTTTGTATGTACGTGCTCTTAACTGCTGAACCATCTCTCCAGCTCCCCGTCTCCGACTCTGTAAATGTCTTGTCCAGACGCAAGTGTGGGCTTCCCTTCCAAAGGTCTCCAATTCAGAGAAAGCCTAGAGAAGAGCAAAGATAAATCCTGTGCGGGTCGGCAGAAACCTAGTGACAATATGTTATCACCACCGTAAAATAAACAATACTTCATATTTTATGGGGCTGTTGTTCCATTACAGTAATCTGGCACATTGCGGGGAAGAGATTTCTTGTTCCTCAGGAGCACATAAAACTATAAAATACGTGTGTGTGTGTGTGGGGGGGTACCAATAATTACAGTTTCCAGTGTCTTAAAAAATATGCACAAGTCCAGGCTTATGTGTCATGCAGTTCATTATTGGAGACGAAAGTCTGCTCTGGCAAATTCTCAGTGTTCTATAACTAACTGCCTCAGAGCAAGAGTGAGTGAGTTAGAGAGAAATGTTCACACGTTACGGTGGTTCTGCCTCAGCGGTTCTTCTCACAGCCTCTAGATCAGTGGGGCTCAAACGGTCACTCCCCACTTTACATTTCCTGCCTGTAATCTTTGCAAAGCACTTGGCAGGGAAAGGATGGTGAAGGAATTTCCCACAGAGTAGAAAGAAGCTGGAAAGAGGAGGAGAAGGGTGGGGCAGCCATGACAAGCAGTTGGGTGAATGTTCTGGCAAAGAGATTTGAGATCTGTTTAATCTCAGACCAGATTTGAGAATAAGAAGATCCGGGATCCGGGATTTGGATTGCAAAGGAAGTTGAGACTTCCCTCTAAGAAGCTGGTATGTCCTGAGTATCTTCTTTCACTGTGCTATACAAGGGTGAAAAAAAAAATGCACAGTATCACAACACCACATCCGCCATCCAGGGCAAAGTTCCTGCCCTGGGCTCTTCCAAAGAAAGCTACAGGATCTGGCATCCTGCCTGGTTTAGGCCACATCCTCAGACAGTGGCTGAGCTCACATCGCCCTCCACTTGCCGGAGCATCTCCCTTTAAATGAAGGATAAGTGACCATTAAAAGTGGTTATCAAGACACCCCAGTGGTTTCATTGCAGTTGGAAGGACTGACCTCAGGTCATTCTTGAGGAAGCAGATGTGTCTCCTGAGGAGCTGAGGAAGCCGATGTATCTCCTGGGGGAGATGGGAGTCAGCTGCAGCAGACTTAGCCTTCACACTTGACTCTTCATCAATTATTCAGCGAGAGCAGCTGCCGGATTGACAGGATTGTAAACATCCAGACAGTGGGTTACACTTCTAAACTGTTTATCTGAAATGTTTAAAATGTAGCTCCTGCCCAGCATGTTGGTACAGGTTTTAATCCCAGTACAGATGTCTTTAATCCCAGAGAGAGCCAAGTGAGTGTCTGTGAGTCTGAAGTCAACCTGGTCTACATAGTGTCTTCCAGGACAGCATGTGGTACACATACGTCCATGCATATTATTAAATTAAATATTAATTATATTAATTAAGTGGAAAATTAATTATTAATAAAATAAATGTTAATTAAAAACAAGCATGAATTAAAATTTTAAATTAGTTTCATATCATGCCCATGATGCAGATAAGTCAATTGAGGAACTAACTTGGGAGAAATACTCGGAATATGCCACCTCCTGCAGGACTAAGTCCTGGAAACCTGACTGGGTCAGCACCAGAATGAAGAACTCACAGACACCGAAGGAACAGCAGATACACACGCAGAAACGCTGGGGTAAGGTTCATTTCAGTTAGAAGCGCTAGTTGGGAAAAAGCCTAAGCTAAGGCCGAGCTTTCATAATTAATAACTCTCTGTGTTGTTGTTTGTGAGCTGGTGGCCTGAAGAAAAGTCCAGCTGCAGCTGCAAGCAACTGTAATCCCAGCACCAGGGAGGCAGAAGCAGATGGATTCCTGGAGTTCGTTGGCCAGCCAGACTAGCTTAATGGCTGTCTTCTAGCCCCAAGGGATCTGATGCCCTCTTCTGGCCTTCACTGGCACAAACTCATGTTCACAAATTTTTCTCTTTCTCTCTTACACACACACACACACACACACACACACACACACACACACACACACACACACCAATAATTAAAAATAAAATCTAGCCAGACAGTGGTGGTGCACACCTTTAATTCCAGTACTTGGGAGTCAGAGCCAGGCGGATCTCTGTGAGTTCAAGGCCAGCCTGGTCTACAGAGCAAGATCCAGGACAGGCACCAAAACTATACAGAGAAACCCTGTCTTGAAAAACCAAAAACAAAAAAATAAAAATAAAAATAAACAGACTTTAAAAAAATTTTAAAAATCTAAAAATCTTTTTTTTTTTTTTTTTTTTTTTTGGTTTTTTTGAGACAGAGTTTCTCTGTGTAGTTTTGGTGCCTGTCCTGGATCTCACTCTGTAGACCAGGCTGGCCTCAAACTCACAGAGATCCACCTGGCTCTGCATTCCAAGTGCTGGGATTAAAGGTGTGAGCCACTGCTGCCTGGCTTAAAAATCTTTTTAAATTAAAAGGATGAACCGGTGGTTGGGGATGTGGCTCAGTGGTAAAACACTTGCCTAGCATTCCCAAAGACAGAAATTGTGGCATATCTGTAAATCAGCATCCTAAAAGTAACCATGCTGAATGAAAGAAGTTACATGCCAAATACGTTCTTACAGTACAATTCCATTTATATAACATTCTAGCTGGCAGTGGTGGCACACACCTTTAATTCTAGCACTGGGAGGCAGAGGTAGGTGATATCTGCTAGTTCAAGGCCAGCCTGGTCTACAGAGTGAGTTTCAGGACAGCCAGAGCTGTTACACAGAGAAACCCTGTTTTGGAAAAACCAAACCAAAACCAAAAAAAAACATTTATATAACATTCTACATTTTTAAAAAGATTTCTTGAAATTTATTGTGCATGGGGCCTGGGGGACAGGAAGCCAAAAGAAGGCATCAGATCTTTTCCATTGCTGTATAAGACACCATGACCAAGGCAACTTATGAAGGCGTTTATTTGGGGCCTACTGTTTCAGAAGGTCAGTCAGAACTAACTAACATCATCGTGGTGGGGTGTCTGGGGGAGTCAGACACCAGACAGGCAAGCAGCTGAGCATTTACATCTTGATCCACACACATGAGGCAGAGAAAATTAAGAAAACGGTGTGGGCTTTTTGAAACCTCAAAGCTCACTCCCCCAGTGACACAGTTTCTCTAACAAGACCACACCCTCAAATCCTTCCCTAACAGGTCCACCCAACTGGGGACCAAGCATTAAAATATGCGAGCCTGTGGGGGCCATTCTCATTCAGACCACTACAGATCCCCTGGAGCTGGAGTTGCAGGTGTATGTGAGCAGTTAAATTAGGTGCTGAGAACTGAACACCAGTCCTCTGCAAGAGCAACCAGTGCTCTTAACTATTGTGGCTTCTCTCCAGCTTATCCATAACATTCTAGAAAACACAAACTGAAATGGGGCAAAGGGCAGAGGAGAAGGTTCTCAAGGACACAGGGCCACCGTTAGGTAGTGCGTATTAGGGTCCTGTAGAGGAAGAGAACTGAGAGAATGAAAGAACACATGGGATTTCTTAGAGTGACATACAGGACAAATGTGGTCCAACCATGGCTGCCTCCAGCACTCAGGAGGCAGAGGCAGGCAGCTCTCTGTGAGTTCCGGGCCAGCCTGGTCTACAGAGTGAGACCTTCAAAGAAAACTAAATGCCTCAACCATTCCCATTGAATCAACTTCTATTTGGATAGCGGAGAGGACGTTTTTATTGCCTTAATCGGTGGCAGTCCCGTTAGAGAGAGAAGTGTCCCCACCAGGAGGAAGGCTGTCTCCTCATTAGTGCTTGAAGCAGAGCGCCCACACACGCCTCCCACTCCTATCCTGGGCATGTCAGCCGGCGCTAGGCTGAAGAAGCCAAGGGAAATGGTCTGTGCAACAGAGGAGAGAGAGAAAGGGACGTGGGGACGGTGGCATGGAAGACAGGGCTTCGCTGGGTACCAGGAGCCGCTCCCCCAGGAGCGACACAAGGTGCCTGCATCTATTGACTTATTATTGAAACCGGAAGAAGAGTCCACGTTCAAGTTCTGAGTCCTGGATGATGCTGAGAACCTGTCTCACTCAGTTTGTGGGGATCTCAGGAAGGCCCCCGGATTCCACATGGGATGGCAGTGATGGGGGCTTGGGTCAAGTGTATCTGACCTATGAGGAGAATGGAAACTCCTTTTGCTAGCCTAGGCTTCGGCTCTGCCCTTCAGTGGTACAGTCTCCAACAGCACAACCATAAACTCTCCGCCCTTTGCCCACAACAACCCTAGAAACAAACCCAAGCCCCCCCACCATGTCAAATTCACTTCCCCAGTTATAAAATTATTTTTATAATAATAAGATTAAATTTTATTTATTAACGTTTATTTGTCTGTTTATTTATTTGTTTGAGGGTGCACACATGTGTGTGGGTGCTTGTATCCCACAACACATGCAGAGGTCAGTGGACAGCTTGAAGAAGTTGACTCTTTCCTTTCATCATGGAGGTCCAAGGGATCAAACTCAGGCCATTAGCCTCTGGCTGAACCATCTCTCTGGTCCTTTTCTCTCTCTCTCTTTTTCTTTCTTCCTTCCTTTCTTTCTTTTTGTGGTGCTGGGAGTTGATCCCAGACTCTTTGAATGCTAGGCAAGCATTCTACCACTTAGCTACAGCTCCATGGAGTACATTTTGCAATATATAAATATTTATTATTTTGTATCAAATATTACATTAAAATAAAATAGATAAAATTAGTTTTAAAGTTTTTCAGGGTATTTATTTATGTGTATGATTTTTTTTCCCCCTGCATGAATGTTTTTGTACCACATTTATGTGTCTGGTACCCGACTGGATCAGGAGAGGGCATCAGATCTCCTCAAACTGGAATTACAGATGATTGTATGCCACCACTGGGTACTGGGAACCCAACTCCAATCCCTAGGAAGAGTAACAAGTGCTCTTAACTGCTGAGTCATCTCTCAGGCTGTGCTTTTACTGTTTAAAAATTATATTATTAATTCATTGTGTATGTGTTTCTATGTCTGTTGTTGAATTTTCTTTACTCTTTTGCTCTTTGGGTGCCCACCACACAGCTTTCAAATAACTACAGAGGCTTACTCTTTCTTATGAATGCCTGACCTTAGCTTGGCTAATTTCTAGCCAGCTTTTCTTAACTTAAATTATCCCGTCTACCTTTTGCCTCTGGGCTTTTACCTTTCTCCATTCTGTATACCTTTCTTTATTCTTACTTTATGGCTTGCTATGGAGCTGGGTGTCTGGCCCCTGGTCCTCTCTCCTCCTTTTTTCATTCTCTTCTTTCTTCTATTTATTCTCTCTGCATGCCAGCCCTGCCTATCCTTTCTCCTGCCTTGCTATTGGCTGTTCAGCTCTTTATTAGACCAATCAGGTGTTTTAGAAGACACAGTAGTAACACAGCTTCACAGAGTTAAACAAATGCAACATAAAAGAATGCAACACTTCTTTGCATCACTAAACAAATATTCCACAGCATAAAAAATATAACACATCTCTAATATTCTACAACAGTGTGTGTGTGTGTGTGTGTGTGTGTGTGTGTGTGTGAGAGAGAGAGAGAGAGAGAGAGAGAGAGAGAGAGAGAGAGAGAGAGAGAGAGAACACACGCACATACGTTATGGCCCACGTGTGGAGGTCAAAGAACAACCTTTCAGGAGCGTGTTCTCTCCTTTCACTTTGTGGGTCTCAAGCATTGAACTCAGTCAGGCTTGGTGCTAAGGGATTGCTCCGGTCCTAATTATGTGTTTCTTTGTATTTGTTTGTTTTGTTTTGTTTTCCGAGAGACAGGGTTTCCTGGTTGTCCTGGAACTTGCACAGTAAACCAGGCTGGCCTTGAATTTACAGAGATCTGCCTACCTCTGCCCCCCAAGTGCTGGGATTAAAGGCATGTGCTACCACGGCCTGGCTTCTAATTATGTTTTTAAATTTTATTTATTTTTATTTTATGTGTATGACTTTTACGTGCATGCATGTGTGTGCAGTGCCTCCAGAGGTCAGAAGAGGGCAGCAGAGCCCTCGGACCTGGAGTTTCAGGTGGTTATGAGTAGCCATGTGGGTTCTAGGAACAGAACCTGTATTCTCTGCAAGTGATGAACCAGTTTGTCTTCATTTCAGGCTTAAAAGCCATTTTATAGTAAAGACAAACTAGTTTCATTCCTGTTTTTGATTAAATCTGTTTCTCAAGGACTGGGCTGCTCCCCACCTGTGACCTTAACTACAAATGGTTCTGTACTGCCTGTTATAGGAAATGGCAACCATGTCTTTGTTACAAAAAGTTGTAATAACTATCTTGCAACCCTACCTTTGTTTCAAAAGATTATGACCACGTTGTTATCAACTACCTTGCAACCACAACTTTGCTTCAGAAGGAGGAACTCATTGCACTTATGTTCTGCTCCTGTAGCCCCACCTATTTTACCCACCAAATGTCCCATTTGGAAACCCCTGCCCGAGCTATAAAAACCTTGTCTTCCTCACATCCAAGGCTGATCTCTTGAATTCCACTTTTTTTTTAAACGTTTATTTATTTTCATTTTGCCTGCACACCAGAAGAAGGCACCAGATCTCATTTTTATGGTCGTGAGTCACCATACAGTTGCTGGGAATCGAACTCAGGACCTTTGGAAGAGCGGCCAGTGCTCTTAACCTCTGAGCCATCTCTACAGCCCCTTAAGCCCCACTTTTAGTGTATGTGAATAAAAAAGCTTGCTTTAACTAATTTAGCCATGATAATTTTTGTCCGTGGTCTTTCTTTCTCCTCGAATCTTTGGGATTAACACAGAAGCGGCAAATACTTACTGCTGAGCAATCTTTCCAGTTCCATCCAGCTCTGTTTCTTTTCTTGATGTTTCGAGACAGCGTTTCTCTTGTGTAACATTCCTGGCTGTCCTGGAACTCGCTTTATAGACCAGGCTAGTCTGGAACTCACAGTGATTTACCTGCCTCTGCCTCCCAAGTGCTGAAATTAAAGGCGTGTGCCACCACCGCTTGACTTCATCCAGCTCTATTATTATTTTGTAGGTGGATGTTGGGGTACAGAGTCAAGAGGCTAGCATTAGTTGTTTTTCTCACCATCTCATTTTTTTAAAAAAAATCTATTTCATTTTATTTTATGGACATTGTGTGAGGGTTTCAGATTCCCTGAAACTGGAGTTACAGACAGTTGTGAGCGCTGACATGTGGGTGCTGGGAACTGAACTCAGGACACCTGCAAGAACAGCCAGTACTCTTAACTGCAGAGCCATCTCTCCAGCCCTGCCCCACCCCCCACCTCTCTCTCTCTCTCTCTCTCTCTCTCTTTTTGTATGTGAACCACTAGGGTGCTTGGTGCTCCGGAGGCCGGAAGAGGGCCCCAGATGCCCTGGTAGTATACAAGGTTGTGACCCACTATGTCAGTGCTGGAAACCAAACTTGAGTCCTCTGCCTGAGCAACATGCGTTTTTAATGATTAAACCATCTCTCTGGCATCTTTATCTTTTTTGTTGTTGTTTGCTTTTTGAGGCAGAGTTTCTCTCTGTAACAATCCTGGTTGTCGCTTTGTAGACAATGTTGGCCTCGAACTCAGAGACATCCGCCTGTCTCCGAATCCCGAGTGCTGGGATTCCAGGCGAACGCTCTCACTCCCCGGCTTCCACCACTCCGTTTCCACGGAGACCTATTTCGAAAGCGAACGAGGTGCCCAGAGAGTACGAACTCCGAGCTTCATCTTATTAAGATGCTCGGGATGGGAAAGCCGGCTTCTGAGCGCGGGTGGGCGGGGCCTGGGTCCTTAGGCCCCGCCCATGCCGCTTCGCGAGCCGTCGGCGCCAAACTTCCCAACTCTTCTCGCGTAGGGGTGGGGGGGAAAAAAGTTCCTGAGTCTCGCGAGAGGCGCTGTTCGCGCGCTCGGCGGTGGTGGCGGTTTGTGTGAGGTGAGGTCGGGGTCGGCGAGGGCGACTCTGGACGGAGCGGCCGTGCTGGAAGCTCAGCGCGGGGCGCGGGAACTGGGGTCGCCGGAGGAGGACCAGACGGAGCGGGCGGGAGGCGCCCCGGGGCGGGAGGGCGGCGGGCCTGCCCCCGCGGTGCTGCCTTTCCCGCGCGCACGGCCGCTGGACGGGACGGAGGATGGGAAGGCTCGAGAAGCGGGAAGGGAGATGTGATCATTTTGGGGATGGCCCCGGGCGAGTCGGGATGCTGGAGTCCTTGAAGGTGAGGAGCTTCTGTTTGACAGCCGGGGGGGCGGGAACCTGTACGTCAGTCACAGGTGTGGCGAGTGTTCGGCTGGAAATTAGGTTTTTCGAGACAGGGTTGCACTGTGTAGCCCTGGCTGTCCTGGAACTCACTCTGTAGCCCAGGCTGGCCTCGAACTCACAGAGACCGCCTGCCTCTGCCTCCCGAGTGCTGGGATTAAAGGCGTGCGCCACCACCGCCGGGCGAAATTTACTATTTTGAAGATTTATTTTTAAGAATGTGTGAGGCGAGGGATATGTGCACATGAGGTCAGGTGTCAAATCGCCCGAAGCTGTAGTTACAGGCATTGGTGAGCTGTTCAGTGTGGGTGCTGGCACAGTGATCTGAGGGCTGGTATCACAAGCCCATGCACCTCTTCACACTCACACCTAGTTTGCGGGGTCCTGGGAATTTGAAGCCAGGGCTCTGTGAATGCTAGCCAAGCTCTCCACCAACTGAGCTGCGTTGTGTGCTGTGTGTGTGCATAGACAAGGACTCTGTTGCCCAGACTGGCTGGCCTCCTGGGCTCCTGCTTTAGATTCCTAAGTGTTGGGATTACAGTGCAGATCACTGTTACTGGCTTGGAATTCTTTTTTAATTCTTTTCTTGAGTAGATATATATTGAGTACCTGTTGTGTACCACATCGGGGACATAGTGGTGGAACACACAATCAGACCTGTCTGATTTTTCTTGTAAGAGAGCTATAGTTCAGTATAGGAGACTAACATTAAATAAATGAAACCTAATAGAGAAATAATGATTCCTGGGAAACTTCTGCATGGTGATGTTGATTCTTAAAAGAGGATTCTGGGCCGTCAAGGTGGCGTATCAGGTAAAAGTGCTTGCAGTATAAATCTGATGATTTGAATCTGATTCCAAGAGGGTGAAAGGAGAGAACTTGTGAAGGTTGTCCTTCGGCTTGCACGTGTGCGAACACACACACAGTGTTATTCAGTTTAGGGACATTTGAGTGGTCTGTCTCTGAGTCTGTATAACTGAGGGTGGCCTTGAACTCTATTCCTCTTGCCTCTACCTTCTGTGTGTTGGGATCACAGGCTGTGCGATCACTCCTGATTTGAGATAGGTTTTCCTGGTGAGGTAATGGTTAAAACTTGAAAGAAATTAGGGGTCAGGGAAAAGCTTTCAAAATGCACGTAATGCTAGCACTTGGGGAGTAGAGGCAGGAAGATGAGTTGGAAGCCAGCTTGGCCCATATAAGACCTTATTTCAAACAACAAAAATGGTGCTCGGTGGTCGTAATATTTAGTGCTCTTGGAAAGGACCTGGGTTCTGTTCCCACCACTCAAACCTTGTAACTTGTAGATTCTGGTGATCCATCACCTTTTTTTAAAAAAAAATTCTTTATTATCTATACAGTGTTCTGCCTGCATGTATGCCTGCAAAGCCAGAAGAGGGCACTAGATCTCATTGCAGATGGTTGTGAGCCACCATGTGGTTGTTGGGAACTGAACTCAGGACCTCTGGAAGAGCAGCCAGTGTGCTCTTAAGCTCTGAGCCATCTCTCCAGCCCCGATCCATCACCCTTTTGCTTCTTTGGATACCTACACATGCATATTGCTCATAAACATACAGACGAACACGTAGGTAAAAATAAATCTTTTCTGGGAGGTGGTGGTGCTTACCTTTTTTCCCAGTACTCAGGAGGCAGAAACAGGTGGATCTTGGCTGAGTTTGAAGCTGGCCTGGTCTACAGAGCCAGTTACTAGGCATGAGCTTGCTAGGCATGGTGGCACCTGTAATCCCAGCACTTGAAAGAAAGAAAATCAGGAACTCAAGGCCAGCCTTGGCTACATAGCAAGTTCAAGGCTGGCCTGGATCAAGAGACCCCTTTAAAAAAAGAATAAGGGGTTGGAGAGATAGCATAACAGTTAAGAGCACTGGTTACTCTCCCAGAGGACCCAGGTACAATTCCCATCACCCACATGGCAGCTCATAACTGCTTGTAACTCCAATTTCAGGGGATCCAACACCTTCACACAGACATATACATGCAGGCAAAACATGAATGCACATGAAAATAAATTTAAAAAAATTTAGCTGAGTGGTTGTGGGGCAGGCCTTTAATCCCAGTATTTAGGAGGCAGAAGCAGGTGGATCTCTGAGTTAGAGGCCAGCCTGGTCTACAGATCCAGTTCCAGAACAGTCAGGGCTACACAGAGAAACCATCTTGAAAAACCAAAAAACAAAAGAATAAAATTTATTCCATGCCAACTTTACCTCATACCATATCTATCATACTCTCTCTTTTCAAATTCCTTCAAAAAAACCATTTTCACTTTAAAGAACCTGGGTGTTTGGTAAAGTGAGTTTTTGTTTTTGTCTTGTTTCTTAGTTCTTCGAGACAGGACTTCTCTCTAGCCCTTGCTGTCCTGAACTTGCTATGTAGATCATACTGGCCTCAACTCAGAGATATGCCTGCCTCTGACTCCTGAGTGCCTCGATTAACATGTGCACCATCTCCTCTAGCTCTATTTCAGGTTTTTGTTTGTTTGTTTGTTTGTTTGAGACAGGGTTTCTCTGTGTAGCCCTGGCTGACATGAAACCGCCAGCGTTGTAGACCAGGCTGGCCTTGAACTCAGAGGTACACCTGCTTTTGCCTTATGAGTGCTGGGATTAAAGGCATGTGCCACCACTGCCTGGCTGAAGGAAAAATATTAAAGGAATATTTAAAAAATTAATTGGACAGGATATATTGAGTACAGGAAGGAAGTGTCAAAGATGACTTGTAATTCTTTTACTTGAACAGCTTGGTGGGTGTCATCTCACAGAATTGAGGACATTTAGTTATTTAGTTTTGTGTATGATGAGTTAATAAATGCCCTTGAGACACTTGAGAACTACAAAATGGATAGTAGGGATTTGCAGTCCCAAATTATGGTCTAGGTTGGAAGAATAAAAATCTGTAACCTGGGGACTGGAGTGATGTCTCAGTGGTTAAGTAACAGTTAAGAGCACTGGCTGTTCTTACAGAGGACCTGGGTTTGATTCCCATCTGCTTGGCAGCTCAAAACTGTAACTTGAATTCCTAGTGGTCTGGTATCTTCTGGTCTCCACAGATACTGCAAACATTTGGCACACAGACATACAGGCAGGCAAACACCCATGAATATCAACAATAAGAAACATGTAGTTATTTAGTCGTAGAGTCTACATTACAGCTCGATTCTGATTGTTTTTCTCCATACTTACTATTACTATCTTCTCTACTTGTTATCTTCGATGAATTTGAAATGCGGTTTAAGTGATTGAAACATGGCTTTCACTGTGGATGGAACTAGATTATGTGATAGTTAGGAAGACTGTTTTGGATGGATAAAAATAACTTGTTTTTTTTCTTCTGGAGGAAAAGATGTCAGAGCAAGAAGAGAATGGCTTATTTGAAATGCCAGATTATGAACATGTAGAAGATGAAATTTTTCCTCCCTTCCCACCTCCAGCCTCTCCTGAGAGAGATCTTGCAGAAGCTGAACCTGATGAAGGTCTGTATTGAGAATTTCACAAGTGTCTCTTTAATTTGTTTTTTGTTTGTTTTCTTGGTTTGGTTTTTTTTTAATTTTTTTTTTATTTTTTTATTTTTTTTTGAGACAGGATTTCTCCATATAGCCTTGACTCTCTGCTGTCTTGTGGACTTGCACACAAACTGGACTCTCATATAAGGGCTGGGAAACCTGGAACTCTTTTTATAGACCAGGCTGGCCTCAAACTCAGATCTTCCTGCCTCTGCTTCCCTAGTGCTAGGATTAAAGGCATGTACCACCACCTTCTGGTTTGTTTGTTGGTTTTTAAGACAAGGTTTCACAGTATATTTCAGGCTAACCTTGTTCTTACAGTCCTGCTTTAGCAGATTAATTCAAGATGATAGCAGTGTGTATCTGAATGTATGTGGGCACATGGGTGCCACTGTGTATGGAGGTCAGAGGACAACTTGCAGGAGCCATTTCTCTTCTGCCGTGTGGGTATGGGAGATTGAACATAAGTAGTCAGGCTTGGTGGCTAGTGCCTTTACCAACTGATCTATCTTCAGGGCCCAGGGCTTAAATTTTTAAACACTAAATTTTGTTCTGTTTCACTAGAATCAGGGAGTGGAGCACCTGTTCCTGTACCACCAAAGAGAACAGTTAAAAGGAATCTACCCAAGCTAGATGCTACTAGGTATGGACATTTACTCTCATACACTTACAGTTTTCCATCCACACAGTGTTTTTCTTCTACAGTTACAAGCTTTGGTTGAATGATTTGGAAATCAGATAGTTCTGTAAACACCTCCATCTCAACCCCTGAAAACATTTTCTTTTTTCTTTTTCAAATTCAAGAAGAAATATTTTTTTCATGGTCTTAGTTTTGACATGACTAGAAAACCTGAAATTCAAAATATATTTCTTTTCACAGATTAACTTCAGAGAGAGGGCTTCCAGCCTTAAGGCATGTGTTTGATAACACAAAATTCAAGGGGAAGGGTCATGAGGTAAGAAACATTTAATCCTCTTTCTTAGTACTGGACATTGGATCCAGGGCAGGTGCTTGAACACGTGCTAAATAGTACTACTGGAGTACATTCCAGCCCTGGTTTTTATAGTAGACTTTTACTTACTAATTTTTTTGAGACAGCACTATCCCTGTCTGTCACCCTGGCTGGCTATGGTGATTTGAATAAGAATGCCACCCCTCATATATTTAAAGGTGTAGTCATAGGGGAGTGGCACTGTTTGAAAAGATTGGAGGATTGGGAGATTTAGCCTGTTGTCACTGGGATTGGCCTTTGAGGTTTCAGAAGCCTATGCCCGGCCCACTTCTGCTCTCTATGCCTGTGGATCAAGATGTAGCTCTCTAGTGCCTGCCTGTATGTCACCATGCCCCCGCTATGATGATAATAGACTAAGCCTTTGAAACTAAATGAGACCCCACTTAAATGCCTTTTAAAAAGATTCATTTATTATGTACACAGTGTTCTGTCTGCATGCCAGAAGAGGGCGCCAGATCTTGTTACAGATGGTTGTGAGCCACCATGTGGTTGCTGAGAATTGAACTCAGGACCTCTGGAAGAGCAACCAGCAGATGCTCTTAACCTCTGAGCCATCTCTCCAGTCCCTTAAATGCTTTTTTTAATAAATAGTGGCTTTGGTCATGGTGTCTCTTCACAGCAATAGTACAGTGACCAATACACCAGCCTTGAACTCACAGAGATCTGCCTGCCTTTGCCTCCCAAGTGGTGGGATTAAAGGCTGTGTCATCACACCTGTCTTATTTTAGAGCTTCTTTGTTTTTAAAAAATAACAATGAGACTGGGTCTGTTATCCTGCATATATCACAGATACTATTGTTAGTCTGATAACCTCTAGAGAAATAGCTGTAGTGAGGGGCTGGAGAGATGGCTCAGTGGTTAAGAGCACTGACTGCTCTTCCAGAGGACCAGAGTTCAATTCCCAGCAACCACATGGTGGCTCACAACCACCTAATGAGATTTGGTGCTCTCTTCTGGTGTGCAGGCATACATGCAGATAGAATACTGTATGTATAATAAATAAATAAATCTTTAAAAAAAAGCAAGCTAGGCATGGTGCTACACACCTTTAATCTCAGCACTTGGGAGGCAGAGGCAGGTAGATCTCTGAGTTCCAGGACAGCGTGAATTCCAGGATAGTCATGGCTACACAGAGAAACCCTGCCTCAAAAACAAAAAAAAAAAAAATACAATATTTATTTTTTTATTTATGTGAGGGTTTTGCCTGCATATATGTTTGTGTACTGTGTGTGTGTACAATGCTAGTAGAGGTCAGAAGAGGGTGTAAGATCTGGAACTGAGGGTACAGATGGTTTTGAGTTGTCATTTAGGTGTTGGGAACTGAATCTGGGTCCTCTGCAGCAGCAAGTGTTCTTCACCACTGAGCCGTCTCTTTAGCCCCAGTGATTAGTGGTTAGTTTTTTTTGAGACATTTTATCATTGATAAAGATTTATCTATCTACCTAATCTATCTATAATTATCTATCTATCTATCTATCTATCTATCTATATCTATCTATCTATCTAAGACAGAGTTTCTCAATGGGTGTGGTGGCGCACACCTTTACTCCCAGCACTCAGGAGGCAGAGGCAGGCAGATCTCTGAATTCCAGGGCAGCCTGGTCTATACAGTAAGTGCCAGGGCATCGAGGGCTGTTATTCAGAGAAACCCTGTCTTGAAAAACAAAAATCAGAGAGAGAGAGACAGGCAGGCAGGCAGACAGGGTTTCTCTGTGTAGTCCTGGCTGCCGTGACACTTGATATATAGACCAAGCTGGCCTCAAACTCAAGAGATCTACCCGCCTCCCCAGTGCTGGCATCAAAGGTGTGTGCCACCATGCCTGGCAACTTTGTTCTAGTTTTGTATTGTTGTTTCCCCTCAGTGTGTGTGGGTGTGCATGTGTATGTTGTTGCCAGAGTTCAACTTCAGATGTGCTTCCTCAGGCTCTGTCCAGCGAGCCTCATCAGCCTGTCTTTGTTTCTTCAGCACTAGGGTTGCAAGGGTCTGCCACTGTCTTAGGGTTTCTATTGCTGTGAAGAAACACCACGACTAAAAGCAAGTTGGGGAGGAAAGGGTTTATTTGACTTACACTTCCATACTGTTTGTCATTGAAGGAAGTCAGGACAGGAACTCAAATGGGGCAGGACCCTGGAGACAGGAGCTGAAGCAGAGGCCATGGAGGAGTGCTGCTTACTGACTTTACTCTCTGCTCAGCCTGCTGTCTTACAGAACCCAAGACCACCTGCCCAAGAATGGTACCATTCACTATGGGCTGGGTGCTCTCAGTCACTAGTTAAGAAACTACCCTACTGGGCTGGAGAGATGGCTCAGAGGTTAAGAGCACTGGCTATTCTTCCAGAGGTCCTGAGTTCAATTCCCAGCAACCATATGGTGGCTCACAACCATCCGAAATGAGATCTGGCGCCTTCTTCTAGCCTACAGGCAGAACATTGTATACATAATAAATAAATAAATAAATAAATAAATAAATAAATAAATAAATAAATAAATAAATAAATAAATAAATAAATCTTTAAAAAGAAAAGAAAATACCCTACTGGTCTGCCTAGAATCTGATCTTACTGAGGCATTTTCTCTACTAAGGCTCCCTCCTCTCCAGTGACTCTAGCTTGTGTCAAGTTGACATAAGTAGCCAGTATAGCCACTATACTTGGAATGTTTTTTTTTTTTTGTGGTGCTAGGGATTGAACACTGGTTCTCAGGCTTATTCTCCAGGCACTTAGCCAACTGAACTGTCTTCCCAGCCCTGTACTACTATATTTCCTTCTAATTTCTAAAAACAAAATCTGTATTCAGTGCTCTTACTCAATGCTTTCTGAGATTGTGGTCTTCCAAGCCTTTAGAACTTTCTATTTCTTTCTAAAAGTTTCTTAGCCTTATAAATATGACAGCAGTGACTTTGGCATTGCCTTTAAATGCTAAAATCTGCTGACAGGGTCAGCTGTGAGATTGAGTCTTCTGTTCAGCATTTTTATTTTTATGTGTCAGGCTGAAGACTTGAAAACGCTAATCAGACACATGGAGCACTGGGCACATAGGCTATTCCCCAAGCTGCAATTTGAAGATTTTATTGACAGAGTTGAAAACCTAGGAAATAAAAAGGAGGTTCAGGTAAGTGTGATTACCATGAATGTCATTCACAATGCTGAGTAGTACAAGGATGGGTTTAGTTGAGGCTGAATTGCTATTAGGGGGGTCTTCCTTTTGAAATCTGTCTTGTTAGACAGGAAAATTAATACTCATTATTTGAAGAACAACTCTTTCAGATATGAATAAGTGATTGTTTCCTCCCTAACTTATTAATAAAAATGGAAAAAAATGTCTTTTTTTCAGACCTGTTTAAAACGAATTCGACTTGATCTTCCTATTGTACATGAAGATTTTGTTAACAATAATGGTAATTACAAGTTCATTTACTTTATCACAACTTAGCTTTTAGAAATGGGCCTAGCTGGGATAGGCAATATTATATATACAAGTGAGGTCTTAACCCATTATGTAATTACATAATTACAGTATAGTTAACAGCTATACCATGAATTAAGTTTAGAATTTGGTAAATGTGTGAGTGTAATGAGCACCTATTTATTCATGTGGGTACTTACTACAGAGGACAGCCTTCTACTGTGTCGATTCCAGGGATTGCACTCGGTTGTCGGGCTTAACAGCAAGTGCCTTCCCCACTGAGACAGCTCCTTAGCCCAGTAATAGTTACATTTGATACTTGTTTCTTTTTTACTGGTTTTAGTTAGCATAGAAAAGAATGAGTTTTAATCAGGTATGGTGGCAACATGCCTTTTTTTGTTTTGTTTTGTTTTGTTTTTTGTTTTTTGAGACAGGGTTTCTCTGTAGCTTTGCACCTTTTCCGGAACTTACTCTATAGCCCAGGCTGGCCTCAAACTCAGAGATCCGCCTGCCTCTGCCTCCTGAGTGCTGGGATTAAAGGGGTGTGCTACCACCGTGTGTGCAGAGGCAGGTGGATCTTTGTGAATCGAATGCCAGCTTAGTCTGCATAGTTCCAGGTCTGCAAAAACTACATAGAGAGACCCTGTCTCACCTCTTCCCCATCAAAAGAATGTGCTTCACCTTGAGATTTTCATGTGTATGTCATTGTACTTTGTTCAAGTCCATGTTACCTTCCCCTGATTCCTTCCCTCTTGAAATTTATTTCCTAAAGATATGATTATAGCCTGGCAGGGTGGTGCACATGCCTTTAATTCCAGCACCCAAGAAGCAGAGGCAGGCAGAGCTTTCTGAGTTCGAGGCTTGGTCTATATAAGGAGCTCCAAGGACAGCCATGGCTACATACTGAGACCCTGTCTATATAAACAATAAAAAAAGATACAATTGTACTATCATTAGACAGTTATAGAAAATATTTATAAAATAGGGACATTTTTAGCATTTATTTATGTTATATTTGTGCTCATGTGTCATGGTGAGTGTGTAGAGATCAGGTCAACTTGTGGAGTTGAGTTGGTTTTTCCATCATGTAGGTTCCAGGGATTGAATAAAGCCTGCTGACTTCTTGGATCTTTTACAGTTCTTGCTAGAACACATCAAACTAGAGTGTATGTAAACCATCAGAAAAACTGTCTGTGGGAAATTAGAAACAATAATTTATTTATTTATTTATTTTTGGTTTTTCGAGACAGGGTTTCTCTGTGTAGCTTTGCGCCTTTTCCTGGAACTCACTTGGTAGCCCAGGCTGGCCTTGAACTCACAGAGATCCGCCTGGCTCTGCCTCCTGAGTGCTGGGGTTAAAGGCGTGCGCCACCACCACCCGGCTAGAAACAATAATTTGTTGATGGAGATTTCCATTTCATTCAGCATGTTGACTCTTGAGCTATGTGTGGTAACATATGTTTGTAATCCCCACATATGGCAGGTGGAAGTAGGAGATGCAGAAGTTCAAGGCCAGCCTTGACTACGTAGTGAATTTGAGGCTAACTTGGAGTATGCAAGATCTTGTTTCAAAAGAAAAAAACCAAACAGAACCATGGCTGTAGGACTTTATGAAGACCTTTGTGACTGTTCCTGGTATTGATTGCATTTGTTAATTGTACAGTGCAACCATAGACGGTCACATACATCAAAACAGTTGGTTCCTGCCGACAGAGTCTGTATAGTTATCAGATTTTCTGTGCGATGGCTCCATACATAAATACTTTAAAAAATGTGTCATCTGTATGTGGATATGTGTATGTATGAGCTTTTGATGCTCCTCTGCTTGATGGAGAGGAGCTATGTATTTTATTTCTTTTCTTTCTTCAGTATCAAAGCATATATTTATCAAAGCCTATAGGAATCTGCTGGGGTTTGCATGCATGCTCTCTCAAAAGGCTTCCTTTAAGTACCTACTCTTTGCTTAAAAGATTTGTACAGCTTCCTAACACAGGTCCTGGGAACCAAAGTCCGGTCATCCGAAAGAGCAGCAAGTGTTCTTAATCACTGAGCTGTCTCTCCAGCCCGTCATTTTTTTTTTTAACTAGTAATGTATTTGGTGAGTAATAATAGACTCCATATAGAATTCTCTTATGCTTTAAATCAGTGGTTCTCAACCTTCCTAATGCTGACCCTTTAATATAGTTCTCATGTTGGGGTGACCCCCAACCATAAAATTATTTTCATTTCTATTTCAATTGTAACTGTAATTTTGCTGTTGTTATGAATCTTAATGTAAATATCTAATATGCAGGATATTTAATATGTGACCCCTATAAAAGGGTCTTTCAACTGCCAAAGGGGTTGTGATGGACAGGATGAGAACCACTGGTTTAAATAGTCTGGGATTTTATATTTTTTGGAATGATGGTACTTATTAATGGCATAAAATGGCGTATGCCAAAGAGTTACTGTGCACTGAATACCACAGCCTGTATGCTCCTGGGTTAGTTAGTTGATTTATTTAGCAGCACTTTTTTGAGCTGTCTACTATTGTGCTGAAGGTTCAAGGATAAAAGATGAATAAAATTAAGTTTATATATACAGATTGAGTTAGACAAATATTGTCAGTAGTTTCATGGGTCTTATAATTAGACATGTGAGGTGCAAAGGACAATAGTTATGTTAACTGGGGAAGTAGCTTCATAGAAGAGGGTTTTTTTTGTTTTTGTTTTTTTTTTTTTTTTTTTTTTTTTTTTGGTTTTTCGAGACAGGGTTTCTTTGTGTAGCTTTGTGCCTTTCCTGGAACTCACTTGGTAGCCCAGGCTGGCCTCGAACTCACAGAGATCCACCTGGCTCTGCCTCCCAAGTGCTGGGATTAAAGGCGTGTGCCACCACCGCCCGGCTTTGTTTTTGTTTTTGAGACAGGGTTTCTCTGTGTAGTTTTGGAGCCTGTCCTAGAACTTGCTCTGTAGACCAGGCTGGCCTTGAACTCACAGAGATCAGCCTACCTCTGCCTCCCAAGTGCAGGAACATTTTTTTGCTTTTATCAAAAATATATTACTGTACAACTTGAAAGCAAGCATAGTGTGATTGAATAATTCTCCTAAAAGTCTGGTGTTGGGGTTGGTACTGGTGAGTTGGTTCAGCAGGTAAAGGTACTTGCTATTAATCCTGAAAACCATAGTTCAATCCCTGGGATCCACATGGTGGAAGGAGAGAACCAGCTCCTATGAGTTGTCCTGTAACCTCCATAGCATGGTATGCATGTGCACATACATACACACTCACCTGTACATTAGAAATAATGTAATGCAGAAAGTTCTGGGCTAATACTTACTATAATTATTTGAAAATAGGACTAGATTAACATTTCAAATTTTGGTTTTACACACTAAGATGCACACATCCAGATAGAAATTAGAATCATATGAACTGTGCTTAATGAGTCTTCTATTCCTCCCTCTCCTCCTTCCTTAGGACTGAGTATTAAACCAGGACTTTGCACATGGCAAACAAGTGCACTGCTATTGAGCTGCTCTTTCCCAGCCCCTCTTTGTTCATTTCTTTTTCTTGAGATAGAGATAGCTTCATTCTGTAGCCTGGGCTGACCTGGAACTCATTATGTAGCCTAGACTGGCCTCAAACTTGTGGTAATTCTCTATCTGCAGCCTCCCAATTGATAGAATTTATGTGTGAGTCACCCACCAAACTTCTAGTCCCTCTTTCAGAAAAAAAAAAAAAAAGGAATTGAGGTAGGGTCCTGGAGAGATGATTCAGTGGTTAAGAAGCACTTACTGGCTTTTCTTTGAGAGGACCTGGGTTTGATACCCATGTGGCTGATCACCTGTAACTCCAGTTTCAGCGTTAGGAGATCAAACACCCTCTTCTAGCCCCTTTGGGCACCAGGCACACACATTGTATACAGACCATGAAGGCAAAATACCTATAACATAAAAATAAATTTTAAAAAATTATGTGTGTATGTGTGTGTGTACATGCCAGAGGGGTCTATGTTAGGGTTCTTCTGTATTCTCTACATTAATATTTTGGACTTGTTTTATATGTGAGTGTTTTGCCTTTACATGTATGTATGTGCATAATGTGAATGTGTGAATACCTGGTACCCTTGGAACTCAGAAGCTGAGTTAACAAAGAGTTGTGAGTCACTGTGTGGGTGCTAGGAACTGAACCTCTATAAGAAGAATAAATGTCCTTAACCACTGAGCCATCTCCTTGGCCTCTCCACATTATTTATTTTATTTTTTTGAGAAAGGGTCTCACCATTTTCCTCCCACCCCTGTGGTACAGTGCTGGGGATCTGAACTAATGCTTGCACAGGAAGCTTTAGTACCCATTGATCCACTCCCAGCCCTAGACCTTCAATTTTTGAAGCCCATTCATAAATGCTGGAAATTTTGTTAATGTTAACTGATATTTTTTTCCTTTATCCTTTTTCTGTAATTATATTTTTAAAATTTATCAACTTTGTATGTGAGTGTCATGCACCTTTTCTTGCTAAGCCACCTCACTGGGCCTCTCTGTCCTTTCTTCACTTGGTTGTTTTTCTCCAAAGGAATCAGGTATTTGGTTGTTTTTTGTTTTTGTTTTTGTTTTTTTGTTTTTTGAGACAGGGTTTCACTGTGTATTCCTGGCTTCCTTGGAACTTGCTCTGTAGATCCTGCTGGCCTTGAACTCACAGAGATCTGCATGCCTCTGCCTCCTGAGTGCTGGGATTAAAGGCGTGTGCCACTACTGCCTGGCTAAAATTTTTATATTTCTAATAGATTTATTGTCAGTCAAGTCAGTTCTCTGCCTTAATTGAAGCAGCGTCTTATTTCATTAAAAGTAAAATCTGGGCCGGGCAGTGGTGGTGCACACTTTTAATCCCGGCACTGGGAGGCAGAGACAGGTGGATCTCTCTGAGTTGGAGGCCAGCCTGGTCTACAGAGCGAGATCCAGGACAGGCACCACAACTACACAGAGAAACCCTGTCGGGGGCGGGGGTGGGGGTGGGGGGGAGAACCAAAACAAAAAAACCCCAAAAGTTTAAAGTAAAAGCTGGAATTTCCCCTGGATCAATATAATTAATTTTCTTACCCTCTTCAAAATGTGTTCCTGACTACACTATTAAAATTATATCCCTCCCTTTCATTAATGATTGTCCTGTTGTTTTATCTTTCTTTCCTTTTTTTTTTTTTTTTTTTTTTTTTTAAAGACACAGCCCAGAAGAGGGCACCAGATCTCATTACAGATGGTTGTGAGCCACCATGTGGTTGCTAGGAATTGAACTCAGGACTTCTGGAAGATCAGCCAGTGCTTTTAACCGCTGAGTCATCTCTCTAGTCCCTTTCTTTCCTTTTTTTAAAGAGGTTTCTCAAGCCAGGTGGTGGTGGTGCATCCCAGCACTAGGGATGCAGAGGCAAGTGGATCTCTGAGTTTGAGGCCAACCTGGTCTACAGAGCAAATTCCAGTACAGCCAGGCCTATACAGAGAAACCCTGTCTCAAGAAAAAGAAAGGTGTCAAGTAGCCCAGGGTAGCTTTAAACTTGCTAAGTAGCAGAACCTTGAACTTCTCATTCCCCTGCCTACTTCCACCTCTATCTGTTGTGCTGGAATTACAGGTCTATACTACCTTGACATTTGACTTCCTTTATGCATTTTTATTTTGAGACAGGGTCACCTGTTTCTCAAGCTGACCTTGAGGTCACTACTATCGATGGTGACCCCAGCCTCTATCTCCCAAGTATGGGGATTACAGTGGTTTATCACCAAGTTTATGTAGTATTGGAGATCAAACCCAGGGCTTTTTGCATGTTATCCCAACCGAGCTACCTCCCCAGACTCCTTTTACATATTTAACATGTCCACTTGATGTAACTTGCAGCTCGACATAAAAATGTTTTATAAATAAAAATTTTTGAATCAGCCGGTACTGGCCACATTCTCATACCTTACAAATTTTTTCTTCAGGTCAAGCCACTTACCACTTTAAAGCTTCGGTTGAATGCTGTATAAGTTGTTTCTCTAACTCTTATAATACTAAAGCTGTATTAACTTTTTATTTTCTGCCGCAGATGAAGTTGAAGAAACTAATCCCCTTGATGTAACTGCTGCTGGATTTGATCCCTTCTTGACAAGCTCATCTGACAGCAAGAAGTTGGCTTCTGAATCAAGTAGAAGCCTAACAGAAGAGCAGCAACAGAGAATTGAGAGAAATAAACAGCTGGCCTTGGAAAGAAGGCAGGCAAAGCTACTGAGTAATAGCCAGTCCCTAGAAAATGGTAAATTTTATGCTGGTTTTTATGAGCTACCATATAATATCAAGGGCATGTAGGAAATTTTAACTTCTTTACTATCTTTTGAAATAAAATACCTGTAGGAATAGAAAAGTGATGTTAAGTTTATGTATATTTTAGAGTGTGTGTCAGTGTATGTGTGTTTGCTATTTGGAATCTGTAAAGAATGTATAAGTCTAAGATGGTTTTCTGGATAACTCTCTTAGAGTGCCAAATTCTTCAACAATATACTCTTCTCTGACTTCTTATCTTAAAGCACTTTACACATATTTTTAGAATTGTACTTAGGAAAATTATTATTGTGGAATCAGTACATTTTAATTTTTGGGGATTGAGCGCAGTACTTTGCACATGCTAGGCAGGCATTGTACCACTGAGCTACATCCTCAGCACACACACACACACACACACACACACACACACACACACACACACACACACACACACACACACACACACACACACACACACACACACACACACACACACCCTTTTTATTTTTTTGAGACAGGATCTCGATAGGTTGCCCAGGCTAGGCTTAAACTAATTCTGGTAACCTAGCCAGGCCTTGAACTTGCCTTTATCCTTTCTTAGCTCAGATTATAGGCTTGCACCACTGCTCCAAGCTTGTAATATTTTATAATAAATACAATGTCTTCTGTACTAACTGAGGATTAGCAGTAATTTTCTGTGATGTAAATAGGGTACTAAAATGCCTTTTTAGGAGTTGGCAGACATTGGAGATTGAAACAGGGGCTTTTACAAGCTAGGTAAGCACTCTTTCAGGGAACTGAATCTTTAGCCCTTCAATTTAATTTTGAATTTAAGTCTTACTAAGTTACACAAGTCACTTCCCACTTACCCACTTAATGATCTGCCTCAGCCTCCTAAAGTGATGAGATTACAGGTGTGTGCAGGTACTAAAGTGTTTTTATTACGTTGTTCCACTCTTGTAAGTTGTGCTTTTTATAGTTTATTTATCTGTAACACCTCTTTCTCACTTAAAAAATTACCTTAAGCTTCCCATTTTTATTTTTAATTTATTTTATTTTTTCATTTTGGTCTTTTGAGACAGGGTTTCTTTGTGTAGTCCTGGCTGTCCTGGAACTTGCTCTGTAGACTAAACATGCCTCTGTCTCTCAAATGCTGGGATTAAAGGCATACACCACCATTGCCAGCAGTCTGCACAATTTTTGTTCCTTTTCTCTTCAGAGGTCGGAAGAGGGCATTGGATCCCCTGGAACTAAATTGATGGATGGTTGTTAAGCTACCATGTGGGGGTGGGATTAGAACTCTGGTCTTCTGCAAGAGCAGCAAGTATTCTTTACTGCTTAGCCATCTCTCCAGCCACAAAACTGAATTTAAAAAATCATTACCTTACTGTTTTATGTGTATGAGTGTCTTGCCTGCAGATGTGTCTGTGCACCACATGTGTGTCTGGTGCCCATGAAGGTCAGAGGTGTCAGATCTCCTGGGACTAGGATTACAGATGGTTGTGAGCTGCCACTTGGGTGTTCTCTCTAGTTCTCCTCAAAACTTTGTTTTATAAGAATTATACATTATATGAAATTACTGAGAATTAATTTTAAGGTAAAGTTTATGAGCCAGGTTTAGTGGCATATGCTGGTACTTACTAGACTAAAGCAGGGAGATTAAGCAAGGGTATCCTGGACTACATAGTTCTAGGCTAGCCTGAGCTACAAAGGAAAGACCTTGTCTCAGAACAAAAGTTGGGAATACGTCTGTTTGTAATCCAGTTTCCTTTTGAAATGGAAAAAATAATTATAGCAAATGAGGTTGGATAGATGGGTCAGCAGTTAAAATAAGCTCTTGCTGCTCCTGCAGAGGACCGAATCTACATCATGTGGTTCACAGTAGCTTATAACTGCAGTTCTAAGGGATCCATTGCCCTTTTCTGGCCTCGTTGGGCACCTACACACTTGTGTGCATGTACATATAAATAAAAATGAAAACCTAAAAAAAAGAATTGTAGTAAGTAAATACCATTGTAAAATGTTTCATCCAATATAACAATTCTCAAGTGAATGTTGTAGCCCGGTCTTGATTTTCAGTTAAGATATCTCATTTTTATCTTCACAAATAAACCTTTTTTATTAGTATAATGTGAGAAATCATGAAGGGATGGAGATGACTCATTGGTTAAGAATACTTTTTTTTTTTCTTCTGGTTTTTCGAGACAGGGTTTCTCTGCGTAGCTTTGCGCCTTTCCTGGAGCTCACTTGGTAGCCCAGGCTGGCCTTGAACTCACAGAGATCCACCTGGCTCTGCCTCCCAAGTGCTGGGATTAAAGGCATGCGCCATCACCGCCCGGCTGGTTAAGAATACTTGCTGCAGTTCCAGAGTACCAGAATTGGGATCCTAGCACCCACATCAGGTGGCTCATGACTGTTAGTAACTGGTTCCAGGAGATTTGATGACTCTGACCTCAAGGGGCTCCTGCACTCTGTGCACATAGCTACACATAAGGAAAAATAACAAATATTAAAAATCATCACACAAAGATGTAATGATGCAGAGCAGTTGCTTCTTGCCATCTCAAAGTACACTTGACAATAAGGATTTAAGGCTCATTTTCTTTTTATACTCTATAACTTACATTTTGACCAAATACAAAAAAGTATCTTAAGGTTTCTTTTTTATTCCCCCAGACTTGGTTCTACGTGCTGAATAGGCATGTGCCATCATCCTTGCTTAAATTTTCTTTATCATAGATCACTTTGACATAAAATTTAATTGCACTTGTCTTGACATTGTGCTTGTGTGTGCATATGTGCCTACTCCTGCATGTGCCACAGCATACAAGTCGGGACAACTTGGGAGGCTGTTCTGTCCTCCCGCTATTGGATCATTCAGACTTGACAGGAAGTACCTTAACCACAGAGTCATCTTGCCTGCTCTGCGTCTGATTTCTTTGAGTCTCTTTCTAGTTTTATTTTGAATGAGAAGTTGTATTAGAGTAAGATTGAAGAATTGAATATAGTATCATTTAGGACCCTTAACTTTTGTATGTATGAGTGCCAGGATTGAATCCAGGGCCTCATGCTTGCTAATCTGTATTGATTCTACAACTGAACTACACCCACTTTCCTGGGACCCTTGGCATTTTAAGTGTGCTTTATGCATGTGTGAAAAACTGGTTTTTATTTAGACTTTAGTAGTCATAATTAGGTGATTATAGATTTGTTTCTACTGAGTAAGCTTTTGGAGAGATTTGTGTTGATCAAGATTGGATCAGTTGCTTATACCGAGTAATATTGATATGATTCCTCTCAGATGAGTTAATGAGTACATCCTGGGCACAGCCAGTTGAAGAGAGCAGTACTGGTGAGGAGCAAGAAGAGGCAGGTGGATTAAACACAGACGCTGCAGATGGTCCACATGATGTTCCTTCTGCCAATACAGATGAAGAGGAACAGCTCAAAGCAGAGGACAAACAGCTGAACCATACTAACCTAGACTAATCCAGACATGTTCCAAGTAACCAGGCTTCCACAAGAGAATCCTGCAAGTTTGGGGTTATTTGTAAATTTTTCTACTTTGTGTAAGTCTCTTAAGTCATAAGATTTCTATGGATTCCTGCTTAAAATACAGTGACTATTTATAATTGTGTTTCCTACTTACTTTAGTAAGTCTATTTATTATTTTTGGTATTCTGTATAAATTTGGCTTTATAAGCTATTTCTAGTTTACACTGAATTCTTTCTCACTAAATTAGGTAATGTTTTAAAATGTAAATATGCACTGACTATTAAGATCTTTTTTTAAGGTCTGTTTTTATAAAGAAATAAATGTATTTTGCAAACAGTTCTTAGGATTTGAGTTTCTCACCATGATTTAGTTACACAATTTGAACTTGCTGAAATGGTTAAGGGTTTTGACTGTAGTTTTCTTGAGACCCGCTCTCATTACATCATCCTGGCTGGCCTGAAATTTGTGGCGAACCTCCCTGCTTTTGCCTTCAGACAGGGTCTCACTGTAACCTCAGTTGGTCTCAAAACTCACTGGGAACTGCATGCATCTACCATGTGTATTAGCTAGAACTAAGGTGTGTGCCACAACACCCAGCTTGCCTGTATTTTGAAGTTACTTTAGTGTTTAAAAGATCACATAAAAGGTTGATAATGCCTCCCCATTAATGATGGTAGGCGAGTTCAGAGATGTTTATAGGTTGAGAATGTGCTAGAGGGCTTGTGTAGGGTGTGTAAGACCATGGGTATGAAACTCCAGCATCTTCAGAAATCAGGATGGTCCTTCATATGTTCCCGATTCATTTGTTGGAAAGAAGCTTGGAGAGTATTGTGAGGGACAGTGTGCAGCGAGGGGTCACATGAAAGAACTGTCAGTTGGTAGAGGGGATTCTCAGTAGTGGGAAGCGCGTGTGTAATGTCAGAAAGAGAGACTTGGGAATGATGACTAGGAGGTTAGATGTGATGGACCAGATGAAGAGAGAACCTGACAGGAGTTTGCTTGCTTTATGAATGTGGTGGAGGGCCAGAATTGAGAAAGCACCAGGTGGGGAAGTTTATGGTCTGGTTCTTGCCAGCAAATTCCCACTAGAGTTGGGGAAAACACTGAAGACAAAGGAGCTAACCTTTAGTGACAACGACAGTAGTTCTAAAGGAAAGGTCTCTTGGGCTGGAGAGATGGCTCAGAGGTTAAGAGCACTGGCTTCTCTTCCAAAGGTCGTGAGTTCAATTCCCAGCAACCACATGGTGGCTCACAACCATCTATCATGAGATCTGGTGCCCTGGCCTTCAGTGACACATGCAGGCAGAACATTGTATACATAATAAATAAATAAGTCTTTAAAAAAAGAAAAAGAAAAGGTCTCTTGCCTCTTCCTTAGGGAGAGGGTGGTGATGCTGCAGTGGTTTTCATCCCTAAGGCAGGATAGGTGACATCTTGGGCTGACATCAAGTCCATTGGGAGTGACATGGTTTGGCACACACTATGGGTTGTGGGCTTGTGGGAACTATCAGTGATTGGCCAGGGGAAAATGAATCAAGAGGATGGGCTCGCTTTAGACAGGGAACAGCTAGAAGATGGAGGCTGGTCTCAGCATGCACTGATAGTGGAGAAATGGCTTACTCATCCGGCTTCCAGGCACACTCACTGAATCAGAAAGGCCGGGGGGGAGAAGCACTTTTCCAGTGGTGAGTTCAGGAACATTTCTCGTGGGAAAGCCTGGCCATTGGAGGTACACACAACAGAATTTGAGGGTGGAACAGGAGTTTAAGGTAAGACTTAAGAGTACAGCCCACCACCCACTCTGCCCTGTGTCCAGCTGGTGCCAGAACAATTGGGAAATTGTGAATCAAACATGAAATAAGTTTTGAAGAGGAAGGTGGACAGGACAGGACTGTCTTACCCCCAAATGGCTAAATGATGTCAGAGGGACCTATGGCCCAAATATGTCTGTAAAAATTACAAAAGTAAACTTCATTTGAAAGAATCAATTTGAGCCAAGTGTGGTGGCACATACCTTTAATCCCAGTAGTCCGGAGGCAGAAGCAGGAGGATCTCAATGATCAGCTTGGTCTACATAGTGTGTTCTAGGCCAGCCAAGGCTACAAAATAAGACAGTCTCAAAAAACTAAATTGATTTGAAGCAAGATAATTTTGGATTTACTATAGAGAGACTAGCAACCTGCCTTTTACAGCCTGATCACTGTCTATTCAACTGCTGAAAAGCCAGTTTCTAGTAGCCAGTAGTGGTGCACGCCTTTAATCCTAGCACTTGGGAGGCAGAGACAGATGGATCTCTCGAATTCAAGGTCGCCCTGGTCTACAGAGTGAGTTCCAGGACTGCCAGAACTGTTTCACAGAGAAACCCTCTCTCAAAAAAAACAAAACCAACAAAACAAAACACCACTACCAACAACAAAAACCCGTTTATATAGGGAGCTGGTTCTACTTCAGTGAGGTGTGAAAACATTGCATGAGTATGTGAAGTACCCACTTAATCTTCAGCTAGAACAAGTGACAACATTTAAGTCTGAAAAGACAGTACAACACCTAAGACGAAGCTCTTTATTGAAGTGGAAGTATTTCACATTGCATAACTGTCTGAAACATCCAGAAGAGCAAGGTCCCTTATCTCCTCCAGAAGCGTGTAGAGACTTCTTCCCTTCGTCTGGCAGTATTCTTGGTACTCCTGAAGCGCCCTGCCTTTGACTTCCTGGGCAAGCTGAGCTTCCTCCACAGATCGGGTCACTTCTTTCACTAACTCGCTCTTCAGCAGGAGCGAGTTCTGCTGGCACAGCTCTGGGTTTGGAGTCATATATGGTTTGTTACTTATTATTTCAAGCCTGATGGTGTCAGAATGGCAACGCAAGGCCTGGACGGATATTCTAACCTAGAACAGAGAAACACATGTTACTACATCATGTCCCTTTTTTCTTCACATTGAAAACACTTGCCGGGTGGTGGTGGTGGCGGTGCATGCCTTTGATCTCAGCACTCGGGAGGCAGAGGCAGGCGGATCTCTGTGAGTTCGAGACCAGCCTGGTCTACAAAGCGAGATCCAGGACAGGCACCAAAACTACACAGAGAAACCCTGTCTTGAAAAAAACCAAAGCCAAACCCCTTTTCCCCCTAAAAAAAAAAAATAACACTAAGTACGCAGACTTACTGTCACATGGTCAAACAGATGAAATGTAACTGACTGTCCTCCAGCTGTGGTAGAAGTGATCTTGTTCTGACATCGTTGCAGGGATCCTGGCTTCCATTCAGAGCTGCTCTCTGGGCCACACGAGATCACTAAGCCATCTTTGTTCTTTAGATAAGCAGCACCTTTAATCCCAAACCTAAATCATCACAGGGTAAAACGAGATAATGTAGTCTTAGTAGGCAGATTTTCTATGCTTAGCCACCCTTCCTGTGGTTTACCTCCAAAACATTTTTACAGAAGCAGATCAGAAACAATGCTTTGCTAGCTAAGAAAGATCCTAAGACTAATACAGATGTGCATACATATGTACTCCCAATTGTGCCCTTTATTTCCTGACTATATGTTATATTGTGTACATACAGTAATTTTATGAATATGTAGAATTGTATATGTTACTATATAGTTTGTTTGAGAAAGTCTCACTCTGTAGCTGTGGCTGGCCTAGAGCTTGCTTTGAAGATCAGGCTGGTCTTGAACTCAGAGATCTGCTTGTGTCTGCCTCTTGAGTGTTGGGATTAAAGGTACGTGCTACCATGCCAAGCTTATATTCTTTTTTAGAGATAAGGTCTCATATAGTGCAAGCTGGTATCAAAATCATTGTGTAACTATGGATGACCTTGAACTTCTGATCCTGTTGCTTTACAGGCATGTATCACCATACCTGGTTGTATGTGATTCTGGGGATCAAACACTTTGTGTGTTAGGTAAGCATTCCACCTTTGAGCTGCACACCCCCAGTCTAAATAAATATTTTAGTAAGTTATATATAATGGATCATTTGTGTTCAACACTGGTATGGTTTAACTGTGATTTCTAATTAACTACTGCATGAGAAGTAACATACCTTGGTATAAATACAAGTACGCCATTTGTTCTAATAGAATAAATGACCCCATCAGCAATGCAGCGCTCCTCCGTTTCCGGGTCTCTGTCTTTAAAGTACATGCACTGGAAGAGCTCAGTGGACTGCTTCTGAGCATGCTGGGCTGCCTGTAAGAAGCACAACCCCGCATATGACAATAGAGTTCCTTGATGTCCAGGAAGAAACCCGAAACTCATTCCCACAGAAACAGCTTTTAAAAGGACGGAATTCTGCTGGGCTTCGGTGGCACATGCCTTTAATCCCAACACTCAGGAGGCAGAGCCAGGCGGATCTCTGTGAGTTTGAAGCCAGCCTGGTCTACAGAGTGAGATCCAGGACAGGCACCAAAACTACACAGAGAAACCCTGTCTGGGGAAAAAAGCAAGCAAACAAACAAACAAACAAAAAACAAAAAAAGGATGGGATTCAACAGCGTGGTGGCACAAGCCTATAACCCCAGTACTTGCGAGGCTGAGACAGGATTGGCTATCCAGAGTAAATTGTTGTCTCAACTAAACCAAAGACAGAGACAAAACAACCCCATTTCAAAAAGAAAAAAAAAAAGATCCAGCAGCAGATGAGGTGTGAAGGAAGGCTCAGTGGGTCAAAGAACTTTCTGTGCAAACCTTACCACCTGAGCTATGTAAAGGCTGGACATGGTGGCAATCGCCTGTAATCCCAGCATTCCTATCACAAGAGGATGGAGGATGGGAGGCAGAGACAGGAGAACTGGCCAGAAGCTCCCAGCTGTACCTGCCAGCTATCCTGGAGTGCACAATGTAGCAGCAGAAACAAGCTGTCTCAAAGACAAGAACTTACACACACACACACACACACACACACACACACAAAGACTGGTGAGGTGGCTCAGTTAATGGCACTGACTGTCAAACCTGACAACCTGAGTTCCACTCTGTGGGTGAAGATGGTAGAAAGAGATTACCAACTCCCACAAATTGGCTTTGACTTTCATGTGAATGTATAGATACATACACACACCAAACAAACAGATAAATAAAAAAATGAAATTTAAAAGATTTTAAAGATATGAAAAATTAAGCCAGGTGGTGGTGGTGCACGATTTTCATCTCAGCTCTCGGGAAGCAGAGGCAGGTGGATCTCTGCGTTTGAGGCCAGCCTGGTCTACAGAGCAAATTTCCAGACAGCTGGGGCTACATAGAGAAACCTTGGCTCAAAATCACCCCCTCAAAAAAAAAAAATTCTAGACAGTGTAACTTTTTGTTGTTGTTGAGACAGGGTCTCATTACTGTGTAGTTCTGGCTGTCCTGGAACTCACTATGTAGACCAGAATGGCCTCAAACTCAGAGATCTGCCTGCCTCTGCCTCCCAAGTGCTAGAATTAAAGGCATCTGACCATGCCTGGCTCTCTCTCTCTCCATACACACACACACACACACACACACACACATTACTATATATTATATATATAATATATACTATATTATACTATAATATATACTATATTATACTAATATATATATATTAAACCAGCTACATGCCTCAGCCTCAGCCTCAGCCTCCTGAATGATGGGGTTACACCCATCATTATTATACCCAGCTGCTTGAACCTTTAGATCTCTACCTTTTGGGAAAGACCTTTAATTCATTGTCAAGCCTCTAATGCTAAGCCTGGCATAGAACATATAGAGAATAGAGGCTGAGCTGGAGGGTCACTTTAGTCCCCTAAATGAAAACTCAGCCTAGGAAAAAACAGTGAGTCCTCGTCTAAACAAAACAAAACTGCCAGGCATAGTGGTACACACCTTTAGTCCCAGGACTTGGGAGGCAGAGGTCAGACTGGTCTATATAATGAGACTCTGTCTCAAAAACATACAATCAAACAACAACAAAAATTCCCCAAATTCACGTTACCAGAACACTAGTAAATGTATTAAGAGCACTGGTTACAATAATTATGGAGTTTGCAAAAATATATGGTGCCCCATTCTCTTATGTGGTAAAGCCAATACCCTCTATGAGATAGGGAGGAGTTTGAAGTTCCTTCTTACTCGGTTTCTGTTGTTAATATGTCTGCATAATTCCTCAAGATCTTTGTTGCTGAAGAAATTGTCTTTAATTTCCATCTTCTTGTCTTTTGAAATGGCTCCCATTAATAGTCGGTGTACAACAATATCTGAGTATCTTCTTATCGGAGAAGTAAAGTGGGTATATTTATCTAACGCAAGACCTTCAAAAGGAAACCAAAACTTCAGAATAAAGGACAGACAAGAGCACTTTCCAAAAGATTTGCTCAAGGTTGAGCCATTCGTTAAGACAACGCTGTCAGTCACCGTAATGATGGAACTCTTCCTCTGCACAGGACCCGGTGGAGAAGTAGAGTGCATTGGACATGGCCTGGGTAGCCATGGAGCGCAGCAGCCTGTTCACCATAGGGTCGCTGGGGTCGTTTGCACTATCCAGAGAGTCAGCCAGGGTTTTGTTGGACCTACCAAGAAGCAGAGAAGCCTTGATGGGTCCCCAAAGGCAATTACAAGTAACAGTTTCCACTCCTTGGTTTAAATATCTCCATCCCCCGGTAGTTAAATTTATTTTAGCCATAATTTTCTTTTCTTTTTTAAAAGATTTATTTATCATGTATGCAGTGTTCTGTCTGCATGTATGCCTACTCGCCAGAAGAGGGCACCGGATCTCATTATAGATGGTTGTGAGCCACCATGTGGTTGTTGGGAATTAACTCAGGATCTCTAGAAGAGCAGCCAGAGCTCTTAACCTCTAAGCTATCTCTCCGACCCCTCACAATTTTCTTTTCAATACAGAAATCTAGTTTGCTTTTAAAGTTTAAACAAAGAAAGATGGTCAGAATTTAAATTTTTTAAAAAATTATTTATTTTCATAAATATGTGTATATACGTCCATGCATTCATATGGTGCAGCAGCCCACAGAAGCCGGAAGAAGGCATTGGCTCCTCTCTCGGACTGGAGTAAGAGGCAGTTGTGAGCTGCTGTGTGGGTGCTGGGAATCAAGCCCAGCATCTCTGTAAGAGCAGTCAAATCATTTTGCTAATAAGTGCTGAGCCCCAGAATTTATATTTCTTAGGTAGCAGAGTAATGTCCCATTAATACAGGGCTAAGCCAATGCTGGACTGAAAAAGGTGGTCAGGTTCTTGTGGAATTACATTCTTTTTGTGTGGGGGGGAGGGGTTAGAGACAGTGTTTCTCCATGTAGTCCCGGCTGTCCTGGAACTCATCAT
The DNA here is from genome assembly GCF_049852395.1 of Peromyscus maniculatus bairdii. Lineage (NCBI taxonomy): Eukaryota > Metazoa > Chordata > Mammalia > Rodentia > Cricetidae > Peromyscus > Peromyscus maniculatus. Next base: position 61,696,396 of record NC_134858.1, read on the forward strand.
TCTGTAGACCAGGCTAGCCTTCAACTCAGAGATCTATCTGCCTCTGCTTCCCTGGCTGAAATGAAAGGTGTGTGCCAACCTCCCCCCCACCCCAGTGGAGTTACATTCTTAATACACTCAACTGTAAGTATCCTATACAGGCCAAAGAACGGCCATTTTGTTCTTTATTTATCAAGAATGATTTATCCAGAGGGAAATTTCAGAAACAAAGCAGCAGGCATGGCAGCACACTCCTGGACTCCATGCACTCCAGAGGCTAAGCCAGGAAGCATGGTGAAAACCAGTCTCAAAAAAAAGCAGACCAAAACTTGACATGCACAAGCAAACCTACATTACTTTTTTTTTTTTTAAAGAACAAAAGAGAGATTTATTTACTCCAAAAGTAAAATTTTAAACCTTTAGGAACATACTAGTATATTAAAAATAAAACCAGGAATATAACATAATTCAGTTCTGGGCAGCTGGCTAAGGGAGAGGGTGAAAGGTGAGATCAATGATGAACACACAGGCTTGGGAAATGGCCCCTGAGATGAGCTTCTGAGCATCAGTGCCTTGGATGAGAGTCCCGACCTTGTCCCGCCCAACAGGTAAATGATGAGCAAGTTACTTAACCCCGTTAGACTAAAGTTCCCATCAGTAAACTATGAATGACAGCGTCACCACCTCCACATTCTAAGGACTAACCAAAAGGATGTGGTCCAAAAGGCCCTTGGTCATGTGACCTGCATGCAGGTGACTAATCAATGACCCAGACTCTGTTGCTTGAAGACAGAAAGCCAAAAAAAAAAAAAATTCATTTTGTTAAATTGATAAAAGGTATTTTAATTAGGACCTTGTGCCTGGCAACTATAAAGTTTTTAATTAAATCTTCTTTAAGTAGTCCAGGCTGGCCTCAAACTGCTGACCTGGCTGCCTCAGGCTCCAATGCATCACTGTCTGGCTACATGCCATATTTTAGGAACCATAAGATAAGCAGGAGCACAGTACTCCCTGGCCCCTCAAAAGAGGATTACCGTGTGTCTATGAAGAAGCCTTTGGCTTTAGCACATTCCCGGAGCTCTGAGAAAAACTCCTGGTGTGGAGGAGGGTGCTGGCGCAGCAAAGCCTGGTGGGGGAAACTCTCCCAGATCTTCTTGGCCACCCAGTGGTTGGCTAGGATCATGCATTCGGCCACTGTCTCATGAACCTCCAGGGGCTGCTTGGGGATGAGGTCGTGAATGTTCTTCTTGTCATCCAGCTGAACCCGAACCTCCACGCCTTCCAGCTCCAGGGCGCCGCAGCTGTCTCTCTTTGCTCGGATGTGGCGGGCTATGTCCGTCAGCTTCCCAATTGCCCACACTAACTCCTCCAGTTTGGCCTGCCGGCTCTGCTCCTCCAAGGCTTTGAATTCTGGAATGTCATCAGCAACGCTGAAGTTTCCATCCAGTAGCTCTTGGGCCGCCTCGTAGAACAGTTTGTAAGCTGATCGGATAATGGTTCTACCATACCACACTTTCTTAATTTCATAAGAGGTTTTATCTAATTCCCACAGGACACTCACAGCATACCTACAACACCAGAGATAGCAACAGTATCATTATTCCATTTCTTTAAAACAGTTATACATGCACTTTATTTATTTCATGCAGCTTATGTGTCTGGGTGCACATGGAGCATCATGACCCATGTGTGGAGGTCAGGGGATAACTTGTGAGGGCCAGTTCTTTCCTTTCACCGTCGGTCCTGAGGATCAAACTCAGACTTAGTACCAGGTATCCTTACCCACTGAGCCATCTCGCTGGCCTTTCATTCTTTTTAAAGATTATTATTCTTTATTTCATGTCTATGGGTGTTTTGCCTGCACATATATGTCTGTGTACTAGATGTGTGCCTGCTAGCAGCCCAAGAAGGCCAGAAGAGAGTGTCAGATTCCCTGGAACTGGAAATACAGGCAGTTATGAAATGTCATGTGGGTGCTGGGAATCAAACCTGGGTTGTCAGAGTTATCTGGAATGCCAATGCTCTTAGCTGATGAGCCATCTCCCCAGTCCCTTCCATTCTATTTACAAGCAAGCAGAACTTGACCTTGAATCTAATTAGAAAGAAATGACTTTTGCTACAGACCTTTGGTACAATTTTAATTCCTTCTTTCCTTCCTTCCTTCCTTCTTTTTTTTCTTTTTTTCTTTTTTTCTTTTTTTTTTTTGAGACAGGGTTTCTCTGTATAACAGTCCTGGCTGTCTTGTAACTCAATTTGTAGACCAGGTTGGCCTCGAACTCACAGAGATCCACCTGCCTCTGCCTCCTGAGTGCTGAGATTAAAGGCATGCACCACCACACCTGGCTTATTGGTGTAATTTCTTTCTTTCTTTTTTTTTTTTTTTTTTTTTGGTTTTTCGAGACAGGGTTTCTCTGTGTAGCTTTGCGCCTTTCCTGGAGCTCACTTGGTAGCCCAGGCTGGCCTCGAACTCACAGAGATCCGCCTGGCTCTGCCTCCCGAGTGCTGGGATTAAAGGCGTGCGCCACCACCGCCCGGCTTTTTTTTTTTTTTTTTTTTTTTTTTTTTTTTTAAAAGATTTATTATTTATTATGTATACAGAAGAGGGCACCAAATCTCATTACACATGGTTGTGAGCCACCATGTGGTTGCTGGGAATTGAACTCAGGACCCCTGGAAGAACAGTCAGTGCTCTTAACCTCTGAGCCATCTCTCCAGCCCTTGGTGTAATTTCTTAAACTAATCACTCCATCACACATACATTCTACATATGTATGTATTTATACAGTTGTGCATGTGTGTGCGCTGGGTTGTGGTGATGGCAGCGGCACATGCCTCTAATCCCAGTACTCAGGAAGCAGAGGCAGGTAGATCTCTGTGAATTCAAGGCCAGCCTGGTCTACTGAGGGAGTTCCAGGACAGCCAGGGATACAGAGAGAAACCCTGTCTTGAAAAATCAAAAAACATCCCATTGTGCTGTAAGCCTCTATTTAAGACCTTCTCCCTCCTTCAATAAACAGCATTTGGCATAAAAAAAGAAAGCAAACAAACAAAAAACCAAACAAAAACAGCAACCAAAAGCTGAAATGTCTTGTGTGTATGAAGCACGTTATTTGTACAGCATAATGGGATTCACTGACATTTCCACACACACGTATATCATGACTTCATTGTGTCTCTCTACCCAACCCCCATATCTACTGCCCATTCTTCAATGGCCTCATCAAGCAACTTTTCAGAAAAGAGAGAAAGAAACTTGGGAAAAGAATACTTAGGTAAGACTTTGTTTATATCTGTTCTCTATTTTTCTTAGAAAAACAAAAACTAGCTTTGAATGGTCAGTGATTTGTATCTCGGGGATATGACCAGGGCAAAGGCTGAAGAAACCATATCCCTGACATTCTCAGTGATGTCCATCCATCACTGAGCAGGCAGATGAAAAAGAGTGTAGTGTGTTAATTACTTTTCTGATTGTTATAACAAAACACCCTGACAAAACCAAAAAACAAAGTCAGGCTGGTGGTACACTCCTTCACTCCTTTAACCTTGGGAGTCTAGCCTGGTCTACATGGTAAGTTCCAGGCCAGCCAAGGCTACATACAGAGTGAGACCCTGTGACAACAACAGTCAGACTGGTTCTGCTAAACTCTGAACGACTCTGAAATGAGCTCACACACAATATGAAAACCTTACAGTTCTCCATTTTGATTAGAATAGCTTGATACTGATTGAGTCAAGCCTGTTTAGTGCCCCAGGAAGTTAGAGCAAAGCCTTTAAATCCTATAAGGTGACAGGGAGCTTGGTATCAATCTTGATGATAGGCTAATTAGCAAAAAGCTCATTTAGCAAAGAACTATTCTGCCACCAAAACATTTTATTAAAAAAAAACCCTATGTATTTATAATGCGTACACTTTAAAGGGGCTAATTTTCCTAATACGTACAGAGTTTTATGAGTCAGTAATAAATCATAAACCCAAATGAAAATGCATAAGGAATATGAAGTAGTTCACAGGAAAGAATATATAAATATCCTTTAACAAAAAATGTTTAACTTCACACACACACATAGTAGAAAAACAGAAATTAAAATTAAGACACTACTTATCCAGCAAACTGACTCAGATGCAAGGATCCAGCACAGTGTAGGGCTCAGACTGTGGGAACAAGTTCCTGTATCCACTGCTGTGGAAACAACTGCTGTAACCTCTGTGGAGGGTAATCTGACTGTGTGGATCTAAACACAAATGAATGCACCTTGACATGAGTTCTGTTTCTAGGAACTTCTCCTTCAGATATATTGAAATGCTGAGAGAGAGAGAGAGAGAGAGAGAGAGAGAGAGAGAGAGAGAGAGAGAGAGAGAGAGAGAGAGAGAGAGAGAACACTAGTGACGGTAAGATGTCTTATGTCTCAGTGTCAAGGGCACTGGCTCTTGCAGAGAACCTGGGTTCAGTCCCCAGAACCCACAAGGTGGCTCACAATTGTCTGTAACTTCAGTTCCAGGGGATCTGATGGCCTCTTCTGGCTTCTGCAAGCACCACACACATATATGGTGCACATACATGTATGCAGGCATAACACTCAAGACACACACACGAATCTCTTTAAAAAGGTCGAAGGGTCATGGATGTTGCTAGAGTGCTTTGCTTAGCCTGCTCAAAGCTCTGGGCTGGACCCCCAGCCCTCGAAATCCAGGCATGTTGGTGCACAGGCAGGAGGCTCAGAAGGCCATCCTTGGCTTCCAGTTGAGTTTGAGAACAGGATGCCTGACACCTTCTCTCTCAAAAAAAAAAAAAAAAAAAGGAAATAATAAAATTTTAAGTGCTGAATAGCATGTGTGTATAAAATATATTATATACCAATGGCACACACACAGACATATACATGCTCTCTTCTACATATATATATTTATTAGAAACAGAAGCAGTTTGCTCAGGAAGGCTAGCACCCCTAGAATGGGAGTCTGCTCTTTATATCTATGGTCTGTTAGTATTTTTATAAAAAATAAAAATTACAGGGGTTGGAGAGATGGCTCAGAGGTTAAGAGCACTGTCTGCTCTTCTAGAGGTCCTGAGTTCAATTCCCAGCACCCAAATGGTGGATCACAAACAGCTATAAAGAGATCTGGTGCCCTCTTCTGGAGTATAGGCCTATATGTAGGCAGAACACTGTACACATAATAAATAAATAAATCTTAAAAAAATTAAAAATTACTCATCCATATTTGCATTAAATATAGAAAAATATTCAAGAAATCTGAGGAGAAAATAATAGGAAGGAGCCTTTATTCCATCTTTGGGACTTACTAATTTTAGACTATCTAATTATGTATTCACTGATAACTCAAACTCCCTAAGCTCAAGTGTCTTCTAAGGAACAGCATGGACTTGGGAGTGTCCCGCATTCTCCTCAGCCTGGGGCCTGCTTCAGAAAGCTAACATCAGGAGAACAGAAAGAAAGGAGGAGACTGGAAAAACAGAGCTGCCTGGAACCATATATGGAAGGAGAGAAGGAAATGGGGAGCAGAGGAGATGGGAAGCAGAGGGGAGGGCGTGGAGTGGCAGGGAGGGCACACTGGAAGGCTGAGGGAGAAACGGAGCAGGAGGGCGGGGCCAGCTGTGAAGGCGACAATCAGACTCACCTGTCAACGCCTCCCAGGAGCGAGCAGAGATCTGCACTCAGGATGGAGGGCAGCATGTCGTAGCGGCGATCTGCTAGGTAGTAAGTGGTGGCCCTGGAACGACACGTGTGGCGTGACTGACCTTCAGCACGCAGCAGAACCGCTGACTGTGTGGGCTGCAGGAGGTAAACAGCCGAGACCAGGCTTGCACTCCCCTGGGGCTCCCGCTCCTCATAAAGCGCAGCGGCTGCCTAATGAAATAGTTCCCGCGTGCACACTTGACCAAGCCACACTGCTTTGGCTGAATATCCTTCCACTGATGTAGAAAGTAAAAGTGACATGAATCTTGGTTGTGTGAGAAAAATGGGAGCATAATGATCTAGCATCTATATAGAATACCATATTACATGTGAAAATTCACTCAGTTTAGTGAAAGTACGGGGTAAAAGGTTAAGAAAGGACACAAACTGATCAAGGGACTATTTTCCTGAAGTAGGGGGAGTTCAGGAAAATCCAGAAAAGATTTCCAGAACTACCCAGACAGGAGATCTTGACCATCTGAAACTAGCGCAGATACAAACACACACATACCACACTGCTCGCTCTGCTGACTTCCCATAAATAGGGTTACCTTGTTCTAGCTTCGACATCAGTGTAAGAGTTGGGGGCCACAAAGTGCGTGACGTCGGCAATATGGACCCCGAGCTCCAGGTTGCCATTACTCAAGGTTCTGACTGAGAGTGTGTCATCCACATCTTCACAACCTTTGGGGTCGATGCTGAACACAAGGTGGGTGTTCCTCAGGTCTTTTCGCTCTCTTTCTTCTTTGGGACTCACCTTCCAGGGGTTTTCTGGTGTGTTCACTGGCATCTCACACATCTGCACCAGAGACCAAGTTCTCAGAAATCCGTGCATTATAAGATTCTCTAAAAACCCACTGTCTTGAGAGGGGTTGGAGACATGGCTCAGGTGAAGAGCATGGACTTCTCTGCCAGAGCACACAGGTTCAATTCTCAGCACCCACGTGGCAGCTCACAACTGTCTGTAACCCCGATCCCCAGGGTTCCAATGTCCTCCTCTGGCTTCTTTGGACATCAGGCATTCATGAAGACATTGTCTACCTTGTTCCTTGAGACAGAGTCATTGTTCACTGGTCTGGAGTGCTCCATTTATGCTAGCCTGGCTGGCCATCAAACCCTAAGCATCTCTTTCTGTCTCCTTTCCCAGAACTAAGATTACTACAAGCATGTGTCACCATGCCCAGCTTTTTATGTGGGTTCTGGGTTGGAACTCAGATCCTTGTGACTGTACAGGAAGCGCTTCACTGACTGGGCCTCTTCACAGCCTTATTTGCCTTCTTTTATTAATAACTGTGTATCAGGTGCCTCACAAGTACCAGGCACTGGACTGGGCTCTGGGAAGTCAGGAGTCAGCAGAAAAGACAGTACTGAAGAAGACTTCATGGTCTGCTGGGAAATGTCCTGTGGCAGCCTGGCAGTCTCATTAGTTATGGGGCTAGAGTAAGAATGAACAGGTGACATTGCTGTGACAATGTGTCCTGTTTCCACAGGTACCCTTGTGTTTGAATATACTTGAGCTTTTCATTCAAGTCAAGCCCTTAAGAGGAAAAAAATCTACACACCCCCAAATAAAAGCTTATTCCTTAGAGATAACTGAAACAAGACCAACCTGGGGCATTTTCCTTCTCTGATTACCTGTTTCCGTCATCAGTTTGAAGCTAAGTAGGCTGAAGGAGCGAGATTCTAGTCCTGTGCAGTCTAATCCAGACTTCGTCTTATTCTAACGTTTTCACTAAGAGGAGCCAAGCGAGTCAACAAATAATTTCCAGAAACTAATGTTAAACATAAAAATTTAATCATGTAAAGTAGTCTAACTTTAATAATGTAAAATAGTTAGACTACTTTCTTATTGTAGCCCCTGTTCTGTCAGCAGCTATAATGAAAACGAGCACACCCATCACTGTGGGGGGTAATTCACACTGGGCCACTGTTTTTCTGGAAAACTCTCTGCCACTATATAACAAACCTATTTTAATTTTTTATGCCCTTTGACTTGGTAATTTAACATTCCAAGGGGATGATCAAAAAGAATAAAAAAGGCAACACTGATTAAAAAAATGTTTCAAGTGACAGTTTTTCCCTAATCCTGAAAAATTAAACACTTCCAATGTCCAACAATTGAGGAATGTTTAAGCAAAGTAGAGTAAATTAATTTCATTAATTTGTCTTAACTACTAAAAATAACTAGGCTATAGCAAGATATAGAAACAATTTTAAGAGAAGAAGGCAGCAGAGAACACAATTGTGCACCAATGAGTATGGCCATGAAGGGAGAATAAAGGAGATTTCTGAGACTGTGAAAGACGATAAAGTGATGGAATCACTGGTATTTTATGTTCATTGGACTTTTGTTTTCTGTAAAGGTTTCAATAACATTTCATAATGAGCCTGATTTTTCGATCCATCCATCTCTGGTGGGGGCAGAGCTTGGTTGGGTCTGTAATGAAGATATGTAGGGTGGGGGTGGCGCATGCCTTTAAACTCAGCACTCTGTAGGCAGAGGCAGGTGGATCTCTGTGAGTTCCAGTCTAGCTATGGCTACATGGCATGACCCTGTCTCAACAAAAATATAAAAAAATAATGAGGAGGAGGAAGAGAAGGAGAGGGTAAGAAGAGGAGAAAGAGAAAGAGGAGAAGGAGGAGGGGGTGACAGTGGAGGAGGAGGAAGTGATAGTGGAGGAGGAGGAGGTGATAGTGGAGGAGGAGGAGATGATAGTGGAGGAGGAGGAGGTGATAGTGGAGGAGGAGGAGATGATAGTGGAGGAGGAGATGATAGTGGAGGAGGAGGAGGTGATAGTGGAGGAGGAGGAGATGATAGTGGAGGAGGAGGAGATGATAGTGGAGGAGGAGGAGATGATAGTGGAGGAGGAGGAGATGATAGTGGAGGAGGAGGTGATAGTGGAGGAGGAGGAGATGATAGTGGAGGAGGAGATGATAGTGGAGGAGGAGGAGGTGATAGTGGAGGAGGAGGAGATGATAGTGGAGGAGGAGGAGGTGATAGTGGAGGAGGAGGAGATGATAGTGGAGGAGGAGGAGGTGATAGTGGAGGATGAGGAGATAGTGGAGGAGGAGGTGATAGTGGAGGAGAAGGTGATAGTGGAGGAGAAGGTGATAGTGGAGGAGGAGGTGATAATGGAGGAGGAGGTGATAATGGAGGAGGAGGAGGGGACAGTAGAAGAGGAGGGTTGGGGATGGGCACTGACTATAAGACCCTGACATATCATTTTAAGCATAGCTGAAAATATAAAGTTTTGAGAGCAGTGAGGCTTAGGAAACTGAGTCTATACTTGGAGTTGACTTTAGTTTGGCCGAATGCAGAACTTGGGAAGGGTGAGACTTTGTTCCTAATTAGCTGTGCTTTAGACAGCTGGCTGTTACACAGTATGACGTTTTTTCAGGGATGGAGAAGGCTCAGTGAGTAAAGGGCTTACCACACAAACATGACTGAGTTTGGGTCCCTAGCTCCCAGGTAAAAGCTGGGAGCATCAGTGCACACCTGTAATCCTTGTGTAGAGCCAAGAAGATCTCTGGGGCTTCACGGCCCCCAGGCTCACTGATTTAGTGAATTCCATATTCAGTGAGAGATTCTGTCTCAAAAAATGAGATGGGGGCTGGAGAGATGGCTCAGCGGTTAAGAGCACCGACTGCTCTTCCAGAGGTCCTGAGTTCAATTCCCAGCAACCACATGGTGGCTCACAACCATCCGTAATGAGATCTAGTGCCCTCTTCTGGCCTGCAAGCATGCATGTAGGCAGAACACTGTATACACAATAAATAAATAAATTTAAAAAAAAAAAATGAGATGGAAGGGCTGGAGAGATAGCTCAGCAATTAAGAGCATTTGCTGCTTTTCCAGAGGACCCGAGTTTGAGTCCCAGCCCCCATGGGCCAGCTCCAGGGGATCCAATATCCTGTGCTGGCTATCCATGTGGATACACACACATAGATACATATATACATAAATAAATAAAATAAGGTGGAGAGTGATCAGGGAAGATGCTAGATGTTACCCTTTGGCCTCCATATTGCATGCACAATTAAATTTACACACACACACACACACACACACATACACACACAGAGGATTATTCTTTCTCCATGATGAAACAGCAACAAAAGCAGAGAGAAATGTATTCTGGACCAAAGATCTAAGAGAAATCTGACCTGGGCTTCAGAGAAGGGGACAACAGAAATACTGTTCTCTACCAGGATGGTTGCAATCTCCCCTTCCAGATCACCGATTCTCCCTAAAACACGCACGAAGTGTCCATTTGGATACACTGATGTTGTCTCCCAGGAATCAATTCGCACAACCACCCTGAAGTCCTATACAAAGGGAAAAAAAATTACAGTGTGAGCCAAAGCTAGAGGTAAGTGGTTCAATTTGAACCGGATAAACAGTACAGAGACCAAAGTCAGGCCAGTTTGCAAAGGGTGGCTCGCAGGAGCTTATTTTTTGCTTTCTGGTTTTTCTTGCCACTCTTCTGAATGGCCAGATGGTATACAAACGCTTGGCTGATACTTTGAAGGGAGGTATTACCTCTCTCCTTCAAACAATTGGGACAGAAATTTTAGTTCGTTAAAGAAAGCCAATTCTAACACATTTTAGTTAACACTTGAAACACAAGGGGTACAACTCAATAATGCAGGGTCTTAATCAAGTTTTAAAACAATAGTCTTGGGGAGGGGGGCGAGAGTGGGAGAACAGGGGAATCTGTGGCTATTATGTTGAACTAAATGATGTTGTAAAATAAATTTACTAAAAAAACAAAAAACAAAAAAAACCAATAGTCTTGGGAACTGGAGAGATGGCTCAGTGGTTACAAGCATCTCTACCAGAGGACCTGAGTTTTTCCCTAGCACCCACATCAGGCAGCTCACAATCCCCTATAACTCCAGTGCCAGGAGACCTGACACCCACTTCTGGCTTGTTGGGCACCTGCATTCATGTGTACACACCCATACACATGTGATTAAAAATAAAATAAGTCTAAATAAACAAATAAATAAAGCAGTCTCAATTTCTAGTGTGGGAATTACTTTCTAATTTCTTTTTAATCTTAAGATGCTCCTTGGCAGGAAAGATGATATCCATATAAGCTGGACCTCTCCACTGCCCAGACACCCTGGAAATGGCCCGAGAGTCTGCAGAAAGCTTCCAGAGGCAAAGGTACAATGACCAGGAAAGGGCTGGGGACATTCGACGTTAGTCTCATTTACAAACTGCAAAACACTAGGCAAATTAAGTTAGGAATTGCCTCCACTCTCTGCACCAAGTAAAAGTTAGTATCCGCCCTTCTTGTTCATGCCTTCTCTCTGGCACTCCAGTCCTATGCAGATCATCGATCCGTGAAGTCGTACTGTATCATCCCTGCAGGACACTCGAATCATATTTCTGTATCTTTCCCTGGAAGGAAGCTTGTTAGTGTTGGCAAGCGGTATGTACTGAAAGTTTCTGGGTCGGACAGCAGGATAATGTATGTTCGCTCAGCTTGTCCTGCACAGCTCTTTCTAGGACAACTTCTCTCTGGCCTTCATTTATTAACCATGGACTACTTAAAGGATGGTTCTTATATATTTAGAATGTTTAAAAACAGTATCTCAGAGTGCCAGATACCATCAATAATTGATTTCCTCTTATTCAAAGGCATTAACAATGCTTCTTGGTGCTGTTCGAAAGCCAGCGAAGACAGAGGTGGAGCAGTGTGCAGCAGGAGCTACCTGGAGGGCCTCTGCTTGCTGAGTGCTGATGCGGATTTTGGGGATTCTGTAATCCCAGGGTGTGACGAGGATCTTCTGAGCATTTTTGCCCTGATACTGGACCTCTTCTTTGGATGGAAATGTCACCACATAATCTCGCCAGTTCTTTTGAAGGATGCCCACCACTCGACCTTCGGGAAGACAGAACATAACAGCACTGACCGGTTAGCTGCCTCCTTGCCGGACGTGAGAGCACGGAGGCAAGGGAATGAGCAGGTCATTTCCCGCTCTCACGCTCATCCACACAGCCCAGAGGAGTTTACAGACCTGCCTTCCTAGCACTTTAAACGTGAATTACTTCCCCTGAGACAGTTTCTCTGTGTAACAGCCCTGGCTGTCCTGAAGTTCGCTCCGTAGACCAGGCTGTCCTCGAACTCACAGAGATCCGCCTGCTTCTGCCTCCTGAGTGCTGGGATTAAAGTCGTGTGCCATCATACCTGGCTAAACATGAATTTTTTTTTTGTTTTTTTTGTTTTTTGTTTTTTGAGACAGGGTTTCTCTGTGTAGCTTTGCGCCTTTCCTGGAACTCACTTGGTAGCCCAGGCTGGCCTCGAACTCACAGAGATCTGCCTGCCTCTGCCTCCCGAGTGCTGGGATTAAAGGCGTGTGCCACCACTGCCCGGCTCTAAACATGAATTTTTTAAAAAGAAGAATAACTTTAAAAAGTTGTCAGCTGGGGGTAGTAGTTCACACCTTTAATCCCAGCACTAGGGAGGCGGAGGCAGGAGGATCTCTCTGAGTTCCAGGACAGCCAGGGCTGTTACACAGAGAAACCCTGACTCAAACAAAACAACAACAACACCATGGTCAGCGCTTCCTTTCCCTGCAGAGCCCAGCATGACACCGGAATCTGTCCCATCTTCTCTTCTGCCTTGGGATTTGGTACCTTGGGCAAAGCCAATGGTTTTCACTCTGACTTACTTATTTATTCACTGTTTGCTTTGTTTTGTGAATAAGGGTCTCACCATGTAAATCTGGCTATCTTGGAACTATTATGTAAACCCGACTGGCCTTGAACCCCATCAGAACTCTGCTTCTCAAATGCTAGTTCAAGGCATGTGCCACCATGCCCAGCTCTGTCCAATGTTTTTTGGGACATCTCACTTGTCTTTTGTTTGTTTTTTGAGACAAGGTCTCTCTGTGTAGCCCTGGCTGTCCTGGAACTCACTCCGTAGACCAGACTGGCCTCGAACTCAGATCCTCCTGCCTCTGCCTCCCAATGCTGGGATTGAAGGTGTGCGCCTCTATCCCTGGCTTTTCACTTGTCTTTAACCCTTGCCCTCTGCTATGGGCTTCCATGGGCACCTGTGTTCTCTCAACAACCCCACTGGTCCAGTGGACACAGCAAAGAACACACATCCTAAGTCTACCTCACAGCACTGAAGCCAAGAAAAGACAAGCACAGTAGCTACCTGTACTTTTTCTTCTCTTTCACAAGTTTTTCCCGTGTGTGTGTGTGTGTGTGTGTGTGTGTGTGTGTGTGTGTTCGGTGATATGTCATTCTCTGGGAACTAATAACTTGGACTTTTGAGATGAAGTCCATCTTCTTGAGATGAAGCCTGAAGCCCCACCTTAGGCTAAGCTGGCTGGCTAGGAAGTCCCAGGGATCCTCCTGTCTCCACCTCCCCAGTGCTGTGGTTACAAGCACATGCATGATGCCTACTTCACAGACGTGAGGTTTCAGTAACAAACTCAGCTCCTCCTCATTGCATGCCCCTGCCAACCGAGCCACCTGCCGGTCAGCTCCCTTTCTGAAGGACTACTGAGAGAGCGCTGAGGGGCTGATGTGACGATGGTCTTGCCACAGGGTACCTGAGAGAGGCCTGACCCTACAGAGGTGTGGGGCAAGCTTGGGGAGTCGCTGGATTCAGGCCATATGCCACAGTTAGAGCCGACAGGATCTGTGGATGTGTGAAAAACAAAATGAGTCTAGGACAATTGCAGTCTTTTGGGTGGCCCAAGTAAGAATGAATTTTCAGTTTACTGAGATGAGGAATGCTGAGGGAAAGCGGGCCTGGGGCAGAAGTCAGGAGTCTCCTGAGGCGTCTTTAGGCTGAGATGTCCACTGGACATTCAGGGGAAGACGCCATAAAGGCAAAGAGGTAAAGAAACTGGCTGGAGACACAGGTCAAAGACTGAACAGTCTAGAGGGTGCGTGGAACAGGAAGCCCGGAGCAGAGCACTGCATGCCCACAAAGCGGTAGGAAGAGAAGATCCGGAAGAGAAGAGGAGATGGGCAGTCAGGAGGGCAGCAGGGTGAGGGAGCCTGGGCTCCTGAAGTCCACAGAGCAGCACACTCATGAGTGGTTCACACGCTATGACAACGGGCACAAGGAAGTGACCCGCATTTGGGCAGGAGGGCCCTGGGGAAATGGATACAAGTGATTCAGAGGGGTAGAGAGGACAGTCAGATTGCATGTGAGCGAGACCCTTCAGAAAGCAAGGAGAGAGAGTGTGGAGGAAAACAGCATCACAAACTGAGGCAGGGAAAGCACACAATGCTCAGAAGGGCTTTTTGTTTCTTTGGGTACTGAAGAAGTTAAAATAAACCTGCAGAGGGGCCAGGTACAGTGCTGTATTCGTATAATCCTAGTGCTGTGGAGGTGGACACAGAAGGATCAAGGTCATCCTTGAACAGTGAGTTTGAGGCCAGCCTGGGCTACATGAGACCCTGTCTCAAAAGAAGCAAAACAAGCCAGGCGATGGTGGTGCACGCCTTTCATTCCGGCACTGGGGAGGCAGAGGCAGGGGGATCTCTGAGTTCCAGGCCAGCCTGGTCTACTGAGTGAGCTCTAGGACATCCAGACAAGAGAAACCCTGTCTTGAAAAACAAAACAAAACAACAAAACAAACAAACAGAAATAAGCAAAACAAGTAAATCAACCTGTGGAGGAACTGAGGGTGGATACGGGGTGGAGCACACGTTCAGCATGTCTGAGGTCCTAGGTTCAATCCCCACCATTAAAAACAACAACGACAATGAAGTAGATCACAGAGAGGGGAAGCTGATGAGGTAGAGACCACATCTTATTTTCCTAACAGCAATGCTTTGTAGTCTTACAAATCACTAGAAGAGCAGATTGCAAGTTGTTCTCATCACATATACACAAGAAGGATGAGGTGGCTAGAGAGATGGCTTGGTGAATAAAAGCACTGCCACACAAATATGAGGACCTGAGTTCAAATCCCCAGAACTCATGTAAGGCCAGGTAGGCAGCCTTCTTCAACAGGCAGAAGCAGAACAACATCAGAGGCTGTTCTCTGACTTCTACATGCATGCCCTAGCATGTGCACCAGCACTCACAATCATGAACACACAGGCACATCATATACATGAAAAGATCATTTTTAGGGGTTGGAGAGAATGCTCAGTGGTTAAGAGCACTGGCTGCTCTTAGAGGACCTGGGTTTAATTTCCAGCACCCACATGGTGGCTCACAACCATCTATAATCCCAATTCCAGGGCATCCAATACCTATTCTAGCCTCAGTGGGCACCAGACAATCACAGACATACATGCATCGGCAAAACACTCCTACACATAAAAATAAATAAAAGATTACTTTTTGAAAACATGGTATGTGAGGTGATACATGTGTTAATTAGCTGGGTTAAGCCATTCAACAACACATACCTCTATCGAAACATCACAGTACACCCGATGAACACACACAATTTCCATTAAACAAACAAACTCCGGGCAGGACCGTGCTTCCCGGCGGCTCACCTGTGGGCATGGGCTCGCTTGGGGACTCGCCTGAGGCCTTGTCTTCGCTGTCGTTCTCACACAGGGCAGCAGTTCTTCCTTTCCACTCGTTTTTGGGGAGCAGCTCCACCACCACCACATCGCCATGGATGGAGCGGTTCCGAGCCTTCGTACCATGGATGAGGATGTCGCTGAGCAAGCCTGTGTGTGCAGCACCGAGAAGCCGAGTCAATGGCTGCCACACCGGAAGCCATTTCAGACGGCCTGTGCCTCAGGTCCGATCAGCACACTGCTGAGGCTGGAGAGACTCTGGGGCTCAGAGGGTGGGGCGCTCACCACACAAGCGCGAGGATCCGAGTTTGGATCTCTAGCAACCACGTAAAAAGCCAGGCACAGTGGTGCATGTCTGCGACCCATGCACTTAGTGGGCTGGAGCCAGGAGGAGCCTGGGAGCCCACTGGCCAGTCTGTCTAGTCAGAGGAGCAAGCTTCACATTCAGTGAGAGATCCTGTCTCAAAATTAAGGTGGAGGAGGCTGGAAAGATGGCTCAGCCTGCCTTGTAAGCATGGCAATCTTGAGTTCAGAAACCCAGCATTCACATAAAGCCAGAGGCACGTGCGTGCGCATGGAAACACACATACACACACACACACACACACACACACACACACACGGACACACGGACACACACACACACACACACACACACACACACACACACACACACACACACAGACACACCCCAAACAAATAAAAGTAGAG
Source organism: Peromyscus maniculatus bairdii (assembly GCF_049852395.1). Lineage (NCBI taxonomy): Eukaryota > Metazoa > Chordata > Mammalia > Rodentia > Cricetidae > Peromyscus > Peromyscus maniculatus. The sequence goes on from NC_134858.1 coordinate 61,712,300, forward strand.
AACTACACAGAGAGATACTTAACATCAACCTCTGGCCTCAATAAGTACATATAATGGTAAGTGCACCTGTATACCCATGCTCACCTCTCTCTCTCTCTCTCTCTCTCTCTCTCTCTCTCTCTCTCTCTCTCTCTCTCTCTCTCATAGAACCTTGGTTGTTAACTTGACTGCTTCTGTAATCAACTAAAACATAAGCAGTGGGATAGTCCTGTGAGGGATTTCCTTGATCAGATTATTTGAAGCAGGAAGACCCATCTTAAATGTGGCTGGCACTTTCTGGTGGGAGCCCAGATAAAAGGACACGGATTTGCTTTAGCCTGCTACCTGCACCCTGGACGGCAAGTCCTGTTGTTGTAGCATCTCTCACTGGTATCAGAACTAACTTATTCAGCTTCCCATGTAGACAGAAGACCATCAGCTCTCGGGGAATCCTCCAGCCTCCAGTGCCAGGTCAGGACTGCTGAGAAAATCAGCTCATGGATGGAGCAGTGACTGGATTCTGAGGTTCTCCAGTGCGAGTCAGATATTGTTGGATTACCTGGACCATGTGTGTAAGCCAATCTAATAAATCCCTTTTTAATATATACATCCTTTCTTTTAGTTCTGTTAGAACACACACACACACACACACACACACACACACACACACACACACACACACGCTCTCCAAAACAAATTTCTTCCTCTAAAGGGGAGTTAAACAGCTTCTTTCTTCTCTTTCTTTCTGTGTAGACCAGGTTGGCCTCAGACTTGTGACCCTTCTGCCTCAGTCCACTGAGCTCTGGGGTTAGAGGTGCCACCAGGCTTGGCTTAAACTTCTTGTGTTCTACAGGCTGGGGGTAAGCTAACTACTCCCACGCCACTCTGGACAACGTGCTATACAAGGCCCCCTTCATCAGTTTCTTTAAAAAGCTATTCTCTTTGCTGGCGGCCCCACACGGGGACACAGTGCAGAATGACCACTCTACTCCCTCCCTGCTATTCGGTTTGAGTCCTTCCCTCCCATCGCCTCTCAAAGTAGGCATTGCTCTCCTGCATGTCACTGGGAGCCAACACCGGAATTCTGCTCAATTCTTTCAGGGCCCTGCGTGGCCAAAGGAGCGGTCAGCACGCAGATAAACCACACACCGGGCTGCAAACCTGAAGAGGGCCGGTGAACAAAAGCCCCGGGAGCCGCTCTTACTCGGCCTCCGTCAACCCGGCCACCCATTTTCACCGTCAAGCTTCCTTCTTCCTTTTCGTTTCCAAAATTTCCTTCTTTCTTTCCCCCAGTCTGCCTGAAATGTGATCACAGGAGAGCACCAGAGGCAGAACAGAGGAATGCTTACATCATAGCCCAGGCTGCAGGGGACCTTAGAGAGGCCGCCTCCTTCCCCTGTGTGGCAGTTTAAGCGGACTGAAGAAACCAGAGACGAGGGCGCCAGCTGCCCGGGAGGAATACTCTAAAATCCGTAGCACAGTAAGATCCTGACTATAGTGGGTGACAAGCACGTGTGCAAACAGAGGCTCTGGGGTGTTTGGGGGGGACGGCTGTGCAGTGTCCCCTGTATTCGTGGATATGCACAGTATCTCGTGCTCATTAAGTTACCTTAATCTGTTTAATTTTTTGAGATAGGGTCTCTCCCTTTAGCCCTGGCTGCCCTGGAACTCTTTTTGTAGATCAGGCTAGACTTAAACTCACTGAGATCCTGCCTCTGCCTTCCAGGTGCTGGGATTTAAGGCGTGTGCCATCATTCCCAGCTTAATTTTTTTTTTTTTTTTTTTTTTTTTTTTGGTTTTTCGAGACAGGGTTTCTCTGTGTAGCTTTGTGCCTTTCCTGGAGCTCACTTGGTAGCCCAGGCTGGCCTCGAACTCACAGAGATCTGCCTGGCTCTGCCTCCCGAGTGCTGGGATTAAAGGCGTGCGCCACCACCGCCCGGCTTCCCAGCTTAAATTTTTTTAAAGAATTAAAAAATAAAGTCAGAAATTATAGACAAATAGCATAAGCAAAGCCCTAGGTTCAATTCCTAGAACTAACTCCCCCCAAATTGTAGACAGAATAAAACTGGGGGAAACCCCCTAAAATCCATAAATACCAGTGTACCCAGGGCTGCATGACAATTCAACTTGCTTTCTTCACCATATAACGTCAGAATTCAAGAAGCAGTATGGAAATGTATGTGGTTGGTACCGAACCTGAGTCCTTGCTGCTGGCTCCTTGTAGGCGAACAAAAGCTTCTATCTGAGCTCTGTGCTTGTTGACATTCAGAATTCCCTAAAATCACAAGCAAAAATTGGTGTGAACAAAGTTCTTTCTCCGCCCAGTTTTTTTTTCTTTTCTTTTCTTTTTTTTTTTTTTTTTCAAGACAGGGTTTCTCTGTGTAGCTTTGCGCCTTTCCTGGAACTTGCTTTGTAGACCAGGCTGGCCTCGAACTCACAGAGATCCGCCTGGCTCTGCCTCCCGAGTGCTGGGATTAAAGGCGTGTGCCACCACCGCCCGGCTCGACTCAGTTTTTTAAAACTTATGAAAATATCTCCACATTCTTAGCAGACTGTGATCCCTGTCTTCACCACAACAGTTTCCTTTCTAGAGAGAACATGCTGCTAGCTTGAACAAGGGCAGGGCACACTGGTTACATAGACTACGGCAGGGACTTCAGCACGCACACTCAAGCTTTGGCCACCACGAGAGATTCTGAGTTGTTTGTTACAAATGCAAAATCCATGCTCGGCGTGGTGGCACAAACCTTTAATTTCAGAGGTAGGTGGATCTCTGTGAGTTCAAGGCTAGCCTGGTCTACAAAGAGAGTTCTAGAACAGCCAGGACTGTTATACAGAGAAACCCTGGCATGGGGGGGGAAAAAGAAATACAAAATCCTTAGCAGAGTAGTTTTGAATTTTGACTGTGGTGGACACACAAGACTGCACACAGCTGATGGGAAAACAGGAAATAAATGTGGTAAAATGATTAAGGCTGAGGAGTTACTTACTGTACCCAAGTCCTTCTCCAAACCGACAGCCCCTGGGTTCTGGGTTCTGGGTTCTGGGGAATCACAGATGTGATGATGGTCCAGCCACCTCTACACCCTCATGTAAAAATGTATTTCTTTCCCAGTGCAGAGGCCTACCCTATACTTGTGTGACACTTGGGCAGCCTGGAACTAGACAGTTAAGGACTATGGAAAAATGGCTCCCAGATGGCCTTGAACTGGGCAGCTCTGCTTACTCAAGGCCATCTTGTGGACAGGCTTTGAACTCAGAGCCCTGGAGTGGAAGGCAAGCTGAGAAGAGAAACAAAACCACGCTGGTTGTTACTGACACCTACCCTTCATTGCCAACCTCACCTGGATGTAGCGTCCAGATTTGATGCCTGCCTCGAGCACTTCCAGGGGAAGGTGTTCTGGGTATTCCTTCCCGTGGGTTTCCTGACTTTCACTCTCCCTTTCCCGGCGAGACTGCAGGATGGAGTCACAGAGCTCGTGGGCAGCCTTTAAATCCGGCCAGAAGTTGTCCAAGTAATTCTGCATTTGGTGAAGGCACAGAGAAACATGTCTGGATACCGATTCTTCACTCCAGCACTACTACAAAGCCAGACGGCCACGTGGGTAAGAACATTTGCGTGAAGCCCCAGCACCCACATAAAAAGTGTGGCTTGTCTTCAGATGTGCCTGTAACCCTGTGCTGAGGGGGCGAGGACTCAGACAGGAGGATGGCCGGGGCTTGCTCTACTTTCAGGGTCAGAAAGAAATTCTCAAGGGAATAAGGTAGAGAGAGAATAATAAGGTAAGACATCCAGTATCCTCCTCTGGTTTCCATGTGTGCACCTGCACATACAGTGAACACCCACACCCACACACACCCATACACACCCATACACACACACACACACACCCATACACACACACACCCACACCCATACACACACACACACACACACAAACACACACATCCCAATTTGGTTTTCTATGTATCTTACTTCTGAACATGATGGTCTACAAAGGACAGAGAGGAAAATCTTCTATTATGTATTTTTACCTTCTTACATGTGATTTCAACTCAATTTAAAGCTAAGATACATTCCCTTTCCTCAAATTACAAAGGAAAGAGAACATCTTTGTGTGGAAGCCAGCATCTCTCCTGTTAATTTCAATCCTGTTTGGACAACTTCCTTCTTCCTCTCAAGAGTTCTGTCCACACCGACGTCAGCACGGCGACTCTGTTCATGTGTGTGTCAACACACCAGTGTCAGCACGGCGACTCTGTTCATGTGTGTGTGTCAACACACCAGTGTCAGCACGGCGACTCTGTTCATGTGTGTGTCAACACACCGACGTCAGCACGGCGACTCTGTTCATGTGTGTGTCAACACGCCAGCGTCAGCACGGCGACTCTGCTTGTGTGTTAGTCAACACCACATTTTGTCAGGAAACAACCTCTTCATGAAGAATTTATCATCTTGGTTCTTTGCATCTAATGTCAAGTCCCCGGAGAAGATTCTGTGGTTGCCTCTCACTTGAACCTGACAGTCTCTCTCTCTTCCTGCCATCGTTCACCTCTATGGGCCTTGGCCACACAGTTTGCTCAAGAGCTGCTCTACAGAATAAAACTGTCCTATACTACTGGACTACAAAGAAAAGTAATCCTCAAAAAAGGAGAAAAATGTAATTTTAGTCAACTGTCCTCTGCAGGAACAAGACATGATGTATTGCAACAGAAAAGGCAAGTGACACTGCCATTAATATCTGGCGCCCCTGGAATTCTCCGGCACTCCTGAACACATTTTTATAGCACAGTCAAGAAAATTCTATTGGCAAATCTTTAGCAATACATGCACATGGGAACCCTTATGGAATCTACAATTCAAAATTGAAGCTGGGCGTTCTATAAACTGACAGCGATACTGGAGGCTGCATCTGGGTTTTTGCATCAGAAAATGCAATCATCCAGGAGGTTTGACTGGCCAGCTGGACAGACAGGCGAGCTATGGAGAGATGAACAGTCAGCCCGATCTCTCAAAAGGTACTTAAGAGATAGAAAGAAGGTGTCGCTGTGACAGCCTGAAGCAACTGACACTGATAAAACGACATGACTGTGACCTGATAGCCTCATATAAATAACGCCACATCAACTCCCAGTGGCCCTACTCTTCCCATGCACAATTCCAATGGGAAAAGGGAGGGTTGCTGACATTCAAGACTGGCTTTAAGGGACTAGGGGTGTGGCTCAGTTAGTAGAATTCTTGCCTAGAATGTGTGAAGCCCTGGGTTTGATCTCCAGCACCACATAAACTGAGTGGTGGAGCACACCTGTAATCCTAACACTTGAAAGTCTCCACTTTCCATGGGAAGATCAGAAGTCCAGGTCATCTTTACCTTCCCAGGAAGTCTGAGGTCTGTCTGGCATATATGAGGTCTTGGAGGTGGAGCAGATTTTATATATATATTGTATTCTCTCCCCATATATATATTTTCAACCCCCAATACTAATACACAGACACACACACACAGACACACACACACACACACACACATACACACGAGAGAGAGAGAGAGAGAGAGAGAGAGAGAGAGAGAGAGAGAGAGAGACAGAGACAGAGAGACAGAGAGACAGAGACAGACAGAGACAGAGAGACAGAGAGAGACAGACAGACAGACAGAGAAAGAGGTGAAAGAAAGAAAAAGAGGAAGATTTTTTTTCCGGGTTTTTGTTTGTTTTTTGAGACAGGGTTTCTTTGTGTAGCCCTGGCTGTCCTGGCACTCTCTCTGTAGACCAGGCTGGCCTTGAACTCAGAGATCTGCCTGCCTCTGCCTCCCAAATGCTGGGATTGAAGGCGTGCACCACTACTGCCTAGCTGGAAGATTGGTTTTAAAATAGTTTGCAACCACGGTGGTGGCCCATGCCTTTAATCCCAGCACCTGGGAGGCAAAGACAGGTGAATCTCTTGAGTTCGAGGCCAGTATTCTACAGAGTGAGTTCCAGGACATGCAGGGCTACACAGAGAAACTCTGTCTTGAAAAACAACAACAACATGCCGGGCGGTGGTGGCGCACGCCTTTAATCCCAGCACTCGGGAGGCAGAGCCAGGCGGATCTCTGTGAGTTCGAGGCCAGCCTGGGCTACCAAGTGAGTCCCAGGAAAGGCGCAAAGCTACACAGAGAAACCCTGTCTCGAAAAACCAAAAAAAAAAAAAAAAAAAAACAACAACAACAATCTAACCAACCAACAAAACAAAAAATAGTTTGCCTTTGTGTGTGATAGTCAGAAAAATAATCTGGGAGGCAATTCAGTATGGTGGCTAAAAGCTTTGGCGCCTGATTCTAGACACCAATCCCAGCTTTACTATTTTGTACCAGCTGCCTGTGGGCAGCTTCTCCATGCTTCATTTTTCTTACTAGTAAGATAGGGTACTGACCTACCTCATTATGTTGTTGCAAGAATTGAAGGACATAATAGACTTATCTATATTACTATTAAGTACCATATTTATACTTCTCACAGTAAAACGGAAACATTATTGCTAATGAGGAGGAAAGAAAACTACCATTTTGTAGGTAAAAACAAGAGATCATTAGCAATTTTAGTATTAACTTGCAGCCACTATAACCTGCCACTGTCATCTAGAGGCTGGAGGTATAGGTCAGTGGTAGTGTGTGCTTAGCATGGGGAGGCCCTAGGTTCAATCCTCAATACACACACACACACACACACACACACACACACACACACACCATAATACACGCCACACATGCAACATGTAACACAAACAGTTTATGGGTAGCAGAGGCTAACCGGGTTGCTCTTGACTTCTCTGTTACATATAGTTTCAGGAGTCAGTCTGCATTTGCTAAAGTCAAGGCCCCCTGGTCACCAATAATGCTATGGACCATCTTTTTTTTTTTTTTTTTTTTTTGGTTTTTTCAAGACAGGGTTTCTCTGTGTAGCTTTGCGCCTTTCCTGGAACTCACTTGGTAGCCCAGGCTGGCCTCGAACTCACAAAGGTCCGCCTGCCTCTGCCTCCCGAGTGCTGGGATTAAAGGCGTGCGCCACCAACGCCCGGCTCGGACCATCTTTTTTTTTAAAGGTTTATTTTATGCATATGAGTGTTTTGCTTATCTGTATGTATGTGTACCACATGCATGCTTGGTGCTTGAGGAAGTCAGAAGAGGTCAGACAGTTGTTAATTGCCATGCGGGTGCTGGGAACAGAACCAGGTCCTCTGTGGAACAACAAATGCTCCAAACAACTAAGCCCCCTCTCTAGCAATCAACACAGACCATATTAAAATCTCCATTCTATTCCTCCCGCCTGTTTTTATGAGACAGGCTCTCACTCTGTATCTTCTGCTGGACTCAAACCTTCAGTGAGCCTCCTGCCTCAGGACTGGCAATCCCATCCCGGTACTGGGATTACAGGTATAGAGCGTACTTTCTCTTATCTGTGTTCCCAAAGGATCTAGACTGTGGCTTTACAGACACTGTTAAGAACTGGACAGTGGTGGCACAGGCCTTTTATCCCAGCACTCAGGAGGCAGAGGCAGAAGAAGCTCTTGAGTTGCAGGCCAGCCTGGTCTACAGAGTGAGTTCTAGGACAGCTAGAGAAACCCCATCTCGAAAAACCCAAAACAACAACAACAGCAAAAACCAAAGAACTGAATGTGTGTGTGTGTGTGTGCGTGTATGCACATGCATGCGTGCGTGCAGCACTGGAAATACCTTGAAAGAAATGACAAACACGCCTTCTGTTTCACTTCCATACTGCTGAATGGCCTCTTCATCTTCTGTCACCATAACGATGGGCATCCTGTCCCCGCAGTGGTGATAGTACCAAACAGCTGAGTTGTATATGCTCCTGGGACAGCAAAGGGTGGTGAGCATCCCAGGCACAAACACAGCTGCTGTTCAGAATGGCACAACTGGTTCCTATCTGTCATCCTGTGTCCATATAGCTAATCACTCTCCATCCATCCATCCACCTACCCAACCACCCACCCATCCATCTACCCATCCATCCATCCACCCACCCATCCATCCATCCATCCATCCATCCATCCATCCATCCATCCACCCATCCACCCATCCATCCATCCATCCATCCATCCATCCATCCATCTACCCACCCACCCATCCATCCATCCATCTACCCACCCACCCACCCACCCACCCAACCACCCATCCATCCATCCACCCACCCACCCACCCACCCACCCACCCACCCATCCACCCACCCATCCATCTACCCATCCACCCATCCATCCATCCATCCATCCATCCATCCATCCATCCATCCATCCATCCATCCTTTTGTTCTTTCCTTACACAACAAATACTTCCTGGGCATCTACTCTAGATAACTGGGGGCTGGGCCCTCTGTGGGAGACAAAAGGAACAGAAAGCACCTCCCATCTCTTCTTTCTAGATGTCCAGTCCCCAGTATTTTCACTTCCTGCTTTTGTTTAAAAACCCCAGACTCAGTCACTTGGTAACACTTTCTAATTGGAAGCTGAGCTACAAGGCACATGGGAAATGACCAGCAACAAACACCATGAAAGATGAGGAACAGTCTCTAGCTAGGAGAAAAGCCAGCTGCAAGCAGCTGAAGCTGGTAAGCCAATAAGACTGAATGGAAATCACATGATATGCCTGGAATCTTCCCCTAGAGAGCTGAAGTCTGGGTCTGGAGAACTGGGTTCAGGACCGTAGCATATTCCCAGGAAAGTGCACAGACTTGGAAGGTTTTGTATCTGCATTCCTCTCTGAAGGGCTGTGGGCAGTTACATGCCACCCCAAGGAACCTTGGACTTAACACTTAGGGGGCAATTGTGTAAGGTGTAACCACACAATTATACCTGGGCTCTTGCATTTGGGCCACTGTGTGAGGTACTCCACAGGGCCCCTCCAAGGTCCCAGCAGGCCTGACTGAGCCTCCTTTCCCCACACTAGCCTCACAGCCCCCATCTTACTGCCATCATTTCCGCTCCTGCTGTGGGGAACCACCATCTGCAAACACCCCACATCTAAGCGCTTGCTTCACACTGCTTTTGGGCAGACCTAAACTAAGTCACTGCATCTTCTAGAACAGTTTCCGTTTAGTGAGACTGGCCCAGGACATTCAACTGAGCAAGTCATCTTTTTATCTTAAGGCATCCAAGTTGAGCCTTCCATACTGCTGGTAGACATTCCAGCCCGTGTGTCTGGGCAGTCTCAGGCTGGGTACCTTCATCTGCTCAATCCCAATTGTAACAATTACATATTCAGATGACACATCTAAATGCTGACACTTCGGTGTTAACCACAGTTCGAAGAGAGAACACAGACGAGAACACAGAAAAGGCCCCAGTGAGGAGTGCTGTGACTCCACCGATGCTCACCTGGTCTGCCACTTCTCCATGGCCTCCCCCTTTTCCCGGGGGAGGTAACAGTGCTGCTGGAACTCGTTAGCAAAGAGAACACAGTCGTGGCGAGCATCCTTCAGGAGGTTTCGCAGTTTGTTATACTGTCTGTAACACAGGGGACGGAATAAATCTCGCACAGCAGGTACTCATCTCCTGCCAACTGCCGCCAAGGATCGAAACAGGTGAGGCACTTCAGAGCGAGAGATGGATTGTTTAAAACCCAAGGAGTGTCCTAGCACTCGGGAGACTGAGGCAGGAGGATCCTGAGGTTGAGGGTGGTTTGGGAGGCATGGTGAGAGCCTGTCTCAAAAGACAAAATAAGGGCCGGGAAGATGGCTGGGTAGGTAAACGTGCTTGCCACACAAGTGTGAGGACCTCAGTTCGAATCTCCCATAACCCAGATAAAGCCGGGTGAGAGCATGTGTCATCCAGTGCTCACAGTGGGAGGCTGGGGGTGGAAACAGGAAGAGTTCCAGAAACCAGCCTGGTACGTGCAGTGGTGAACAAGATTCTGTCTGAAACAGTGAAAGACCAAGACGTATACCTGACGTTGTCCTCTGACCTCCATGCACACTGTGGCATGTAGGAGTGCACCTGTACACATCTCACACACACCTACACACCAACCAAAAGGAAGGCAATAAACTAGCCCACCCCTGAGAAGCGTTCTTCGTACTGGCTTCCGTTTGTGTGTTAGTGCTTCTCCGTTTTGCCTGTCAGTTCCCTGCACCGGGGAAGGCCTCATTAATTAGTTTGCAGATTAATTAGATTCCTTCTCCTGCGTTCCCTCAGAGATGCCTGGCCATTTTACTATGTAGTTACATTATCTGTGCTCTCACAGCCGCAGCACAGAGGCAAGGAAACCTTGGCATCTTTTTGGCTTCCTACTTTGTTGGCAAACTTTTTTTTCCTTCGAGACAGGGTTTCCCTGTGTATCCCTGGCTGTCCTGGAACTCACTCTTTAGACTAGGCTGGCCTTGAACTCACAGAGATCTGCCTGCCCCTGCCTTCTGAGTGCTGGGATTAAAGGTGTGTACTTTTAAGCATTAATACATTTCCCTTTAGCTGGCAGGCCTAGAAAAGGTCAGGTAGAGCAAACAAGTTTAAGGGTTTATCTGTGAACTGTGTCTAATACTGCCTCCATGATTTCATGAAGAGATAGACCCATTGTCAGACAGTTAACAGAAAGTCTAAGTTTCCCCAGTCCAGAGAGCTTCCAGCGATGTGAGCCAGAACCATGCCCAAACAGCAAGTCTACCATGGGTCAGCTTGTCCGAGAGAGCTTTTCAAGAGCCTGTCATCAAGAACTACAGAAAACACTGAGGCAGTTATTTTAAAAGGAATTGGTTGGGCTGTTGGCTCTGCAGTGCTGGGCTCCAACCCAAGGCCTTGCACTCACTCTGGTTATCTGTGGACAAATGATCACCCTGGCTAATATCCTTCCCTCAGCAAGTGTTTGCTCTGCTCCTGGGCCAGGCCTTTGGCTGGAGAGTAAGCGCTATTGCACTGACTACCCTTGGAGGCGCCATCTGGACAGGCCAGGGCCTCACTTGCAGCAGCCTGACTACAGCAAGCAAAAACAGCTATTCTAACAAGAAAAAGAGATCAAAACCAGAATTGCGAGCCCACTTCTGGGTGCATGTCCAAAAGACAGAACCAGGGACTTGTGAAGCACTCAGCTAGGAGTGCTTGCCTAGAAGGCACGAGGCTCCGGGGTAAACCCCGAACCCTGCTGAATAAACAAGTACACAAATAAATAAAGCCACAAAACCCAACCAAACAAAAACGGGATTCAGACAGGTATCTGGGCACCCACATCCACAGTGGCACCTTTTACAGGAGCAAAAAGGTGGGTATAACTGAATGACAAGGAATAAATGAGCCAAGGTCAATACTGCTTGGCCCTTGAAAGGGGGCTTCTGACACACGCTGTCGCCTGGATGAACCTGGACACAGGGCGTGTGAAGTCAGCCAGTCGCAGAAGCACAGACACCGTGGCTCCAGCTGCATGAGGAACCTAGAGCAGATACATGGAGGCGGAAAGCTGACTTATTACTAGGCTTGGGGTCAAGATGGAAGAGGCGGCATTTAAGCAGTACAGACTTTCAGTGTGGGGAGATGGAAAGTTCTAGAGCTTGCGGTCGTGGATGGCTGCATAATGGCGCTAAGGGCACAGTGCCACTAAACTGCACACTTAGGAACTAGAAAAATGTCAATCTTTTTTTGTTTCGTTTTTTTGAGACAGTTTTTCTGTGTAGCCCTGGCTGTCCCGGATGGAACTCACTCTGTAGACCAGGCTGGCCTTGAACTCAGAGATCCACCTGCTTCTGTCTCCAGAGTACTGGGATTAGAGGCATGTGCTACCACCACCTGGTAATTTTTATTTTCTTTAAGATGGGTTTTCACCTGGGCCTGGTAACACATGCCTTCAATCCCAGCACTTGGGAGGCAAGGGCAAGTGGATGTCTGTCTGTGAGTTTGGGGCTAGCCTGGTATATATAGTGAGTTCCAGGACAGCCAGAGCTATGTAGAGAGACCCTGTTTCAAAATAAACAAACAACCAAAACAACCAAACGAATAGAAAAAGACAGAGTTTCATACAGCCCAGGCTCATGTCCGACACTAGGTAGTGATCTTCCCGCCTCTGCCTACCTGGTGTACGTGGTGCTGGGGGCCAAATCCAATCCAAGGCTTCGTGTATGTTAGACAAGCACTCTACAAACTGGGTTACAGTCCTACCATCTAAAAATATTGAATTTTATGTATATATATTTCATGAAAATTAAAAAAAAAAAAGTTATGCTACTTTGTAAAAAAAGCCCAGACTCCCTCACTTCGGTGGGAAACACTGGTCAAAGGACAGGTCTGTCCTGGCTTCCTGGAACAGGCCTGAGTCCTGAAGCCTGAATGGAAGAGAGCCAGACAAACAGCCAAAGGTGATGAGTAGGGACAGAGCCTTGAAGACGCTCTGAAGAGAGCAGACATGTGCTCCATTCTGTCCTCAGCATTCCGCCCATGGCAGGGCCATAAGGGATGTAGGCCTAGCATCTGTGTCAACAGCGATCCAAGCTCAGGATTTGGGGTCTGGATAAACTGCCACCTTCAGAATCCAGCACCCTTCTGCCAGCTCCGCACACACCACCTTCACTTATTTATTCATTGCTTTTTGAGACAGGTTCTCCCTACGTAGACCAGGTTGGTCTTGAACTCACAGAGACCAATCTGTCCCTGCCTCCCAAGTGCTGGGATTAAAGGCCATTTCACCATCCCTGGCATCACCTTCATTTTAAATTGTATTTAGTATTATTGTGTGTGTATGATGTATGTGGGGCATGTGCATGTCACAAAGCACATGTGGATGGCAGAGGACCACTCTGTGGAGGTGGTTCTATCTGTCCACCTTATGAGAGTTCTGTGTGCTTCCATTTGTCAGCTAGAGAAAGGACATGGACAAATGGCAGGAGAATACTGATGGGGAAGACAGGGATTCGGCAGTGAATCACTCTGGGTGTTGACAGTCAGGGCTTCTTGGAGATGTGTAGGCTTGCGGTTATAATTTAGTAGTGCACACATAACAATACAGTCATAATTCCTGTTAGCAGGCTTTGCAGTGTTTATGATAGCGTCAGCAGACAGAAGCCTGTGTGAAGTCAGCACAGAGAAGCTTCAGAGCACTGTGGACATGTTTCACCAGAGCGACGGCAGTGGCTTAGACAGTCAAGATCTTCAATCTTAAAACATTCAGTCTTAGGCTGGACGTGGTGGAGCACAGCTTTGATCCTAGGACTTTGGAGGGAGAGGTAAGAAGATCAGACATTCAAGGTTATCCTTGGCTACAAGGAGTTTGAACCAGCATGGGCTACAGTAGACTCTCTCAAAACAAAAGTTTCAGTCTTACTGAAAAAACAAAACAAAACAAAACAAAAACTAATTTTCTTAGGCAGGCTTAGATGTTTTCCAAACTTTTATCAATTAAATGTTTCAAAAAATTTCCTGGAGATGGATAAACTAACTTCTTTAGACTGAATCTTTGGGAAGGGAGTAGGGAGGGGCAGGTACACCATCTTGTTATGTTGCCCAGGCTAGCTGTGAACTCCCGGGGTTCAAGTCAGCTTTCTGTCTCAGCCTCCCAAGTGCTGTGATTGAAAGAACATGGTGCTATGCCCAGCTTGATGACATTTTACTATTTTTATTCAATGGGATAGTGGCCTTGTCGACAGATGCAACCCTCCCCCCAACAATGGTGATGGTGGCCTTGCCTATAGATACAACATTCCCCTTTGCTGGTGATGGTGGCCTTGGCTACAGATGCAACATCCTGTCTCTGCTGATAACACCCTCTAAGGCAGCGATTCTCAACCTGGGGGTTGAAATTCCTTGGGGGAGTGGAATGACCTTGTCACAGGGGTTGCATATCAGATGTCCTGCATATTAGACACTTAACATTATGATTCATAACAGTAGCAAAATTACAGTTATGAAACAGCAACAAAAATAATCTATGGTTGGGGGTCACCACATGAGGAACTGTATTAAAGGGTTGCAGCATTCAGAAGGTTGAGAACTGCTATGGGATATCTTATCACACTGTGTGAAGATATGCTGCTGTCTTACCTTGCCTGCCTAAGGCATCTGATTGGTTTAATAAAGAGCTGAATGACCAATAGGTAGGCAGGAGAGAATAGGCAGGACTTGTGGGCAGAGAGAGGAACTCAGGGTTAGAATCAGGAGATCCCAGCAAGACACTGAGGAAGTTGGATGTATAGAATATGGAGGAGAGGTAAAAAGCCATATGGCAGAAAGTAGATTAATAGAAACAGGTTAATTTACGTTACAAGAGCTAGTGGGATAAGTCTAAGCTTGCTTTCATAATTAATAATAAGTCCCCGTGTCATTATTTGGGGGTTGGGGTTCCCAAAAAGAAAGTCCGACAAGAAAGACCTGCTTTAGAGAACTACTGCTCTAAGGCCTAGAAGAACTGGGAAATGAATCCAGTGGAGTCTTCCTCTGCTGGGCTCTGCAGGGCCATGCTAGGGTCTCCTAGACCTACTTTCAGGTGTCTTACAGTTTTAATATGTTTATGTTTCTAGTCCTATTAGCTAATGCTTTACTGGCATTTATGGAGTACATTTTGGAGTATCAGTGCTGCTCTTTTAGAGGCTTCTGCCTTAGCTACAAGTGTCCTCCCTCTGTCCAATTACCTAAGCCAAAACCTTAGTGCTATCTTTGACATTACCTCCTCCCCATCGTACATCTAAAATCATCACTAAGTTCTATAAATTAAAAAAAAAAAAAAAAGCTAGGCATGGTGGTGCAAACCTTTAATAACAGCACTTGGGAGGCAGAGGCAGGAGAATCTCTGTGAGTTCGAGACCAGCTTAGTCTATAGTGTAAGTTCCAGGCCAGCCAGAGCTATAGTGAGACTCCCATCTCAATAAATAAGTAAATCAATGAATATTTATAAAATAGTTATACATATATACGTGCATATATACATATGTTATATATGTATACATATATCAATAGTTATACATATATATGTTATATACATATATATAATTCAGACAAAGAAATTCACTTTCCCTTAAAACATATGCAACTGATAGTTTTTAGTACACTCACAGTTAAGCAACTATGACCACTCTCTAATTCCAGATCATTTATTTCATCGCTCTAAAAAGAAACCCGTGTCTATTAAGCAGTCAGTCCCCACTTCCATTGGCCCCAGCCTCTGGCAACCACTAAGTAATTTTTTATCTCTATTTTTGTCTATTCAGGACATCTTATATAAATGAAATTATATATGACTAGATTTTTTAAGCTGGTTGATTTAGTGTATGTGTCTGTGTGGGAGCCTGTGCGTGGCATAGCTCAAGTGTGGAGGTCGGAAGACAACCTGCAGGAGTCGGTTCTCTTCTTCCACCACGTGGGTTCCAGGGACCGAACTCAGGTTGCCAGGCTTGGTGGCAAGTGCCTGTAATAAGCTTTCTCAAATGTAGTCGGACTTTCTTTTTGGGACCACCAGCTCCCCAGTAACAACATGTAGACTTAAGATTAATTATGAAAGGTTGGCCACAGCTTAGGCTTTTTTCCAACTAGCTTTATAACTTAAATTAACTTGTCTCTGTTAATCTACATTCTGCCACGTGGCTTAGTTACCTCTGTTCTGTACCATATGTCCAACTTCTTCAGAGTCTCTGGAGATATTGCATGCCTAGATTCCTCCTCCCAGTTTCTCTCTCTCTGCCTGGAAGTCCAGCCTATTCTTTCTTGTCTAGCCATTGGTCATTTAGCTCTTTATTAAAACCAATCAGAAGGTGCCTTAGACAGAGACCTATCTTTACAACATAAACAAATATTCTTCAACAAGTGCCTGAGCCATTTTGCTGGCTCCAACATATAAATTGTGTGTGTGTGTGTGTGTGTGTGTGTGTGTGTGTGTGTGTGTGTGTTATAGCTGGTTTCTTTCATTTAGCACAATGTTTTCAAGCTTCATCCAAGAGGTGACATGTTCAGTCCTTTCTACAGCTGAATAATATTCTATTTTATGGATATAGCATGTTTTCTTAAACATTACCAATTGAAGGCCACTTTGGGTTGCTGTTACTATCTGGCTATCATAAATTAAGCTGCTGGACCAGTGAGAGAGTTCAGCAAATAAAATGACTTGCTGTATAGAACTGATAGCCTCAATGTAACCCCTGGATCCCACAGTGGATCCCAAAAGTTGTCCTCTTACCTCCATTCACACACACCCATGGCACATACATGTATGTGTATACACACACACACACACACACACACACACACACACACACACACACAACTAATAAAAACCTAAAAGTAAATGAATCCACTATGAGTATTTGCCATGTTTTCAGTTTCAATATGGATGTACTTCTAGTTCCATGATTACATTCTTAGCAAATGTTATGGATTCCTACCTACTGAATCAGTCCTGGGAACACCCACTTCTGCCCATGTCTAAGCTGCCAGTGTCCTCACTACAGTTTGGGGATGGTTTGAGTGTGCTCTCTTGTGGGAGCTGAGCTTGCTTTACACAGCAAGGCTTCATTAGGGGACGGTTGGACCATGTGCATGGTCACCAGGTATCTGAGATAGTCTACACTTAGCTGGGGGGAGCTCTTTGCTCCACCCCTTGGCATTCCTTTAACAGCCCTTTAGCAGAGACAGAAGGGGCTGGTGGTTTTGACCCAGGCCCTCCCGAGGCTATCCTGTGTTTCTGTCTCTCTCCTCTATATTTCTATTTACATATTTCTCACTTCTCCCTCCACAAGAATACCCTGGGGGAAAAAGAGGGAGCAGGTCTACCTCACTCTGTAGTGGACCATGCATTGAAATTTCATCCCTCTTGTGAGATATTCACAGGGTGGAAAGTCAATCAAATTCCTGTGCAGAGAAGTGATTCTGGGAAGTGGTTAGGATTCAGACATCATCAGGTAGAGTCCCAGGGTTGAATTGCTGGTGGCTTTATGCAAAGGAAAAAAGTAACCTATATCAAGTGTTTTATTATAGCAATGCAAAAGAGGCTAATATAACATGTCGTCTGTGTTACAGCTGCAGCCTCTAGCCTTCTTTCCTTCAGGACTCTTTTCAATTGAATCAATCTTTAAAACAGGAACCTGATGTCATGCCATCCTGAATCAAACCCTTCCTTGGCACCCCCAAAGCCCACGAGGCTTTCCATCTGACCAAGTGTCCTTCCAGTTCCTTGAGTGTGCCACCTCTCTTTCTCATGGATGCTTGGCCAGAAGTCTCCTTTTCCTGGAAAACTCTCCCTTGCCTGGTCTCCTTTTCCTCATCCTTGAGAGCTCAGTATAGACAGTTCACTCAGGAAAGCCCTTCCTGGCTCAGCCCTTCAGAACATCTGCCACAGTGTGGCTCTACATCTGTCTGTGAGATGACTTGGGCTTGTCTGGCCTCTCTCAGGACTGGATCTACCTTTGTTTACTGCTGTATTCTAGTCCTCTGGATGAGCACATGGATGAGCACATGGATGAACACATTCACATCTGAATGCACGAATGTGTGGGAGCCTCCCAGAATCAAGTGCCCCTTCATTAAATAAGCAGTTGAGGATTGCTAGGTGTCAGATGTGTGATTATCCTGAACAATCAAAGGCCTGGCATTATTCACCTCTTCTCTACAGTCCATCTATGAGAACAAGCATTTTCTACATTGGTATTCCCGAGATCAAAATATAAAACCGCATCACCACACAACGGGATTACAGGTTATGTCTCTCTGTTGTTAAATGCAACTCTGGCAATTTCATTTCAGTAAAATAATACCATCTATCACATTACCTTAGAGTCAGCCCCCTGTGCATTCATGTTCCATACCTGAGGGCACTTCATTTGCAGAGAGAAAGTATCTAGAAATAAGAGCTTTGACTGTCGGGGGAATGGATGCTTTTACCCGCCTTTGTTCCTCACACAATGCAGTATGACAACAGTTTACACAGCACTTGGGCTGTGTTGGGTGTTTTAGTAACCTAGAGATGATTTAGAGCCTACAGGAGGATGAGTGAAGGTTCTATGCAAACACCACGCTATTTAAAACAATGTTTATTATACTTATCTTTTCAGAGGAGGATGTGCATGTCACATGTATGGGTGGAGGTCAGAGGACAATGTGAGGGAGCTGGTTCTCTCCTTCCACCCTGTGGATCCTATGGATTAAACTAAGGTCCTCGGGCTTGGTGACACAATCCTTCACATGCTGAGCCACCTTGCTGGCCTGATGCCATTTTATTTATTCATTTATTTTTAAAATTAGACATATTCATTTCATGCATGACTGTTTTGCCTGAATGTATGTATGTATACCATAAGAATGCTTGGTCCCCACAGAGGTCAGCAGAGGGAGGGCATTGGATCTTCCGGAACTGGAGTTGGAGGTTGAGGGGATCAGACCCGGGTCCTCTTCAAGAGCAACAAATGGTCTTAACTTCTGAGTCATCTCTCCAGCTCTCCAGTGCCATTTTATCTGGAACCTGAACAGCTGCAGGTTTTAGTAGCCCTGGGGTCCTAGAATCACTTCCTTTTATAAACCAAGGGACTGCTGTAATACATTTATAGTTTTATAATTTTGTGCTGTTTATTAAATTTAAAGGTCTAATTTGGTTTTGAGGTTTATTAAATACTTAAACAGGAAGACTATAAGTAGATGTATAGCTAAATATCCATACAATTATGCACGTTTGTTTGCTATGACAGAGTCTCATATAGTCTATACTAGATTCAAGCTTTCTGTATAACCTAGACTGACCTAGGACTCCTGACCCTTCTGCCTCTAGTTTACAATTGCTGGGATTATAGGTGTTTGCCACCATGCCTGGCTATTGGGAATCCAGGAAGACGTTTTCTGCCAGAAACAGGGCTGATATTGTAACGTTTGAATGTGTGGTAGTTTGAATGTAGTTGGCCTCTATAATCTCATAGGGAGCAGCACTATTGGGAAGTATGGCTTTGTTTCAGGAAGTGTGCCACTATCAGGGGTGGGGAGGGCGGGCTTTGAGGTTTCCTATGCTCAGGATACCACCCAGTGTCTCAGTCGACTTCCTGTTGCCTGCAAGATGTAGGACTCTTAGCAATGTCTGCCTGTACGCCACCGTGATGACAATGGACTGAACCTCTGAAACTGTAAGCAAGCCACCCCAATTAAAT
The DNA here is from genome assembly GCF_049852395.1 of Peromyscus maniculatus bairdii. NCBI lineage: Eukaryota > Metazoa > Chordata > Mammalia > Rodentia > Cricetidae > Peromyscus > Peromyscus maniculatus. Next base: position 61,731,359 of record NC_134858.1, read on the forward strand.
GTTTTCATTTATAAGAGTTGCCATGGTCCAGTGGGACCAAGTCCTGTGCTCATTCCATGAGTTGGCTGTTTGAAACCTGGAGCTTATGCAGAGACACTTGGCTCAGTCTGGGAGGAAGGGACTGGACCTCCCTGGACTGAGTCTACCAAGTCGATCACAGTCCTCGGGGGAGGACTTGTCCTGGAGGAGATGGGAATGGAGGGTGGGCTGGGGGTAAGGGGAGGGCGTGGGAGGGGGGAGAATAGGGGAACCCATGGCTGATATGTAGAACTGAATGGTATTGTAAAATAAAAAATATATATCACAAAAAAAAAAAAAAGAGTTGCCATGGTCATAGTGTCTGTTCACATCAATAAAAACCCTAACTAAGACAGAGGGAGTCTTGTATCCCAGCACTTGGTTTATCTGTTAAGGAACCAACAGTTCGAGCCGACAAAGTGCTCATCGAATGAAAAACAAGGGGTGTAGCAGGGCCTACTTCCCAACTCCTCACCCTTGGCTTTCTCACAGAGAACACTAACACACAGGGTGAGCACAGCAAAACCCATAGCATCAGCTCCTCATCAACCTAACTACGGAACCGTTCAGGAGAAAGGACATTTAAATTCCAACTCTTTGCTTTCACTTGTCTCAGGAGTAGGTTTTCAAAACAATCCTAATATTAAAAACATTTTAGAAAACAGAAGTTGAAGAGGCTTGCAGTGTGTGAGCGATCTGAATGATAACAACAAATTGATTTTAGTGGAAGAAATTGAAATATGACACCTGCAGCAGTGTTTAAACCTGGATGTGTAAACATCTCTATCTCTGTGGCTGAATAAAATCAACTTCAAGCTCATTTTAAAATACTCAATTTGAAAAAAGACCCAGGCACATTCCAGCTAACGTGTATTTTTCTGAACTGAGCATAAGGACAATTTATCATTTTCATATACAAATAAAGAAAACTTTATCTTTTACTACTAAAGTCTGAAGAAACCAAAACATCTTAAAAGCAGAATAAATACAGTTTTTGCTTGTTAAATAACTTGAGGTGTTGAGGGTTTGGGTATATAATTCTAACATGCTATTTTCATAGTCTTAAGTTCAGAGCATAAAAGTTTCCAAATGTTAAATGAGGCAAAACTGTATTTTAGGGTATTTGTACAGAAAGGGGCAATTTTTCTTTCATTTAGGCACAAGGCAAGTATTTTAAACTGGTTCAATTAAAAATGTTTTGTTCAGCAAATATAATTACTATGGCTGATAGTTACAGGACTAATCTAAAAATAAGAATGAGCTATTTTTTTAATTTCATTGAATAAATCACTGCAAGTACAATTTGCATCCACAATAAAGGAAGATAAGATTTAAAAGTACTCTTTTCCCAAGAAAAGAATGCTCCTGAAACAATGTATCTATAAATAAGAAGATTAAATAATATACATTATTAGCAAAAATAAAGTGCTACCTATAAAGATGTAAACCTTCAGACGCCAATTCACCACCGAATCTTAAATATCTGCATCCTGGGACATCACAGTTTATTGATCTACAGTTAGATCTTTGGGCCAGGTGTTGAAGCGCACAGACAAAACGGTACTGCATTCCTCACCAGCAAAGAGAATACCAAATTAGTTTCAAAAATCCTTCCTGACAACATAATGAATTCCTCCTCCTTCGCTCTAACAAGGGACCTTTTCTAAAGGGGGTGGGGGAACCTTCACAATAAATAAATAAATAATGCAAAACAGGTACCTCCGGCCTCTCTGATGCTGTACAGCTTGACAAGCCGTTTGCATGAAAATGATTCCCTTCAACTCGGGAAACTCGAGGACCTCAAGGTAATCCTGGACAACTTTCCAGTCTGGAATCACATAATGAGTCACTTCAGCAGACAAGAGCTTCCCATCTGAAACATAATTCAGAGTGGAAACGATTAGGTAACATTTTCAAACCTGGTTTATGACTATTTCAATGTCACAGTGTCCCGGTGTGCAAAATAACTTCTCATCTTAATTTCACCTTAAAGTTTTTCAAAGACAAGACAAATCTACTTTGGTAGAAGCTCAAAGTTCAGAGTAGATTCACTGCCGCCTTCTCTCTTTTTTGAAGCTATGATTAAATACAAGCCCGACATGGTTTACGCTGTTGCCACTACTGCGGGAGAGGATGACTGATATTTTAAAAACAGCTACATCCTCGGCAGAAGCTAAATTCTATTAACTCATCACTGACATGCATGAACATTGTAATGGATATTGACACATCCATCATATACCTACACCTACATATACACACACACGTACACATATATGTACATACACATAAATGCACATGTGCACATATGTGTGTGCTAACTACTTCCATGTACCTAAAAATTCCAAAGTTATTGTGTCTGAAGCTTCTGAACATGGCTACAAGGCTCTAAGACAGTGGTTCTCAATCCATGGGTCACGACTCCCGGGGCGATTGACCCTTTCACAGGGGTCACATGTCAGATGTGTACATTACCATTCATAACAGTAGCAAAACTACAGTTATGAAGTAGCAATGAAATAACTTTATGGTTGGGGGGGGGTCCCCACAACATGAGGAACTGTGTTAAAAGGTTGCAGCATCAGGAAGGTTGAGAACCACTGCTCCTAAGGGTTGAAGAGAATGTGCTAGAAAGGATGTGCAGTTTGGGCAGTGGTAAGTAAGGCTTCCACTCAACTGACAGCTCTTTCGCCAAGCGGTGACCTCAGTCATACATTCTGAAAAGACCCCTCAAGTTCATCTCCCACTAAGGGTAAGAAACAGCGACCCTTGCAGCCTGAAAAGGGGAAGCGTGGCTCACAGCAGCCCCCAGCCCAAGTCTCCTACAATGAAGAGGCTGGCGGGGTCTGCGCCCTGGCAGGAGCAGAGCGGGCAATGTCAAATGCCCAGCAGTGCGCTCAGGAGCCAGGCGGGAGCAGCCTCTTTCGGGCGAGCCTCCCTGATCTCACTGCGGGCGGAAAGAGGGAGGTGCCTACGCCTTGAGGTCCCTCCAGAAACCCGAAGCACCCGGAGCCTCTGGGCTGAGCAGGTTCTCGGTGCCCCCCACTTGACCGAGCCATTGCGGTAGACGAGCCCCGCGCGGAGGGTGCCGCCTGCTTCCGACCCGCAGAGAACGCGCTCGCTCCGGGCCGCCTCCCGGACCGTCCTGGTTCCGCCAAGCCCAGGCTGCTGTGGCTCGCTCCGGCTCCGCCCTTGACGCCAGGCCAGGGCCGCCCTCGCTCCCGGGCTCCGGCTCGCCTCTCTCCTTAGGTCCCCGCTCCCTTCACTAGTGCCCGGCCGCCATCACGACGCCAGGCCCGGGCTCCCTGTGCTCCTCGGGCCTCGGCCGCTTCTTTCCTTCGGCCCCCGGCTCCCTTCCCTCGCGCCCCGCAGCCCTCGCTACGTCAGGCCCCGGTCTCCCTCGCTCCTCCGGCCCCGGCCTCCCCGCTCCTTCCCGGCCCTGACCGTTGCGGCAGGCGGCGGGCTGCGGGCAGAGCGGGCTGTTGCAGGGCACGCTAGGCCGCAGGTAGTGCTCGCGAACGATCCGCAGCGTCCGGCCCTGGAAAGTCCTCAGCAGCAGCACCTTCTCCCGCTTCTGCAGCATGCTGGTGGCGTTGCCCGGCTCCGCGGCCGGGAAGCGGCGGGCGGCAGTGGGAGGCGAGGCCGAGGCTTGGGGCCCGCCCCTCGGGCCTGCTCTGGCCCGCAGTGGCAGGAGCGTTCCGGGCACCGGGCACCCCGAGGGTTCCAGGCACCCCGGGGGTTCGCCCGGCCCGGCCCAGCCCAGCCTGCGCCTGGATTCCTCTGTAAGCCCTAGCTAAGTTGCCCCTGAGCCGGGAAGAGCTCAGATAAACTGTTGACCCCAGGCACCATCGGGCATGACGGTAGGATCTAACAGCTGGTCTAAAAGTCCCGTGTGAAAAGATGTTTTTACTTTGTTTCTACCCACAGGCCCGAGTGGGAACCTGCCATATTAACAGGTGTAATAACTAAGAGTTTTCTAGTCCTTGTTTTTGCAGTATCTAAAAGAATCGAAAGGCTTAGCAAATAAGCTGGTAACCCTGCTGGCCAAACATGTTTTCCCCTTCAAAATGTGCTTATTTTAAAATTTAATACACGTAAACAATCAAACACTACAGACAAAATGAAAACCAGTCCTTCTGGGGTAAACACTGTACAACTTTTATAGCGTTGACAGCCTCTGGCAAAGGAATTCTTAAAACTGCTATTGACACAATCATTAAGTACTGTGCTTGTAGCTCCTGACAGAAAGGACAGTATCTTGGAAGACCACACACCCTGGCTTCTCCACGCACTCGGCCCACTGAAGCCACGGTTAGCAGCTTCACACACAAGAGTCTCCTTCAGCGTCTGTAAATCAAAGGAGCGGGCATTTATTTGTATCCCCATTTTACAGGCTGTGAGGCTTCATTAGGGAGCTTAAGAGGCCAAGGATACTTAGTTATTAAGTGGCAGAACCAATGTGCAAGCTAGAAACTGGACAACCCCAAAGCAAGTTCTAAAGTACCATCTCTTCACAGGTGAGTAACCCACAGGGCCTGCACCTAAGCAGTTTACTGCTTGGCAAACTCTGGTGAAGGTGGCTGGCCCAGCTGGCTGGAAACACGGGGCTCTTCCAATGTTGCCAAATTAAACCAAGTCCAGCCTCTCATTTCACCCTAAGGGAATGCATAAAGAATCATGATTCCAGCCCGGCGCTGGTGGCCCGTGCACTAGGGAGGCAGAGGCAGGTGGATCTCTGTGAGTTCGAGGCCAGCCTGGGCTACAGAGTGAGATCCAGGACAGGCACCAAAGCTACACAGAGAAACCCTGTCTTGGAAAAAAAAAAAAAAAAAAGAATCATGATTCCTTCTCACTGTACCTCTGTGTCAAGTTACTCAAAAAAGGTGGACTTGCACAAATGGGAGATAGTATAGAGCTGGCACACAAGCGGTAGTGCAAAGAGGGTCCCTAAAGCTGTCCACAACAGTAATGTGTGATTATATATATGTAAAACGATATATATATATATATATATATATATATATATATATATATATAATGATAATGATAATGTATCCTCTAATACAGGAGAGCCCAGAGGATAGTGAGTAGCCAAAACTATTTCCTACGTAAAAAATGCTTTTGATAACTGTCCACAAGTCCCTCTCCAGTTCCCTTCCTATCTTTTTAAAGCCTCTGATTCTGTGGGATTGGAAGAATGACTTTGATTAGGTCCTAATCTGCCCTTAATATCTCTCTTCAGCACTTTGTGGCTTGAAACTGTCTGCAAATGAACGATCCTTTAAGGAATAGAGCATATCTAGGGTTCTATTGAGGGTGGATTTTTTTTTTTTTTTTTTTTTTTGGTTTTTTTTCGAGACAGGGTTTCTCTGCGTAGCTTTGCGCCTTTCCTGGAGCTCACTTGGTAGCCCAGGCTGGCCTCGAACTCACAGAGATCCGCCTGGCTCTGCCTCCCGAGTGCTGGGATTAAAGGCATGTGCCACCACCGCCCGGCGAGGGTGGATTTTTATCAGTCCTTAAAATAAGACTGGGGATGTAGCTTAGCTGGTCGAGTTCTTGCCTCGCACGCACAAAGTTCTAGCCTGTGCACCAAAACCAAAACCAAAACAAACAAACAAAAACTAGGTGGGGTGGCACACAAGCCTGTAATCCCATCACTTGAGAGGTAGAAACAACAGGATCAAAAATTCCAGCCCAGCTGGAGAGATGGCGCAGCAGTTAAGAGCACTGGCTGTTCTTCCATAGGACCCTGGTTCAGTTCTCAGCACCCACATGGCAGCTCACAATTGTCTGTAAGAGGGTACCTGATATTCTCATGCTGGCAAAACACCAGTGCACATAAATTAAAAAACAATTCAAGGTCATTCTTGGCTATACAGTAAGTTGGAAGCCAATGTGGGATGCATGAGATACTACCTCAAAAAATAAGTTAATTACAGTAATCCAACGCCTACTGTACAGCTCCTTTTCTTATATTGGGACAATAATGAACAATTTATTTATGAGATGATCTCAGGTATCCAGGTTAGCCTTAAATTTGCCATGTAGCTGAGCTTGTGATCATCCTGCCTGTAGCTCTTCTTAAGTGTTAGATTACAGGTACCTGGGATGGAACTCAGGGCTTTGTGCATTGCAGGTAAGCACTGAGCCACATCCTTAGCACCCCCCCCACTTCTGTCTCTCTTTTGGAGACAGGGTAGTGATGAACTCTGGCATTTACTCCTCTCTCTGTCTCTCAGGTGCTGGGATTCTCATGAGCCCAGACCTGGCTTTATACATTTTGTTGAGGAACATGACTCCTTAGTTCTTAGAACTGGTGGTCTATAATAGACCTTTTGGTTGGGCCAAAATAATATAATAGGGCCTTTAGGTTGGTTTTTTGGGGGGTGGGGGGTTGTCTTGTTGACCATCTGAGGCCTCTGGCCTGGAAACGTGCCTCTCAGACAGAGTAACTATGCTGCAGTGAGATGGCCCAGCAGGTACAGGTGCCTGTTGTGCAACACACATGTACTTTACATAAACTGTAATTAATTAAAAAAACTCAGTGTCTCAGGATAAGATGCTGCATAGGTGTGGAACATCACTAATTGTCTTTCTGCAGGACCCAGGCTACTGAAAGGGGATCTCTCTAGAACATTGTTGGTCATTGGAAAAGGGAAGGGAGTCCTCTAGAGAGCCTCATACCAACAAATAACTCAGTCCGGAAGTAATGCTGTCATTCTTGCCATTGGCCAGAGCTCATCACATGGCCATAGAGCAGCAGGAAGTGTGTTCTTCAAGGTCTAAAGGCAGGCACCAAGAACCCTTTGAACTAAACAAGCAACTTACCAGAATGCTCTGCCCAAACCCTAAGCCCTAAACGAGTCAATCCAGTCCATCACCAGCTCCACCCTGGTTATTTGGACCAGCTTTTGCCCACTCACTGTCTGGCCTTGGGCATTCTACCTCTTTTGGCCCAAGACCCTCCATAAGCCATTAAGCCAAACACACACCACACATACCTGGAATCCTTACCTCACATGCTTCGGTATGTGATCCCTTATGGTAGATAGGATGAATTCTCTCTGCCAAATTCTTGTCCACATTTTCTTTAGGCACACTGATGACACATGTCTCCTTACAGATAAATGGATGGTAGCCATGTATCTGGGGTTCCATCTGGCAGAATACAATGGCACCATTTTCTGGAATGGCTCATAATACTCCCCTACCCAACTTCCCACCTACATACCTTTTCTAATAGTTTCCCCAGCTGGATGCCAAAGTCCAAAGCATTGGCAAACCAGCCTTAAAGATGCCAGAGCCCCTGTTTACTTTGGTTCCTGAAAGACAGTAGAGCAGAGCTTGGCCTCCCTCTTCCCAGTGGACTCTTGTACCAGAGAAATAAACCCTTTGGGTTTGAGCACACTAGAATCCCAGCACTTGGCAGGCAGGGGAAGGAAAAGCGAGCTCAAGAATTCAAGGTAAACTATCATTACCAAAATATTCTCCCAGTTAACAAGAGATTAAGACGGCTGGAGATGTGGCTTAGTTGTTGGAGTACCTTAAGAAACTTGTCTAATAGTTGCAACACGGTGTTTAAAATAGACAAATAAGCAAATACCCCCTCACCAGATGCTAAACACCGCGAGGCAGTTTGATGATTTCTATAGTTGCACTAAACCGCACAGTCCTCTAGCTGGTGGGAACCAGTGTGTTCTGCTGTGTTCGGGCTTTGTGGGGGCAGCAGAGCCACACTGGACAGGACATCTGATGGCTTGCTTCTCTCTTTAGTCACTTCTTTCCTTGACAACCTAATGCAGATGGGCAGCATGCTGCCCAGATAGCAGAACACTGGCAGCCAGCCCCCAGCACTCCGGTCATCAGCAATCTCTTGCCATACCTCCGTTTCCCTGGTGCACGGCCTCTCCCTTCCTCTGTCTGAGCACCAGTGTGCTTACCCTGTGGGCCAGCCACAGCACCTACACGCCTTCCTACAGTTGCACCTTGGGAATGCAGAACTCAGTGTCTACTGGATCATAATCAAAACCTCATCAAAGGTTAGCCTGGGGAGGGAAGGGAAACTCCCCTGAGGCCTGGGAGGCCTGGGATGGTAGATGTACAAAAGAAATTCCAGAAGATGAGCTCTAAGAACTAGAGCACATTGCAGAAGCAAGCTTTGAAATATTCTGCATCTATTTACTTCTTATTGATTTATTTATTTTGACTATAGTACAACATGCTTACTGCAACACAGTCAAACAATGCAGCAGGATGCCAAGTAAGAATGCATAAATTCTGTTCTCATCTGCAGTCTACTCTCACGCAACACACTACTGTTGATGGCTTCTGAGCCATTTGGCTTAGATCGAGCGTGTACTGTTGATAGCTTGTATGGATCCCAAGAGTTAAAGATAAACCCAAATTTGCAACTCTGATGGGCTGGGCAAACTGTATTGTGCCAGTTAATCACAGCGCAGGCTATGTGGCTTGTAGCTGGAGGCTACGAAATATTCAAAGCACTTTCTCTTCTCTTCCTCGTCTTGTCTTCTTCCTTCCCTTTCTGTTGCTGTGATGAAACACTCTGAGGGGACAGGTGCAGTTGCTTAGTGGGAAGGGAACCTGCTGCCAAGCCTGAGGACCTGAGTTCGATCCCCAGTACCCACAGGCAGAGAGCAGACTCTTGTCTGCTCTCACCTCACATACGTGCTGCGGCACATACACTGTGGCAAGTGCATGGATGCACACAAAAGAAATAAAATGTAACAAAAGGCCCGACAGAAGCATCTTAATGGAGAAAGGGGTTATCTTGGCCCACAGCTCCAGGACGCAGTCCATCCTGGCAGGAGAGTGAGGCAGCTGGTCACGTGTGTGCAGTCAGGAGTCGGAGAGGGATGAATGCTTGCGCTCTGTCCACATCCTCCCTTTTATCCAGTTCAGGATCCCGGCCCAGGTAATGGTGCTCTCCACAGTGAGTCTTTTCACCTCAGTCAGGCTAATCGAGGTAATCCCTCACAGGTGTTCCCACAGGCCCATTTCCCCAGGTGATTCTCGAGCTCATGGAGTTGACAACTGAGATAACCAGCGTATTTCAGCTTTGCGTCTTTTCCTTTTTTTTTTTTTTTTTTTTTTTTTTTTTTTTTTTTTTTTTCTGGGAGAAAGGCTCTCTATGTAGCCCAGGGCCTCTATAGTTCAATCCCCCTGCTTCAGCTTCTAGGTGTGCACCCTTATGGCCAGTGTTTTACTTGCTGCATCCTCACATTTAGTTCTAAAAGCACCGCCGTGACCACACTCCTGTTCACAAGTATGTTTTCCAGGGGGAAGAGATGGGGTAGGAAGGGCTGAATCAGCTGCCCAGGCCACACACCAAGTGAGTGACGAACTCGGCTTTGAACCTAAGCAGGCTGGCTGCAGAGTTCTCACAGCAACGGCCCAGCTGTCCAGCCGTCTCCTTAGTAAACAGAGAGAGCTGTAGGGTGGGGGCACATTCTGTATGGTGGACCACAAGGAGCTCAGTTACAGGGTTACAGAATCGGAGACAATGACACTCAGATAGATATTGATCTAACTTCGGGAGCCTTAGCAATCTCAATTATAAAAATATGCCCAGCTGCACAGATGGTACTGGGTCCTGATGCTAATGAGTCATGGTTCTAATAGGTCGTGTGGATGTCTACAATTACCCCATTACCTAAAGAGTCAATGGCTTTTACTTTTACCCCATGGCACTGGGGTGCAAATGACTGCTGCGACTACTTTGTTACTTTTTTCTTCTTCTTCTGAGACTGTGTTTCTCTGTGCAACAGTCCTGGCTGTCCTGGAACCCAATTTGTAGACCAGGCTGGCCTTGAACTCACTGAGATCCACCTGCCTCTGCCTCCCAAGTGCTGGTATTAAAGGCGTGCGCCACCATTTCCCTTTCTCCACTCTGTTAGCTGTATTAGGGAAAAGTTCATTTCCTATATGTTGAAGGTTAATATGATCTTTGCTTTAGAATTCCAGACATTTAAGAAATCCCGTTGGGTGGTGGTGGTGCACGCCTTTAATCCCAGCACTCGGGAGGCAGAGGCAGGCGGATCTTTGTGAGTTCGAGGCCAGCCTGGTCTACAGAGCGAGACCCAGGAAAGGCGCAAAGCTACACAGAGAAACCCTGTCTCGAAAAACCAAAATAAATAAATAAATAAAATTATAAAAAAAGAAAAAAGAAACCCCAATATTATCCTGAGATGTTCTGCTAACTTGCTCCAATTTCATGATTTTATACTTAGAACTGACTCAGCCCGATTTTCACTGTACTGTTAATCTACTGATAACTCTGGTGTTCTACCACTAGGAGGTGCTGTTTCATTGATTTCCCCCCTCCCCTTTTTTTTTCTTTTTCAAATTAAGTACCTCACTTAGTCCCTTCCATGGGAATATCTGATAGTGAAAACCTTGACTTTTCACATACCGCTGTTAAAATGTATCCAATTACTCGAGACAAAAAGAAACAAACAAACAGGTTAGTATTTTAACAATACTTTTATTCAAGGGGCTTAAAGGTCCAGATACTTCAACATTAATTAGAAGCTAAGCTTCATTGATTAACACAGAAAAAGAAAAGCAAATCCTGAGTCTTGAGGCAGAGTAGAAGAAAATTCAGTCACCTGGCTTGCCAATTATAATTCAAAAATAGAAACATTGCTGTTGTGGTTTAATTTTTTTGATTGATTTTCTTTGATGAGATTAAGTTTTCACCCATCTTGTAGGAATGTTTCAGCAGGCCACAATAAATAATTATTTCACTGGGTAAATTCATCACACAGGGTTTTCCTGCTTATTCTGTCTTGTTTCTGCATATGTCTGAGCTGGAGTGAACAAATCCGATTTTACATCTGTGTCCATAGCCTAAGAGTTCGGAAATCAATATAAATACAACAGAAGGTTTATAGGAAATGGAAAAAGAAACAAGGACTGCTTGGCCATGATCCTGGATCTCCAGGTTTGGGATAAATTAGAGAAACTTCTATTTATTTTCATTGTTTAATAAGCAAACTAAAGGCACACCAAAGGGTACTTTTCTATCTGGTTATAAAGCAAGAGAATATGGATTGAAACTTAAATGGCTGTTATTCTTTGTTGGTGGTGTTTTCTACTCTTTGGCTCTTTGCTCTGTTGGGGCCTGCCATTCAGCTACCAAATAAATACACACACGGAGTCTTCATTCCTTCTTATGAATGCCCGGCCTTTGCTTGGCCTGTTTCTGGCCAGCTTTTCTTAACTTAAATTATTCCATTTATCTTTTGCCTCTGGGCTTTTACCTTTCTCTATTTCTGAATATTTTTTCTTTCCTTTTTACTCCATGTCTGGCTGGGTGGCTGGGTGGCTGGGTGGCTGGGTGGCTGGGTGGCTGGGTGGCTGGGTGGCTGGGTGGCTGGGTGACTGGGTGGCTGGGTGGCTGGGTGACTGGGTAGCTGGGTGGCTGGGTGGCTGGGTAGCTGGGTAGCTGGGTGTCTGGGTGTCTGGGTGGCTGGGTGTCTAGGTGTCTGGGTGTCTGGGTGTCTGGGTGTCTGGGTGTCTGGGTGGCTGGGTGTCTGGGTGTCTGGGTGGCTGGGTGGCTGGCCCCTGATATCCCCTCACTTGTTATCTTGTTCCTCCTTCTCTCTTGCTTACCTTCCCTCCTATTTCTTTTCTCTGCCTGCCAGCCCCACCTGTCCTTTCTCCTGCCTCCCTATTGGCTGTTCAGCTCTTTATTAGACCATCAGGTGTTTTAGACAGGCACAGTAACACAGCTTCACAGAGTTAAACAAATGTAACATAGAAGAATACAACACATCTTTGCGTCATTAAACAAATGTCCCACAGCATAAATAAATGCAACAAATCTTAAAATAATATTCTACAAAAATTCTTAACTTTTTGTTTGTTTATTCTGAGATGAGGTCTCTCTATGTAGTCTGGGGTGGCTTTGAACTCCCAGAGATCCACCTACTTCAGCCTCCTGAGCACTGGGGTTAAAGGCATATGCCACCATATGGAATCTAAATTTTGTTTAAAAGGCCTTGCCCACCAGCACCAAGACTCTCATTTTAACAAGTAACTGGGATAAAATGTGTCTGCACCAAAGGGCCAGGAATCTTGGATTATTTTAGGATTCTGTCTATCTACCAAAATGATTTTTCAAAATCTCTTTCTAGTGAGATTTTGTTCCAGTGATCAAAGTTTGCACATCTTCAGAGCTGAGTCACCCTGGGCCCCAGACTTCACTCTGGAGCCTTGGACTGAGCTACCCCCCCCCCCCCCAATTTGGGAGTAGCAAGGCCACACTTTATTGTTTTGCCCAACAATTCCTCACAAAGTGGAGGAGCTGCATCGCTGTATCAGATGAGGATCCACTCTTTGAATCCCTGTGACAGGTGAAAGGACATCTGGCATCTCTTGAAGATCAGACTTGTAAGACATCAGCATCCTCTGAGTGCTCCGTCACCTGCCTTCGGTGATGGAGCCTAACAGAGTAGACATCTGGGGCATGTACAGCGCACCCTCCACTGGGGGCTGTGATGGGCAGACAGACTGGGAAGGGCCCATCTCTGACTGCAGCATTTGGTGGAAGGAAGCAGGGGGTTTCTCATTGTCCCCCCCCCACACTTCAAGAGATATCATTAAAAACATACTCTTTTGCACATGAGAGAAACAGCTTAGATCTTATAAATCACAAGAATCTTGTCCTCTTTACCATTTAGCCTTCAAGGCCTTACCTTTTGTGACTGGAAGGCATATCCAGTTCTACACACACACACACACACACACACACACACACACACACACACACACACACACGATTCTTTGATTAGCCTGAGGTAGTACAGTTATCACAGAACAGCATTTCCCTTTCTCTGAAGCTCCCAGCACCTACCAATCCCTGATCCAGAGGCAGAAGCCAGAGGGAAGGGGTGGATTTTAGCCTTGGAAGTGCTGTTATTTCAATGTATACGAAACTGTAGACAATAACCTGGAGCCAGCCTCTTCATTAGCGGATGCAGACTTAACAGCAACACACACACCCTACTTATCGGCTAACTCTGGCATGAAATTTATGATCCTGATAACATGAAATTTCCTGTCCATGGCCCATTACATCCATTTTCTGGGTGAAACTTAAAAAGGAAAACCAACTAAATAAGATATAGTGGATTAACATCAAACAGGCCACAACTAACTACTCAGAATACTTAAGCTTCCTTTCCATAGTTATTTAATTTGTTAGCAGCTTTATGGATAAAACTCATGGACTACACAGTGCCCCCTTCAGAGGTACAGTTCGGAGGTGGGGGTGTAGCTCAGTGGTAGACCACTTGCTTAGCATGTCCAAGGCCCTGGGTTCAATTCCCAAAATCAAAATGAAATGAAATAAAAATGCATATAATTGTAAATATATTCAACTAAATATAATACAAATAACTACATTTATTATAATTATATACCTTTTATATTACCTGTACAATTATAAACATACCTATAAATTATATATATAATTCATGGATTATTTTATTAACAGATATGCTCAATTCTTTGTAAATAAATTCAGCTACAGGCAAGTTCAACACATTTTGATCATATCAAAAATAAATCCCATTCTTTCAAAACATTATTTTTATATCTGTGCATATGCGTGTGTGCATCCTTATCTGTATGTGTACCATGTTCGTGCAGTGCTTCAGGAAGCGAGGTGGGAGTGTCAGAGCCCGGGTCCCTTTGCCGTCAGCTGTCCAGGGTGGGTGTCGGTCCCTGAACCTGGCTCCTCTGCGTAAGCAGCAGGCGCTGGGAACTGCTGAGCCGTCCCTCCAGCCCCGTGCCTTGAGCTACCACCCTCGCTCCCCTTTCTACCCACGCAGCCCAGAATCTCCCTCTGTGCCTTTATAACTGGCCTATTCTGGACATTTTGTAATGTCAGAAGTGTACATTTCTGGGTGACTGCCCCTTTTTTCACTTAGTATAATAGTTTCCTTTTCTTCAGAGCTGGCTGGTAAGCCCAGGGTCTTGTGCATTCCAGGCAAGCACTCTGCCACCAAAGCCACACACCCAGCTCCTAGGGTAATGTTTTTAAGGTCTATCCATGTCAAAGTGTATGTTATCAATTTCATTTTTTTTTTTTTTTTTGGTTTTTCGAGACAGGGTTTCTCTGTGTAGCTTTGCGCCTTTCCTGGAACTCACTTGGTAGCCCAGGCTGGCCTCGAACTCACAGAGATCCACCTGGCTCTGCCTCCCGAGTGCTGGGATTAAAGGCGTGCGCCACCACCGCCCGGCTATCAATTTCATTTTTAAAAGTTGTTGAATAGCATTTTATTTTATGGATAAATCATGCTTTATTCATTTATCAGATGATGGATGTTTGGAAAAATCCCACATTTCCACTATTATTCATAATACTAGTATAAGCATTTTTGTGACTGTTTGGGGGTGGACATACTTTGAATTCTATTCGACATAAGAATATTTCATTTTTGAGAAAATCCTTTGCTATATCACCCTGGCTGGCTTAGAATCTACTATGTAGCCCAAGCCGGCCTTGAACTTGTGATCTTCCTGCCCCTGCCTCCAGAGGACTGAGCTTATGGGCGTGTACCACCATGCTATTTTCTATTGGAAATATACGTATGAGTGTAATTGCTTTGGAAAATGGTAATTTCTCCTATTTTAAAAGAATAGGAACATGTGTATATGAGATATGTATTATATATTAGAATTCATTATGGTTGGTTGTCCAGGATATGCTATAGTAACAAAACTCTTCAGATTTTTGTGGACTCAACAACACAGGTAGATTCCTCAGTCAAACCACCCATCCCTTTAGCGTCCCTTTAGTGCAGCCGTCACACTCACAGGACAGTAGGCTGACGGAAGTCCTTCTGTATTTCAGGGGGAAAGAATGAAGTAGGTTACTACTTCCTAACGCTTGCAGTCTGAAGGGCACCAGGGACTTCTTTCCATACATCACTAGTCAAAGCAGTCACCCAGTCACACTCAATTCCAAGGGCAGAAAGTGGAAAGCCAGACGTGGTGGAGAAGTATCAACACCTTAAATACACCTGTATGTGTATATACATATGTATATGTATATGTATATGTATAGGTATAGGTATAGGTATATATGTCTATCCACACATACACAATGACTTCAACTGTAGCCAAGGGAGGAGGGCCAACTCCAGCTTATCATTGCAAGGTTATTACTCCAGTACATTTAGAATCCATGAAAACAATGACAGAGAACACTCATGGAATATGCTGAACTCACTAAGAAGGGAAGGGCCGATCTTCATGTTTAGATGTGTCCTCACGAAATAGTTAACTTAAAAAAGAACGAAGTGGGCCTGAAGAGATGGCTCAGAGGCTAAGAGCATGTACTGCTCTTCCAGAGGAGTGGAGTTCAGTTCTCAGCACCCAATTCCGGGAGCCAGAAACTTCCTGTAACTCCAGCTCCAGGAGATCCAATACCTTCAGTCCCTTCTGAGCACCCACACAGGTACCATTAACACAAACACAAATCAAAAAAAAAAATTTTTTTTTTTTTTTGGTTTTTCAAGACTGGATTCTCTGTGTAGCCCTGGCTGTCCTGGAATTCACTCTGTAGACCAGGCTGGCCTCAAACTCACAGAGCTCTGCCTGCCTCCGCCTCCCAAGTGCTGGAATTAAAGGTGTGTGCCACCATGCTCAGCTCACAAAAATACTTTTAGAAGGTTAAAAGGGGGCCATGCAATGAGGGGATGGATTAATCTGTGATAGTTAATTTTGTTGTCTACTTGTTAGAATCACCCAGGGGACAAGCCTTTGGCGTGTCTGCGAGGGACTGTGTAGATTAGGTTAACCGAGATGAGCATGCCTTAACTCTGGGCACCGCCATTTTGTGGAGTGGAGTCCTGGACTGAATAAAAAGAGGTGAGCTGAGCATCATCATTCATCGCCCCCTGCTTCCTGACTGCAAATGCCATGTGACCAGCAACCTCATGCCCTGGCCACCGTGACTTCCTCGCTGTGAGGGACGATCTCCTGTGAACTATCTGTGAGCTCCAACAAACCCTTTCTCCCTTAGTTGCCTTTGTGTGGATTTGATCACAGCCGCAGGAAAGTGACTATAGACCCCACTCTGCTCCCTCACATCACAGCCTTCTGCTTCACCTCAGGCCAGAAACATGGGGTCAGCCAGCCATGGACTGAACCAGGAGCCCAAACCACTGTTTGCTATGTATGAGCCAGTTCTCTTGGGGCTTGTCACAGTGAGGAGAAGCTGACTGTCACAGATGTTTGTGTGTGTTTGGACTTGTTTCTTAGGACTGCTGTGTCAAATTCCACAAACCTGGGAACACACAGATTTATTCTGTCATGGTTCTGGAGGCCAGAAATCCGAAGTTTGCAGGACTCTCTCCGAAGGCTCCAGGAAGATGGAATGGGCAATGGACAGACGCGGTTCTGAGGAGTGTGGTGGGAATGTCCGGGTCTCTCTCCCAGCCCAGGAAGCACTTCAGACCTCACCTCTCGTCGAGGTCAAACAGACTTCAGGGAAACTCTACTGATAACTGAAAAGGACAAGGTGTGAACGACGACGACGACGACGTACTGAAAAGATGGAGCTTGACTGGGGGGCTCCCAGAAAGACCAAGGGTTCCAAAGACACCTCTTAGTACAATTCAGAATTCTGCTACCGAGGCCTGAGGAGATGGCTTCGTTGGAAAGAGCTTGCCTTGCAAACACAAGGACTTGAATTCGATCCCCAGACCCCACGTAAAAACCCAAACAACCTGGGTACACAGTGTTCCTGTTTTACTGTCTGCCCCTCCCCCCTCCCACTTCATGCTAGGTTTACAGGCATTGTTCCGTACTCAGCTTCTACACAGGTGCTGGGGATCTGAACTCAGGTCCTCACGCTTGTGCGGCAAGTGTTCTTTACCCACCGAGCATCTCGCCAGCTCCTATGTCTGTCTTTTGTAAAAGACATTCACCTAGCAATATGAACCTGTCAGGAAAACCCAGCATAATCGCTTCATCTCAACTATGTTGAATGTATCTGCCAAGACCTTTGCTTAAATGAGGACATGTTCACAGACTCCAAAGATAAGGACAGGGACACATATGCATAATATAATGTAAAAAAAAAAAAGTAGCCTGTCGGTGGTGGTACATTCCTTTAATCCCAGCACTCAGGAGGCAGAGGCAAGTGGATCTCTGTGAGTTCAAGGCCAGCCTGGTCTTCAGTGAATTCAAGGACAGCCAGGGCTACATAGAAAAACCCTGTCTTAAAAACAAAACAAAACAGAAATGAAAAAAGAAGTCATTAACAACAGTGATTATTCTTGGGGGAATTGTAAATTTGCTATAGCGAGCCCATATTACATTTATAATCAGGTAAAATAGAGCTTGGCATGGTGGCACGTGCCTGTGAGTCTAGCATTCAGGAGGCAGAGGCGGGAAGGTTTTAAGTGTCAGACAGCCTGGACGGCATAGCAGGTAGACCCCATTTGAAAAACCCCTCCCAACCAGAAATCCGAAACCACAGAACAATAACAGCGAAGCAAGGATGAGAACTGACACTAAACAAAAGCAAAACATGAGCGTGCTCCATCTTCTGCAAACCCTCCAAACCTGACTGTGGCACACCAGGAAGCAGTGAGGGGACTTTGGAGGAGCTTAGTTGGTGAAGTGTCGGCCACACAAACGTGAAGGTTTGAGTTCAGGTCTCCGGCACACCTGAAATCTCAATACTGGGGAGACAGAGACAGGGTCCCTGGGGATTGCTGGCCATCCATTTTAGCAAAATTAGTGAGCTCTTGGTCCACTGAGAGACCTTGCCTCAAAAAATAAAGGGTGTGTGTGGAGGGGTGTGTTACTTTTGTTTATGTTGCATTTGTTTAACTCTGTGAAGCTGTCTAAAACATCTGATGGTCTAATAAAAAGCTGAACGGCCAATAGTGAGGCAGGAGAGAGAAATAGGCGGGGCTGGCAGGCAGGCAGAGAGGATATATAGAAGGAGAAATCTGGGAGGAAAAAGAAGTAGCTAGAGAAGGAGGGGGAATCCAGGGGCCAGCCACCCAGCTACCCAGCTACACAGCAAGCCACGGAGTAGGAGTAAGATTTTACAGAAGTAAAAGAATGGGAAAAGCCCAGAGGCAAAAGATAGATGGGATAATATAAAGTTAAGAAAAGCTGGTAAGAATCAAGCCAAGCTAAGGCCAGGCATTTATAATTAAGAATAACCCTCCATGTATGATTTATTTGGGAGCTGAGTGATGGGCCCCCCAAAAGACCAAAGACCAATCAACAATAGGTCTGGGCCAGAGAGATTGCTCAGCAGTTAAGGGCACTTGATGCTCTTGCAGAGGACCTGGGTTTGGTTCCCAGCACCCACCTAATGGCCCACGATCAAAGTACCTCCAGTTCCAGGAAATCTGATGCCCTCTTCTGACCTCCTCAGGCACCAGGCATGTACATGGTACACATACATACATGCAGGTGAAATACTCATACTCATAAAAATAATCTAAAAATGATTTTAAAAACTAAGGTGGAGAGAGACTGAAGACACTCAACTTTAACCTCTAGCCCCCATACATTTGAGGTTATATCCTCAAAGTCAGTTTGGGTGCCAGGAGGGGATCACTTCTTCAGAGCCAGATGTCCTTTGTCAGCCTCGGACAATGCTGTTATTGTCAGCCACAGACACATGAAGCTTCTCTATGCAAAGAAGAACCTTGTCCTGGGATGAGTGCCCAGGATGAGCCACCCACCTCCCCAGAAGTGAAGAAACGCTTCTCTGGGGTTGACTTGTCAAAATAAAAATACTTTTCTTTCCCAACCAGGAACACCCCTGAGCATGGGTGATGTGTCTTGTTTCATCAGCATTATGTTGAAAAAAATTTGCAATTAGTCACTAACTTTTCACTTACAAATTTGGGGCTTGACTTTCCCTGATTGGTACATTAGGCCTGTTGTCTCCTGTGGCAGTCATCTACTAGAGACCGGAGGGTGGCAGTCCCTTGGAAAGGGCTGCCTGCAGCACAGTGTCTGTGGTTCTCCTTTCCCATGCCATCCCATGCTTCTGCCTTTGCACTGCACCTTGGCCCCTGACGGTCTTGGTGCAGAGTTCACAAACCTGCATGAAGAAAACGAAGATTGCTTCTTTGCATCAGAGTACAGCATTTTGTGGGTTAAGTGGGCTCCTGTTGGGAGACCTAAATACTCTCGGTTCCAGGGAAAAACACATTCACAGTTTCAAATAGCTCACAAACGAACCTGAAGCCTGCAACCCCTTCATAAATGGGTGGCTCCTCTAACAGTAATGTTTTACAGTCTACCTAAACAAGTAATGGAAAACTCATATCCACGTATGCACTTAGAGCAGGAATTCAATTCCACGGACTAGTGGGGAGAGACATTACAAAATCCCGCCAGGGCTTATTAAGTTGTCTCTGTCTGTGTGCAGGGATGTGTGTGTGTCCTTGTTGGGCTGTGGACATGCTTCTACTTCATTAGGGCTGGAAACTGTCATAGTCCCAGTGGTAGGGATTCATGTCATGAGCCAAAGTTACCCTCAACCTTATTGAGTTAGAAGCTGGCGACTTTGCAGAATTTCCTTGCTGGGGTGACCTGTGGCAGGTGTTTCTAGTGAAGCTCTTGAATTTTTAATCTGAGTTGAGTGGTGGAGGTCAGAGGTCACAGAACACTTGCTTGCCTTGGGTTTAGAGAAAGCTGTCTTAACTGAGTCTGGAGGCGTTTCAAAAGTCAGCCAAGAATGTTTTTGGCCTGGCCTGGTGGTGGTACATTCCTCTAAACCCAACTCTTGAGAGGCAGAGACAGGAGGACAGGAATTGGCTACATAGTAACTTCAAGACCTGGAGTTAAGAGACTCTGTCTTTATTTATTTTTTTGGATTTTCAAGACAGGGTTTCTCTGTGTAGCTTTACGCCTTTCCTGGAACTCACTTGGTAGCCCAGGCTGGCCTCGAACTCACAGAGATCTGCCTGGCTCTGCCTTCCGAGTGCTGGGATTAAAGGCATGCACCACCACCACCCGGTGACTCTGTCTTTAGAAACAAAATATGCATGGGCCAGAGATACGGTTTAGCAGGTAAAGACTGTCGTGACCAAGTTTGGCCATCCAAGTTCAATTCCCTGGGAACCACGTAGTGAAGGAAAGAACAGACCCTCCAAGTCATCCTCTGACCTCTACACAGGTGCCATGGTGTACTCTGTACCCCCAAAACAAATGTATAAAACATTTAAAACTGTTATATTTTTTCTCCAGACTTTCTCCTAACTGAAAAACTGTTGAGGACTCTAGGATAGGACACACTCAGAAATTATCAAGTGGGGATAGAGGAATGGATCCATCAGTTAAGTGCTTGCCATGTGTGGTAGTTTGAATGTAATTGGCCCCCATATACTCATAGGGAGTGGCACTATTAGGAGGTGTGGCTTTGTTGGAGTAGGTGTGGCTTTGTTGGAGGAAGTGTGTCGCTGTGGGGGTGGGCTTTGAGGTTTCCTATGATCAAGATACTGCCCAGTGTGTGAAACCATTTCCTGTTGTCTTCTGATCAAGATGTAGCCAGCACCGTGTCTGCCTGCACGCTGCTGTGCTCCCCACCATAATAATAATGGACTGAACTTCTGAACTGTAAGTGAGCCACCCTAATTAAATGTTTTCCTTTATAAGAGTTGCCATGGTCATGGTGTCTCTTCACAGCAATAGAAACTCTAAGACACCATGCACATTTAAGGATCTGAGTTAGGATCCTAGGAACACAA
The DNA here is from genome assembly GCF_049852395.1 of Peromyscus maniculatus bairdii. Classification (NCBI taxonomy): domain Eukaryota; kingdom Metazoa; phylum Chordata; class Mammalia; order Rodentia; family Cricetidae; genus Peromyscus; species Peromyscus maniculatus. Next base: position 61,752,133 of record NC_134858.1, read on the forward strand.
AGCCAAGCATGGTGGCACACACCTGTCACCCTAGCACTAGTTCAGGAGGACATGGAGACAAGTAGATCCCAAGGTCTTGCTGTCCAGCCAGTCTCTGAAACAGCAAGTTTCCAATGCAATGAGAGACCCTGTCTCAAAGAATATGGTGGAGAGCAATAAGGAGGAAGATTCTTGAAATTGACCTCTAGTCTCTGCAGGCATACATACGTGCCCACATACATGCATAGCTGCCCATATGCTTGCACATGAAAGAGCTTTCAGCTTAATGAGTACATGGACGCCCAGAGAAAAGATGTTCAACAGTGGTGTCATGCTATGTAAGGTAGGGAGAAGCAACTGCCAGTTTATGGCAGGGCCTCTAAGTCTGTCTGCATACTTACTTACATGAGAAATAGCATTTTAGGTGCCTGATGGCTGAGCAGTAGAGGTCATGGCTGACATGAGTCTAGGCGGAGCAGAGAAGAAATGCTAGCAGTCACATGGCAGTCGAACTATGGAACAGGGCTTGGGCTGTGACAGAAAGCAGGTCAGGAAGTTCAAGGCAGGACTGGGGAGTCTCTGCTGTCAGCACACCAAGTCTGGGGTTTGTCCTGGGCAGTGGAGAACCCTAGAAAGAATACTTCTCATTTATCTGGAGGAAAAGAAAGATTTACATTGGCTTACAGTTTGGGGGCTATCAATCACATCATGGCAGCCAGGAAGCCAAGAAAAGGGGACTGTGGGAAGGGGCCAAGGCAAGAGCTAGACCCTGAAGGACACACCCCCAGCAGCGTCCTTTCTCCAAGCAGGCCCGACTTCTGACTGTCTGTCCTCTTTCAATAATGCCACGGTGTTATGAACCCATCAAGGGACTAACGCATTGGTTAGGGCAGAGTCCTCAGGAGCCTGAGCTTCTCCAAAGCCTGCCAGTTGTTATTAAAGCTAGACAGTACCTGAGCGTATTGAGGAAATTCCTTGTTCGAACCATAGCATTCTTCCTTTGGTCCCCAGAAGACTCATCGCCAAATCACCTCCACTGTCTCAACAATCCCAGCATGACTCAAAGCCCAGACTGTCCCCTAAGACACCAGGTGTCCTGGTTGTTTTTGTTGTTTTGTTTTGCCAAATGGACACAAACCAGAGTTATCTGAGAAGAGGGAGCCACAACTGAGAAAAATGCCCGTGTGGGCAAGCCTGTAGGGCATTTTCTTAATTAGTGATGGATGCACGAGGGCCCAGTCCATTGTGGGTAGTGCCATCCCTGAGCAGGTGGTCCTGGTTGGCATAAGAAAGCAACAGCTGGGCATGGTGGCACAGGCCTTTAATCCCAGCACTTGGGAGGCAGAGGTAGGCGGATCTACAGAGTGAGTTCCAGGACAGTCAAGTTTACATATTACCTAGAGAAATCATGTCTCCAGGAGAGAAAACAAAACAAAACAAAACAAAACCCACAAGATGAGCAAGTCATGCAGAATAAGCCAACAAGAAGCACTCCTCCATGGCCTCTGCATCAGTTCCTGCCTCCAGGTTCCTGTCTTGAGTTCCTGGCCTGACTGTATGGATGGATGACTGTATGGATGGATAGACTGTATGGATGGATGACTGTATGGATGGATGACTGTATGGATGGATGGACTGTATGGATGGATAGACTGTATGGATGGATGACTGTATGGATGGATGACTGTATGGATGGATGGACTGTATGGATGGATAGACTGTATGGATGAATGATGAACTGTAGGATGTCAGATAAAATAACCTCTTTTCTCCCCAAGTTGCTTTTGGTCATGGTGTTTTGTCCCAGCAATAGAAACTCTAAGACACCAGCCAAACTCTCAAAGTCCTGTAAAATTAAAACAAAAAACAAGTTGCTGGGGATGTAGTTCAACTGGTATATGGTGCTTGCTTGTCTACCATATACAAAGCCCTGGACACAGTGGGCAATGGCTCTGCATTTGGAGCCACACACTTGGACAGTGGTAGCACCAATGGCCAAAATAGCCAAGGTGAGAAGAGAAGATTGGTTTGAGTCCTACTCCGCGGCCCTCAGGGGCCCCTGGTTCTCACCATTCATTCATCTCTTACTCAGACCCTGAGGACCTGGTGCCAGTGGGTGAAAAGACCGAAGAAGATGGTAAAACTCCTCAGCAGATTTCCAGTTCTCCTCTACCTCCTCCAACTGCTAGTCACTGGTCTCAGGGAAGCAAGACCACCCACATCACACCCTAGGTGTTTTGAGCAGGTGTTTTATGCCTTGATGGTTTGAAAGATGCATAGAGGTTATTCTAGCCCTTGTTTCCACCTTTGGGCTGACTCAAAAGTCCAATCTACTTTTTAAAAAGTTTGTATATTTACTTATTTTGGGGTGTGGAACACATACATACATGTGTAGATATCAGGGGACAATTTTTTGAGAGTTGGATCCCTCCTTTCACCACATGGGTTCTGGTGATTGAACCCAGGTCCTCAGTCTTGTCTACAGGTACCCTTACCCATGGAGTCAGCTCAGTGGATCCTCAACCTGTTCTGGCTCCTGCATCCCGTGTTTACACCCTCCACTTCACAGAGTCCCTTCATAGGCTTGGTTTACATTGCTCTGTGGACCTTTGGCCTCTGCAGTGGAGTTCCTTAGTGTGCCTCTTTTCCATGGGACCCCTTAGCAAGTTGGAGCTCATGGGTATGTGTTATGATTAACAGTCTTGAGGGAAACACTGGTGCTGAAATTATTCTGTTTCTGTTGAGTACACATTAATTATTGCAATTCTTTCACTAGAATGAAGGGAAAGGAAATTGGTGCCCCAGGCAACCAGGATTGTGGATAAGACCATCTTATGAAGCTCCTTTTTAAAAATTTTGTTTTGTTTTGTTTTTGACACAGGGTTTCTCTGTGTAGCCCTGGCTGGAAAACAATTTAAAAATTTCTTTTAGGTATTATTTTCATTACTTTATGTGTATGAGTAGTTTGCCTATATGTAGGTCTTTTGCCACATGTGTGCCTGGTGCCCGAGGAGGTGGTGAGCCTCTAAGTGGGTGTTGGGAATTGAACCTGAGACCTTTGAAACAACAAGTACTCTTAACCTCTGAGCCAACTATCCAACCCCATGAATTTGAGTTGAATGCATAAGCTTGCCCAGTCAAAAGCAGACACCAATTGTGGCTTGAACCCATAACACTGGGATTAAGAGTCCCCTGTTTTACAGACTGAGCTAGCCAGGCAGCTGAACACCTTTAGGTCCAATGAAGGGCAGCCAGTTTGACAGGGTTCCTGGGAAACAGTTCTGGCTCCATTTTATTAAACTTACTCTTTTGTCCTCTTCAATTTTCCCTCGTGGTGCTCTGAGCCCCTTTCCTCTGCCCTTTATCTGCCCTTCACTTCAATCCACATCTCCTTTCTTAGCCCCACGTCCAGACTGCATTTGATATTCACTGCAAAAGAATTAGCCCGCTCAATTTGCAGTATCCAGCCGAACCTGGTGACCAGTGCAAATGCAGGAATATGTAACTGGACTCTTTTCCAGGTAACATCTAAGATGCCAGTCTTAGCAGCCTCATTGTAAAAAACTATTTATATTCACAAAAGTCCATAATAGCATTTTTATTGTGTACGTCTGGGATTTGGGTGCATCACCCCTCCCCATGCCTGTTTCTTGTTATTGTTCAACACTGACTGCAGCCTTAAATGATAATGAAAACAGACGCGCTCCTGAAAGCGAGGGCTGTTTCTGCCTTGAGTGTACGTGGGCTCTTCTGCCTGAAGGGGGTGGTGGAGTGTTTACGGGGTGGCTCTCCCCCCTCTTAGAACCCAAGTTCACATCCACGCAAGCATGACGTGATTCTTTTATTCTTCTGCAGAGAATAAGTTGAATACCAGGCTATTTAGTGGGGGCGGGGGGGTGTCTTTCAGATGAGACCTTAAGACCCAAAGGCTCTCTGTGGCCAGCGGGACGCTGGAGTTCTTGTCCGACCATCCATGCCCTGGATTCCAGAGCCCCGCCAGGACCCAGGTTGCTTGGTGCCTGCTGTTTCTTTCCTTCTGTGATGTGGTGGCTGCGTTTTACCCTTTAGGGTCCTAGTGCATAAATAAATAGATAAATAAATCCGACAACAAAACATTTCCCCTCTGAGTCTGCAAATATAAGTTTGAATCTGCATAACTCACCGGTCTTGTGCCCTGTGAATGACTGACTCGAAAGAGAAAGGGTTGTGTCTCATAGCAGCTATCAGTGGAGTCCCTCCAGGCTGTTCCTGAGCCCAGCTGGAAGTCCTGGGGCTCTCCAGAAAGGGTGGATTCTAATGGGCCCTGTCCTGTTCTTATTGCTCCTCCCTTGTCTAGATGCTGGGTTCATCATTGCTGATACAATAATGATACCTTTAGTCTGACATGCAATATGCCTTTTCAAGAATGTGTTCGTTCTTGGTGGTCGAGTTCCACAAACATGTCTGGCACAGGCAGACAGCTTATTATGGGCTGCCTTCACAGATGAAGACACAGACAAAGCGAGGTGAAATGACTTGGCTAAGTCATCTCAGCCAGTCTTACACTGGCCCATGACGGGAAAAACATTTCAGGAGTGCAAGGTGGGTGGTTTTCCCACAGCTGTGGGCGTAGGTGATGAACTCCACACAGCTGCTGTTACATCACGATTCTGCTTTGATCTTACAAGGTGGGGCAAGCTGGTCTCATTGATCTCATCTTCTAGGTCAGGAAACAAGTCCTAAGAGGCTGAGTTTCAAGGGAATGCTGAGTGAAAAAATAAGAAAGAGTTGGTCATCGGGCTCCAAGTCTCCTGTTCTTGAGGGCAATTTGATGCCTGATGCCTGACTCATTCAATGGCCTTGGCCAAAACTTCAGAGCCATCCTTGACACCTTTCTTGCTCTCTTAGCCCACATCTGATCCTTCAGCAGACATTACTGATCCTGCATTCAAAATGGATTCCAAGTGGACCATGCCCATCATCCAAGCTCCACTCTCCAGGTCTGAGGTTGTTGTTTCTCCCTGGACTGCTGTAATGATCTCTTGAATGGCTAGTGGCCAAAGGAGGCCCATAAAGGACTTGTCCTCCTGGGAGTCAGATCATCAAGCAGTTTTTTTCTCACTGAATTCTATGGCCCATGTCTATTATACGATGGAGTACTGAGCTTTCCCACGACCCATCAAGAAGACTTTGAATTTCTGGCAGGCTGAAAGTTATTTGGATGAAGTCTGGATACTTTGCTAGAGATTCTGAGAAATGACCATGTGACGTCGTGTGTGATGGCACACACTCTATAATCCCAGCACTTGGAAGCTGAGGCAGGAGGATTGAAAGTTCAAAAAGAGCCTGAGTTACTACATATTGACTTCAAAGTTAGTATGGGCCACATAGTCAAAACCTGATTTCAAAAAATAAGAGAGGGAGAGAGACAGAGAGAGAGAGAGAGAGAGAGAGAGAGAGAGAGAGAGAGAGAGAGAGAGAGAGAGAGAGAGAGAGAGAGACACAGAGGGGGTGGGGTGGGGCTCGGCCCTGAGACAGCGTGGAGCAAGAGACCCAACCATCAGTGTCCCAGTTGATGCTAGTTTCTTCACTGTTTCAACAAAGATGACAGAGAGAGAGTGAGCCTGAGAGCCATTCTACTTATTTTATCCCTGTGTGTCTACTGTCTAACTTGGGATCCCACAGAGCAGAAGAACCATCCAGCTGTGAGCCCGGGTGACCCACAGGGGCCCCAGAGATAGTGAAACCTGGGGTGGTTTTGAGTGATGTTTTCCACTGCTGTCTCAGGTAGCAGCAGATCAGTAAAGCGTGTGAGGGAGGCCCTGTCCCGTCTTATTGTTGCCAGTCTGTTTTCCAGACACACAAGATGTCTTTAGAAACTGTGGTAAAGGGCTGGAGAGATGGCCCAGTGGTAAGAGCACATACAGCCCTGGTGTAGGACTAGAGTTGGGTTTTCAGCACCCACATTGGGTGACTCACAACTTCCTAGAACTCCAGATCCAGGGGGTCTGACACTCTCTTCTGGCACCTACACACGTGAGGTACACACACACACACACACACACACACACACACACACACACACACACACACACAGAAAGATTAAAAAAAATAAAGATAAAATCTTAAAAAAATCCCAATATTAACTTTAAAAAGTTGTGGTTAGGGGCTCCAGAGATGGCTTAGAGGTTAAGAGCACTGACTGCTCTGGAGGTCCTGAGTTCAATTCCCAGCCACCACATGGTGGCTCACAATCATCTGTAATGAGATCTGGTGCCCTCTTCTGGCCTGCAGGCAAACATGCAGGCAGAACACTGTGAATATAATAAATAAATAAATCTTAAAAAAAAAGTTGTGGTAAAATATGCAAAGAACTAGTCATGTTAACTACTTTGAAGCATCTAGTTTAGCACTCGGAAGAAAATTCAGAATGTTTTGGACCACACCTTCAGAACTCTCCATCTTGGAACATTGTAAGTCGGGACCCATGAGCTCAGAGCTGTCCACCTAGTTCCTGGTAATTCCCAATCTGCTTTCTGTTCCCATGCCTGTGACTCTTCTAGATACAAGTGAAACCCAGTTGCTTCGTTTCACTTAGCATAATGCCCTCAAGGTCCATCTGTGTGGTACCCGTATCAGAACCGCCCTGCTTTGTAAGGCTGCATAATATTCCTTTACATGGCTATACATGTTTCCATCCATTTGGGCGTTGATGAGATTTGGGCTGAAGGTTTCTGTCAGTTTTGAACCCTGTGGACATGGGGACACAAGTGTCTCTCCAAATTCAACTTCCAGTTGTGGACCTATCTTCAAGGGGAATTGCTGGGTTATATGGCAATTCTATTTTCTGTTTCCGAGGAACTTCTGCCCAACAAAGAAATGAAAATACAAGTCTTGTTACCCTCCACCGACATCTTGTTATTTGAATAGTGCCCGGGATCCCCACCACATCTCAAGGCCAGGAAGCACCAGCCCAGGCCCTCACTAACCATGTCCTCCTGCTCTTCTTCTCCCTCCATCTACAGTCACTTCAGTTCTTGCTCTCTTGTCACATTCTAAACATGACCCTGTATCATGAACTTTAAATTTTTTTCTTTTGATTTTTTTGAGACAAGGTTTCTCTATGCAACAGTCCTAGCTGTCCTGGAACTCAGTTTGTAGGCCAGGCTGGCCTGGAACTCACAGAGGTCTGCCTTCTGAGTGCTGGGTTTAAAGGTGTGCACCACCACTGCCCGGCCGAACTTTAAATTTTTAAAAACTTTCTTTTTATTTATATGTATGTGTGTGCCTATTTGTTTGTATATGTACTGTGTGTTTAGTGCCTATGGAGGCCAGAAGAGAGCATCACATATAGGTGATGAGAACTGAACCCAGATCCTGGGCAAGAGCAGCAAGTGCCTCTGAACTCATTGTTTTATCTGTATTATAAAAAGGGACTCTATGTTAACAGAACACAAGACACACACACACACACACACACACACACACACACACACACACACGCGCGCGCGCGCGCGCGCGCGCGCATGGTAGAACTGACGATGTTCTATGGAACTAATCTGAATAGCAGTTCTGTGAATTAGGTTTTATCAGTACCATTCTCAGTCTACAGATGAGGAAATGGAGCCAGCCAAATGTGAAACAATCCCCTTGAGTGTCTGCGTGTAGTGACCACCAAGATGGTCTTTGACCTGGTCCTGAGCAGTTAGGACCCAGAACCCACTTGGTAGCTGCCTTCTCCTTACAAACATGCAGCACATGCTCATGTTTATTGTCTGTCTGCCCATTGGGCCGGGATCCCCGGAGGCAGCGTTTGTTGTCCCCTGCTCCCCAGGGCTTACATTCTAGAGCCATACCTGGCATATAGGTTTTCAGTAAAAACATGTGGAGTGAATTCATGGGGTGATTGTACATTGAAAACAAACCTCGCAGGTTTTCTTGTGATGCCCCCCCCATGAACTTGCTGAAAAAACAGTTTGCCACGTAGAGCAGTTTCAAACCACCCCTGAATCATTGGAAGTTTTCTTGAGGACAGAGCCCCGCCACAGCCCTTCCCCAACACTGTCCCTCAAGCTCTCTTATCCTGTAGAAGAGAAAAGGTGCTTACCAGGGCCACTTAGCCTGTGAGTCATGGTGCTGAGCATACGTTTGTGGTTTTGATGAGCCAGCCATAGGGCCCAACCAGCCTGGGCTATATGAGGCCTTGCTTCAAGAAAAATATGCCTTTCATCCCAGCACTCAGGAGGCAGATCTCTGTAAGTTCAAGGCCAGCCTGGTCTACAGAGTGAATTCCAGGACAGCCAAGGCTACACAGAGAAATCTTGTCTCGAAAAACCGAAAAGAAAGAAAACAGTATAAAATATAGATAAAGTAGATAAAAATGTGCTGTTCTGTTACTTCTGGGTCAGTCTTCTCTTCTGCAGAGGCACTGATGGACTGCTTGCCTAGTGTACACAAAGCTCTGAGTTCCACCCCCAGCCCTGTCTAGAACTGTACATGGTGGTGCATGCTTGTAACCCCAGCACTGGGGAAACAGAGGCACAGGAGTCTAAGGCGATCTTTGGTTACACAGAGAGTTTGAGGGCCAGCCTGGACTATGTGAGACCCTGTTACAACACAATCATCCACAACACAAGTAGCCACAAGAACATCAAGTCTGCATGTTCCAGGCCAGAGGTTATATGGGTGAGTAGCCATTTTCAAACTCGTTTTTATCTTTTAAATACTGCCCATCAACAGCCTCATTCTCTAGGATCATCTTGTGCAGTGTTCTAGAACACGCCTTGGCTTCCCTCCTCCTCCTCCTCTTACAGAGCTTCCCTAACGTATAACACACCTTCCTCCAGCTTTGGAGGGAGTCAGTCTTGTGTGTACTTGGCACAGAGAAATCACTCTGGAAACTGAGGCTGACTCATTATTTAACTAGCAGCTCATTTTAGAAGTGGCTCTGAGGAGCTCAGGTCCACGATTGTTGGCAGCTGCAGTTCAACATTCCCCATCCCCCACCCCACCCCCTCACCCCCCACCCCAGCTTCAGATATACTTTGGAGAGTCCTTCTAGCTACTCCTTCCATCAGCTTGTCATCAGAATGCAGGGCAGATGTAAGAGACCAGTGTCTATTAAGAGTGGCATCAATGCGTTAAAAGGTACCCTGGTGGCCCTAAAGACTTAATGCAGCCTTTCAAAATGGCTAATTTATACACTGGGCCATTCTGGCTCCCCCTGGCATGCTGGCTCACATTACACAGAGCGGGGGGGATGGAACACACGTATCCGGGATGCTGGCTGGGCTTGGTGGTGACCTTACATTCACTGATAAAGACCGCATCTCATTACTCACCAGTGGCAATGTTCGTCTTTTATCTTCTCGTCAAGACTCAGGAGGAGAAGAGTCACATCCACTGAGCCTGCTCTGTTATGACAAGGAGGCTCAGACAGCCAATCACCTCAAAGGTGACACATTCATTTGCATCCAGACAGTCTGTTGGTTCAAAGGCAATGAAAGTGCCCCCCCTCCCCCCGACACCCCCGTCTATAAAAAGTTACTTACTCTGGTGAAATCTACGCTTTTATTCATCTCGAAGAGCTGCAATAGGAAAATACCATTTGGTCGTGGGAAGCGGCTCTTGCCGAAGAGCTGCAGTTTATGTATAATACTTGTGCGTGTCTTAGGTGTCCGTGGCCACTTGTCAATGCTTTCATGTTCCAGAGTCGTGTATGGATAAAACTGACTGTGGTGTGGATCTTGGCTTCCTCTGTCTCTCCTCGTCTCTCTCCATCCTTTCTTTAACAAGGTGTCATGTGGACCAATCTTGAACTTGCTGTGTAACCAAGGATGAATTTGAACTTCTGATCCTCCTGCCTCCACCTTCTGAGTGCTGGGATTGCAGGTATGTATTACTATGCCTGTTTTTTTTTTTTTTTTTTTTTTTTTTTTTGTGTGTGTGTGTGTGTGTGTGTGTGTGTGTGTGTGTGTGTGTGTGTGCTCAGAATTAGATCCAGGACCTTGTGGATGACAGGCAAACATTTTATGAGCTGAGCTACATCCTCAGCTCCCATTGTGTGTGCATATGCGAGTGCACATGTGGGTGTGTGTGTGAGTGCACTTTTGTGTGCCTATGTATGAAAGCCAAAAGCAGATATTAGGTACCCTCAACCACTCTCTGTTTTTTTTTTTTTTTTCCCAAGACAGGGTTTCCCTGTGTGGCTCTGGCTGTCCTGGATCTCACTCTGTAGACCAGGCTGGCCTTGAACTCACAGAGACCCGCCTGCCTTTGCCTCCTGAGTGCTGGGATTGAAGGCGTGCACCACATGTCAAGCTTTATCTTATTTTTTGAGACTGTGTCTCTCACTGAACCTGGGGCCTGCCAATTTGACTAGACTGGCTAGGGAGCTTCAGGGGTCTCCCTGTCTACCTCGGCAGCGCTGGATTATACTGTGTGTCACTGTGCCCGTTGTGTGTGTGTGTGGGGGGGGGTGCTGGGATGGGGCTCAACTCCTCATGCATTCAGGACAAGCACCTCACTGACTCAGCCGCCTCCCCAGCCTGGGATCTTGATTTGCAAAGTGCAGAATGGGGATGTATGAGAGACAAAGGGCCTGGGGCAGCAGAGGGGCGAGGAAGTGAAGTGGTTAGGGTAATATCAGTTGTGAAAAGCCGTATGGAGACCCTTGGCTTGCTCTGCCGACACCACAGATAATGACTGCTCATGTCTGTTTCTGTCCTCTGCCCTGTTCTCTGAGCCCTGATGATGACCACAGCGGTGAGAACCCCAGGAACACAGAGTCGATTTCAGAAGATCTGAAGTTGTCAGGAGAAAGGAGGATGCAGCATGGGTAGTAGGGTTGGGGACAGGCTGTGGTCACCTGCTTGGGCATCAGTCAGGAAGGGGGGGGGACCTGGTGTCTCTCTCCAGAGCTGGTCCAGCTGGCTCTGGATACTTGTTTATGACAACAGTTACAACAGGTGACAATAATCATGGGGTGAGCCCCCTCCCTTAGGTGTGCCAAGGGGTTTAAAAGATTTAAGGTGATGTGTGACAAGTGTTCACGTGCATTGGTAGATTCTTTGTCCAGCAGACTGGACTGTGGGATTTTCTGTGTTCTCTCTTCTGCTTGGGAAAGTGTGGGAAGACAACCAGAGGGACCTAGAGGATCCTAGTGACTAGGGCTTCCCAAGTCTTCATCTTCTAGCCAGCACTCAGGTGAGTGAGCTGTCCCAAGAGCCTCGGTCACCTTTGTCAGACTCCTTTGTCCTGTAAGGCCTTTAAAAAAGCAGTCAGGACACCTTTGCTTTTTAAATACAAAAATTGTGTGTATAGGTGTGTATATATATGAATGAGGTGTGTGTGTGTGTGTGTGTATGAATGAGGTGTATGTGTGTGTATGTATGTGTATGAATGAGGTGTGTGTGTGTATGTGTATGAATGAGGTGTGTGTGTGTGTATGTGTATGAATGAGGTGTGTGTGTGTATGAATGAGATGTGTGTATGTATGTGTATGAATGAGGTGTGTGTATGTGTGAATGAGGTGTATGTGTGTGTGTGTATGTGTATGAATGAGGTGTATGTGTATGTGTATGTGTATGAATGAGGTGTATGTGTGTGTATGAATGAGGTGTATGTGTGTATGTGTATGAATGAGGTGTATGTGTGTGTGTGTATGTGTATGAATGAGGTGTATGTGTATGTATGTGTATGAATGAGGTGTGTGTGTATGAATGAGGTGTGTGTGTATGTGTGTGTGTGTATGAATGAAGTGTGTGTGTGTGTGTGTGTGTGTATGAATGAGGTGTATGTGTGTGTGTGTGTGTGTGTGTGTGTGTATGAATGAGGTGTGTGTGTATGAATGAGATGTGTGTGTATGTGTGTGTGTGTGTGTGTGTGTGTGTGTGTGTGTGTGTGTGTATGTGTATGAATGAGGTGTGTGTGGGGTCAGAGGACAGCTGTGTAGAGTTGGTTTTCTCTTACCACCTTCACATGGGTCTGGGGCTTTAGCTGGGGTCTCCTGGCTTGTGCAGTAAGTCTGCTTATCTGCTGAGACAGCCGTTTCACCGGGCCTACACCTTTGTTTTAATTAGCCTTCCTTCCTCCCCTCCTCGCCCCACTTCAGGACTGTGGCTTGTCAATAAGCCACACTAGTCTTTTTTTTTTTCCCCTCATCTTGCCCATAATTAAGTACAGTGGGGGGTACTCTTTGGTTTTATTTCTTATTATTTTAATTACATTGATTTTAGCTTAAATAGGATCCACGTAAGTACTGAGGAGATTTGGTTTCTGGCTTGTTGGGGGTGGGGTTCTCTACCTTGGAAGAAGACATGGCTGAGCGATGGCCCAGCTCTGAGCACCTGCTTCTCTGAGCAAGTCTTGACCTGGATGAAGGACATGGAGCCGCAGTGGAGACTCCGGCTGCAGCAGGACAGAGCCCTGCATCCGCAGCAGGACTGGTGATTTTCTCTAAGGAGTAACTGTCAAGCAGAAGTCAGACGTGGGATGTCAGCAGGGAAGTGTCCCTGTGTCTAAACCAGTGTGGTCCCTGCTGCTTTGCCATGACAGCGTGACAGCTAACAGTCCTACTCTTTCCTTCCCTGACTTTGCCTTCTAGATCCGGGTCTGGGGTGGGTTTTTTGGTACCTCTCCTGTCTGCTTCCAAGTCCACATGAGTCTGTGATAATCCCAACTTGACCAATGATTTGGTGATATCTGCTTGTATGGCTGATTCACTCTTTTAGCTCTGGGGTCCTTTTCTGTAGAAGGGGCCTGGAATGTATGCTTGGCAGAGTGGCTGAGGAGGGTGCTGTGGTAACGGATGCTGAGAGCAGAGTTAGGTAGTCACCACTGGTGTTTATTCCCTCCTTACAAAGGAGACTGTCAGAGAGGAGGCAGATATTTGAGAGGATGTATAATAAAGAAAGCAGTTCCTCAGTGAGTGTGTAGGCTCACATCTATAATCCCAGCGCTTGTGAGGCTGAGACAGGAGGATTGTGTTGAGTTCAAATGGCCAACCTGGGCTACAGGTGTGAGACCTTGTCTTTAAAAACACAGGGTGCGAACTGGGGAGATGGTTCAGTTGGTCAAGTGCCTGCCTTGCAAGTATGAGGACCTGAACTTGATCCCCAGAACAAGTAAAACGAAGTCTCTTGGGTCATGCTTACAGTTTCAGCACTGAGGAGGCAGAGACTGGAGGATCCCTGGCGTTTGCTGGCCAGCCAGCTAGCCTGCTTGGCAAGATCCAGGTCAGTGAGAAATCCTGTCTCAGAAGAAAATGGTGGACAACACCTGAGGAACAACAATCAAGATTGTCTCTGGCCTACACACACACACACACACACACACACACATAGCACTTCCTAGCACACATACCCACACCCACATGCAGGCAGCCCAGCTTGGCCTCCATCTGTCTCCACCCATTCTTTTCTCACAGTGCCTTTTATGGCTTACCACATCATTTCTCACCTGCATTGATCCTTCCCAACCCCTTTACACTTCCTGCTTCTGCCACACACTCTCACACATCACGTGACCCACTCTGGTCAGTGTATCAAGATCTGGAATGAGGTAAGCTCAGGGGAAGGGACTGGGTGTGGTTCTCTTTCCTGTGTTCTTTGCATCATTGGGCACAGTGCCAGGCATGCAGTAAGTGTTCAATAATTGATTTAGAAGCACAGGGTCATCACCAGTCCTTCCTGAGGACAGAGACAGTATTGTGTAAGGCAGGATGAGCAGTACAGGGTTTTTTCCCTTAGTTTTTTGGAGACAAAGTTTCTCTGTGTAGCTTTGGAGCCTGTCCTGGAACTCAATTTGTAGACCAGGCTGGCCTCAAACTCATAGAGATCTGCCTGCCTCTCCTCCTGAGTGCTGGGATTAAAGGTGTGCGCCACCACTGCCCAGTGAATCATAAAGGTTTTGAGGTGTCTGGGTTGATATAAGGCTCATTTCCCATGAATGTGTGTGTGTGTGTGTGTGTGTGTGTGTGTGTGTCTGTCTGTCTGTCTGTGTCTGTGTGTGTACACATGTGTTTGTGTACCAGATATTGCCTAGTGATCGAGATCCGGAACCAGATGACCTCTCGGCTTCTGGTTTTAAAAGAAGCCCCTTGCTTCTTGACTCAGGAGCCCTTTGGAAATTTGTCACCTCTTGGTGACAATCCCTGATTTTCTGATGGTTTTGATCTTGGCCTATAGTCTTTAAATAGACAAAAATTTCAAGGGAACTGATTTCCATTGGACTGAAAGTCAATCAGTTGCAGCAGGAATATGAAACTGGAGCTCCGGGGAGGGAAGAAGCTGGATTTTTAATGTTCAAAGTCGAGGCAGCGGGGACAGCGCCTGTCTGGGAGTCACCTGAGATGCTGCCTCCACACCCCTTCTGAAAGATCAGGAAAGCCAGCTGCACCTCCCAGACTGCCTCCATCCACCCCTTTGTCCTGCCATAAGGTCCTTTGTTCCTCCACATGTGCTCTCCGTTCTGGCTTCGTGACTTTCTGGGCTCTGGGTTGAGGAGCCCCATAACTGGTGGCCAGCACGCCTTTGTGCCTGCAAGTGTCCCCTGAACTCAGCGCATGTAAAAATAGATTCAAGAGCAGCAAAGGTCCAGCTCCGAATTCTGACTTGGAGTGAGCTCCATGCTTTTCTGGCATTGGCGTGCTTAGGTGGCCTTAAGCATACAGAACCCAGGATGTCAGTCAAGGATGATTGAGCCCTGCTTCGCTGATGCTGTTATGTACAGCCTTGCTTCTCTTACACAAAGCCTGATTTTTTTTTTCTTTTCTCCCTACCTGCCTTGATCTCTTTTGAGAGAGGATCTCACCTATCTCAAGCTATATAGCTGAGGATAGCCCCGACACTCTTCTTGCACTGGAGTATTGGGATACTAGGCATGTGCCACCGTGCTTGGTTTACACATTGCTGGGAATTGAACTCACAACCTAGTGCATGCCAGGCCAACACTAGCAACTGAGCCACATCTCCAGCCCCGAGACCGGCTTCCTTTCTGCCTTCTGTTGTACCATCTCCGCAGCACGAGGAAGAAATCCTTCTCCACCAAGCTTGATGCCAGTTCCAGGGACAGCAATGTTGTCCTGGAGGGGCTCCCTGCGTGTGCAGCCTGCAAGCTTTCATTAATTCACCAAGTACTTTCTGCCAGGGAGCCAGACAAGCGCTGTTATTATGATCATCCATCACCGACGGAGAAGAAACTGAGGCAGCTGTGGGGAGGAGGCTGCGGAGTGAGTGCATCCAATGGGGGAGAAGGAGGAGGCTGCAGAGAAGGCAGAGACAGGGGCCTGGCTGCATCTGCCAGCCCCGAGGAGGACCGAGGACCGGCCCTGAGGTGAAGAGGTGGAGCCATGACATTGTGGCCGTCCCTGCAGCAGCCGCATTTCAAACCAGACACCCGCTCTGCCACAGTCCCTTTCCTTTCGAGCCCCTAAACCGAATACATTTTGATTCAATTTGAATGTTCTGGATTAGTGGACGGGAATGAGGTTTAAAAGAGGTCAGCTCCATTACTCAGGGTTATTAATGATGTTGTCGGCCTGTTAAAATCTCAAAAAACTAGGAAAATAATAAATTTTACATATTGAAAAATCACGGATGGATCAGGCAAATGGATAAATTCTTAAAAGTATTTAATATCTGTTAAGAGGACAGAATGATAAATTCAATATTGAAAACCAATATCAGATTCACAATTACAGGCCATTTATCATAACCAGCCACACGGACAGCAGCCTATTGCGGGAGCCCGGCGTGATTCACAAGCAGAGACCCGGAACAGGTCCACGTGAAACGAGAAATAAATCTGCTTTACATATTGGAAACTTATTTCTACTTCCTATCTTTATTGCCAACAATAATGTTAGCTTTCAAGAACAAATTGTTACACATTAAACCCATGCATAATGAACCCAATTGAGTCAAAAACTTCCCTAAAAAGAGCTTTAAATTATTCCAAATTGGGTTATTAGCTTTAACTCTAATTCCTCTGAGAGGGCCCGGTCATCTGATAGTAAGGTTCAGCTTTTAACCAGACGGTTGATCTCCAAGTTCTAGAACCGTCTTGTCTCCTCCGTTCCCATCTCCCCTGAAGAATTAACCGTGGTGGTTTAAAGGGCAGTCATGACGGTGCTTCACACGTGTGCCAACGCATTTGGAGAGCAGGGCTGTGTATGCTTGCGTGTGTGTGAGATGCAGAGACAAGGGATGAGCTTGGGAGTCCCCTCCTGTCCCTCCCGCAGGCTTTCCCACGGAGCCTGAAGTTTGGCGTTTTGATTAGTGTATGTGGCTGGTGATTTCCTGGGATACGCTGGTCTCTGCTTTACGATACTAGGGTTACAGGCACACATGGTCATGCTGACTTAAGAGGGACATTTTCAACTCTAAGATTAATTAGTTTCCCTTCATCCCAGCACTTGGGAGGCAGAGGCAGGTGGATCTCTGTGAGTTTGAGGCCAGCCTGGGCTACAGAGTGAGTTCCAAACCAGCTCGGGCTGCACAGTGAGATGCTGTCTCAAAATCAAAACCAAAACCAAAAAAGGTTAGTTAGTGGTCTGCTTTATTTGGGTCTGTGAGTGATGGTGACTCAATGGGATGGACCCTTGCTTGTCATTGCCGGAGTGCCAGGCTGATTAACATGCTGACCTTCAGGTATCCTAGGGTCAAGTGGCAGGTGAGTGGCTGATATATATGTCACTGTCCAGGCTGACCCAGCTGACACAACTGTAATCATTTTCAAAAGACAGATTAAATTCATGTACTTTTTTTTTTTTTTAAATTAACTCTTTCAAGGCAGGGTTTCTCTGTGTAACAGCTCTGGATATCCTGGAAATCATTTTGTAGACTTAGCTGGCCTTGGGAAAACAAAAACAGAGATCCGCCTGCCCCTGCCTCCTGAGTGCTGGGATTAAAGGCGTGCACCACCATGCCCAACGCATTCATGTATTTAATTTTTAAACATTTATTTATTTAGTGGTGTGTGTTTGTGTGTGTGTGATACGATGTACGTGTGTGTATGGTGTGTGTGTGTGTGTGTGTGTGTACATGTGTGTATGGTGTGTGTGTGTGTGTGTGTGTGTGTGTGTGTGTGTGTGTGTGTGTGTGCGTGTGTGCCACAGTGCATGTGTAGAGGTCAGAGGACAATTTAACCCTTGTTTCTACTGTGTAGATGGTTCTGGAGATTGAACTCAGGTCATCAAGTTTGGTGGCAAGCACTTTTGTACACTGACCTCTCTGGCCTACAAGATTTTGTATTTTCGTCAAAAAAAGAGATAGTCAAATATAGGAAATTTGGAGGGTGTACAAGGAAAACCCCATCTTTAATCCCCGCATAACAGACACTATTGCTAATTACATGTTTATTTATTCCTTTTGATTTTAGTTTTGTTGTTGTTGTATATTTTTGTCAAAGTTGGGATTATATAAACAGTTTTCTATTCTATACAATGATCACCTTTAACTTTTAAAAAATTTTAATTTTATACATATAGGAGTTTTGCTTGCATGAATGTTTGTCCACCACATGAATACAGTGTCCTCAGGGGCCAGACGAGAGTGTTGGATCCCTGGGAACTGGAGTTACAGACAGTTATGAGAGCCTCTACCGGTGCTGGAATTGAACCTAAGTCCTGTGGAAGAGCAACCAGTGAGCCATCTTAAGCACTGGGCCCTCTCTCCTGCCCTAGAAGGATCAGCTTAGCTTGCCTCTACCTCCTGAGTGCTAGGATTACAGGCATGTGCCACCACCTCTAGTTTATTGGTGCTGGGGATGAAACCCAGGGTTTTGTGCATGCTAAGCAAGCATGCTACCAGATGAGCCACATCCCAGGCCTGCGATGGTTATCTTAATGGTTACATTAAATGTCATCGCTTTATAAGGAGCCTTCTCCTAATGGGGATTATTTTGGCTGCTTTTGACTTTTCTTTGTTCCAAATCACATTGCAACCCTCATCCTCATACGTGCGTCTCCCTCTGAGTAGATTGCTGATTTGATATTTGTTAAAAAAATCTCATATTGTGTTAAAGACTGTGAACCATTTGCTATTTAAATCTATATTGTCTAAAAAAGGCTGCTGTGAACTCTTTATAAAATTTTATTTTTGCTTATGTGTATGCATGTGGATTGGTGCAGGTGAGTGTAGGTACCCAGGAAGGCCAGGAGAGGGCGTTAGAGCTTCTGGAGCTGAAATTACAGGTGGTCGTGAGCTACCTAACACGAATGCTGGGAGCTGAACCCAGGTTCTCTGCAAGCACAGTGTGAGGTCTTAACTGCTGAGCCATCCCTCCAACCCTTGATATGAGCTTCTGACTCATGAAGGTGCTCCTTGTTTGTAGAATGGGCAGCAACAGCACCAAAATTAAGTTCATGGGCTCTGGGGTCAGGCTTGTCTGCACTCAGGTCTGATGTGGACCCCTGGAGAGGCTTTAACCATGCTGTCCCTCCACTAGCTCATCTGTAAAATGGGCATCGTATCTCCCTCCTAGGGTTGTTGTGAAGATAAAGTGTGACACCTCATAGGAGATGCCTACCGCACAGCCTGCCTAACTAGAGTAAACACTCCATAAAGGCAGGGAATATTAGCCTTTATCCACTTTGACAGGGTATTATAATGTATGTCCTTATGTATAATATATACATAAGGGCATCATAAATTTTAAAACCTTTAAGCTTTAATAACATTCTCCATTATCTCCAAGATAAAATCCTACCTTGTTATCATTCAATATCTTTCACTGTCAGAGCCCAGCTCACCTTTGCGGTCCCGCTGCTCTGTTCTCCGCAGTCACAGCCTGCTCCAGCTGCACCCCACCCCACCCCCACCCCCACCACGCCACCGCCATTCACCGTGTGTGAGGCGCTTGCCTCTCTCTCTTGTCCCAGCTTTGCACTGTTGGCCAAACTCACTGATGCAAGCTCTGCCCTGGTATTATCTCTTGCCAATCCTTTCCTGATACCTCTGCAGGCAAAGTGAGTAGAGGTCCTTGGTGCTCTCTCGGCACCTTCTGTATGGGTACCAGCTTGCAGCGTCTTTTAAGACCAGGCGGGACAGTAGGTCAGCTGTGTGGTGGGCTCTCATACTACCCTGGGAGCTCTCTGAAGGTCAAGATCACGCCTTATTAATCTTTGTTTTCTTCCGTGCCGCCCGTTAAAGTGTGTTCAGTGTAACATTGGGGGTGGGGTAGAGGAGAGGGATGATCAGTCCATAAATGGCATTTAAATGAAACTCAATTGAATTTCAACCGAATTGAAAGTTGATTGGACTTCAATTTTTTTTATTTATCTTGGGATCTTAAATACAAATGCATTTGGTGCAATTGTGAAGGATTTTTCTAAGCCCTGAAATACTTAATGCTGTTTGCAGAGCACTTCTAGGCAAATTATTGAGATTTTAAAATGCTCAGGGAATTTCAGACGACCTTGCATAAATATATCCAACATATCCCTCAGGAGACTATAGTACATATCTATTATGTACTTGAGGTGGAGAGACCAGTGAGCTGGGACCCTGCATTACCTGCCTAAACTTAAATAATAGTTACAGTTAAAATTGAGGTTTATTTGTGTGCATGTGTTTATGTATGTGTGTACATGTTTGTGTGTGTGCGTGTGCGTGTGCACGTGCATGTGTGCGTAGTATCTTTCTCAGTTGCTCTTTATCTTGTTTTTTGAGACAGGATATCTCACTTTTATCCATAACTTGCTTATTTGGCTATGAAGGCTGACCAGTGAGTCCCAGAGGTCTGCCTGTGTCTGCTTCCCCAGTCCTGGGATTACAAGTACCCCTGTTTTTTTGTCTTTTTTTTTTTTTTTTTTTTTTTTTTAAATGTGGGTGCTGGGGATTGAACTCTGTCCCTTGAATTTGCATAACAAACATTTTCGTAACTGAGCCAGTTCCCCAGCTTAAATCGGAGATTTAACTAGTGTTCATATGGGCTCTCCCCACCATGTAACTAGCCTAGTAAAAGATCTGGGTTGTGTAATTGACACATGCTCACTTCATCTTCATTTCTATTTGTGTGGCTTAGCAATGGATCTCCAGCACCCAGGACAGGGCTTGGCACACCCTAGGCACTCCATCAATGTTTGCCAAATGACCAATGAATCAGCAATCAGGCTCCATGTGACCCAATCTGCATCTACTTTGGGGTTGTTTAGTTCAACTTGACAGGTCTTTATAGAGTGCCTTTTCTGCTCCAGACTTCTTGCCAAGGAGCTGAGAGTATGAAGATGAATAGCATGCAGTCTCTGTCTTCAAGATGCTCAAAGTGAGGTGCAAGGAACAGACACATACCAGAGAAATGCAGAATGTGTGGCCAGTGGGACCCCAGGCCTGTGCGCGGGAGCCAGGGAGCGTAAACAGAGAATGTTCAGTTCAGTCCAGGGGCTTCAAGGAAGATCTCCCCTGGACAACATCCCTGAGCTCAGCCTGCCTGGATGAGTAAGTGCCAGGCAACGAAGGATTCTGAACGGAGCGGGGGCATCACTGGTCGATACCAAGTGGGACCCGTCATGCAGCCAATTCACCAACAACATTCACCTGCAGCCTCTTTGTCCCGGGAACTTTGGAGACTGATAAATAATGGCGGACAAGGCACAGCCCTATCCCTGTGGAGCTTCTGGTCCAGGCACCCAGGACCCATTATCCTTTCAGCTTGGTGGAGGAGTGCAGAGCAGGATGGGGTGCAGAGGAGGCAGAAGAGGAGGGCAGATTGTTCCACACATGAAAATTGAGCTGACACCCCACGCCCTCACACTAAGGATTCGAGGCTTTGGGAAATCAAGCTGCCTGTGAGTCTCCTGGATCTCCTCCCAAGGAGACTGCTTTCCTCAGAGTCTCTTGGTGGTTGTACAGAGACTGCTGGCTGGGCTTCCAGAGGCCCCTTCGCTGACTCAGGTTTGGCTTCTGAGTCCAGGCAGTAAACAGAGAGCCTAGAACACAGAAGGAATTTCTTAAGTGTTTGTCAGATGAAAACGTGTTATTGGACAATCCCTTTATCTACGAAACAAAGGGATGGCTAATTGCTCTGACATTCGACTCGAGGCTGAGGATGCAACTCAGTCAGCAGAATGCTTGCTTAGCATGCCTGAACTCCTCTATATACCAGGCATGGTGGCACACACCGACATCTCAGCACCTGGGAGGGGGCGGCAAGGATCAGAAGGTCTAGGAGAGTTTGAGGCCAGCCTGGACTACATGAGATCGTCTCTCAAAAACAAAACAAAACCAAAGCACCAAAAGGAAAAAAATTACTTGAGACAAAGAATGAGTGGCATTATAAGACTCTAGGAAAATTAGATGACCTTGCCTCCAATATTTTGTTTAACCCCTATCAAAGGATAAGAAGTCAGACATAAACTGGGCTTTGGTGGCACACACTTTTGATTCCAGATTTTGGGAGGCAGAGGCAGGTGGATCTCTGTGAGTTCAAGGGCAGCCAGGTCCACAGAGTGAGTTCCAGGACAGCCAGAGCTACACAGAGAAACCCTGTCTGGAAAACCCAAACCAAACCCAAACCAAAACAACCAGGAAGTCAGAAGCAAAAACTCATGTGTCTTTCCTTACACATATCCCATTTATACATCCACCTGTGCATGCATTCACCCTTCGTGCACCTAGCCACTCATGGTGCCATGCATCCACCCATCCATCCACCTGTCCATGCATCCACCCATCCATCCACCTGTCCATGCATCCACCCATCCATGTTTAGGTGTGGCATTGTGCAAGGGACTGGAGATATTGGAATGACTTCATAGACAGTGCAATGGGGTCAGTTAGACCCATACGCAAATAAACACCACTGAGAAATCCTAGTCAAGGTAATCAGCTGGTGAATGGAGAGATGGCTCAGGAGTTGAGAGTTCTTGCTGCTCAATGAGGACTGGAATCCAGCCTGCTAATGCCTCTAACTCTAGCTTCAAGGTATCTGCCACCCTCTTCTGGCCTCTTTAGGGCCCCAACCCATTCTTTGAACATATACTTACACAGACACATGCACATGTACACATAAATAATAAAACAAAAAAATTGTAAAAAAAAAAAAAAAAGTAAAATCAAACTGGAGCTGGGTAGATGATTCAGTGGTTGAGAGCACTGGCTACTTATCTGGAGGATCTGGGTTTGATGTCCAGCACCCACACGACAGCTCACAACCATGTGTAACTTCAGTTCTAGAGATCTGATGCTCTCATTTGGCCTCTGTGGGCTTCCAGCACACATCTGGTGCAGGTGCGGGACATCCTGCAGGTGAAGCACCCATACACACAAAATAAAATAATTTAAAAAATAGGTAAGTCAACTGGTTGATTAGGGGCCAAGGAAAGCCTATTGATGGTCAGAATTTTAAAAGATGAGACTGGTGTTTTCAAAGCTTGAAGGAGAATAGGAAATCCTTATGTCTCCAAGAAGAACACAGGTAAAAGCAGGGGACCCAGAACATGTGAGGATTTAGGCAGGTGCATTTGCTGTGGAGATCTGGCAGGGTTTATGACTGACAGATTATTGAAGATGGGGAGGATATGTTGGCCTCCAGATGTAGTTCTGTACAGTGAGCTTTTCCCCCTAATAAATTCCTTTGTCCTTTAAACAGACTCCATGGATTTCTTGCTATATGCAGAGGATCCTAGGATCCTGGATCTGCTATGGGAAAGTGTTCAGTGGTCTAGATGTTTCAGTTTTCTGTTGCAAACAAGAGGAAACCAGTGGCCAGGAGCAGGAGTGCTCTGGTTTCAGCCAGAGGCCACTCTCCACCCACTGTTTTTTGATCACCACTATTCTTTAGACAGTGTTCATTTACATTGGCTCCAGACCTCAAGTCAAAGCAAATCGGAGTGTGACAGAGGTGTGTCAGCGAGAAGAGTAATTTGATGGAGAGTGCATTTGCTCTCTTTTGTGAGTAAGCAGTTTGCATCCTGCTGGGTTGCAGCCTGCTGTGGCATAAGGACCATTTCCAGTGATTTCACTTTGCCTTTAACAAAGCATGTTGTATAATTACTTATTAGCCAGAGAGCACCATTAATACAGCCAGGGGAACGCCTGAGAACTGTAAAATCCTCACATTTGGGTCTGTCAAGTTCCTTTACTGATGTCTAGAACCCCACCTCCTCCCCTCCACTTACAAAAAATCCCTGAAATGCCTCTGAAATCTGTGTCTCACATCCTGTTCTCATTTCTGTAAAAATGACTCCAGGATGAGCCGGGCGTGGTGGCGCCCGTCTTTAACGGCGACACTGGGGAGACAGAGACAGGCAGATCTCTGAGTTTGAGGCCAGCCTGAGAGCGCCAGGCTAACCAGGGCTGTATAGTGAGGCCCTGTCTCATTAAAAAAAAAAAAAAAAAGACTCAGAAATCATGTTTCTGCTTTTGGAAAAGCAGGTCGCACACACACTTTTGATCCATCAGCTGTTTCCAGCTCACCTGTGACGTGGGGGAAGACTGAGGTCTGAAACAGGGTATTTCACAGGGGAAGGACGTTTCTTCTTCTGATAGACTCGGGAGGGCAAGGGGGAGATGCAGTCCAAGTTTGGCTGTCAACAAATTCAGGATTTAGATTCTCTCTCTCTCTCTCTCTCTCTCTCTCTCTCTCTCTCTCTCTCCCTCCCTCCCTCCCTTCCTCCCTCCCTCCCTCTCACCCTGCAGCCTGGAACTCCTTTGGCCTCAAACTCACAGAGAATCACTTGCCTCTGCCTCCTGAAGTGTTGGGGTTACAAGTGTGTGCCATTATGCTTGGCTACTTATTTATTTACTTAAAGATTTTGTTGTTTGTTTGTTTGTTTGTTTGAGATAGTCTTGGCCTCACTGTACAGAACAGGCTGACCTTAAATCTCGGCAAGGCTTCTCAATAATCTACAATTCAAAGAAACTTAGGACAATGTGGCGTGCTATCCACGGCTGGTTTCTGAGAGTGGGTCACAATCCAAAATGACTGGCACAAATACTCTCCACCAATCTGATTAAATATTCAATCCATATTAAAAGTTATTAAATATTGAATACCATTTAATAAAAACAAGCAAGTTAATCAAGCCTTCGATTGGTGGTGGGTTCATGAAAGCTTATAGAGCAGTGGTTCTCAATCTTCCTAACGCTGTGGCCCTTTAATACAGTTCCTCATGGTATGGTGACCCCAACCATAAAATTATTTGCATTGCTACTTCACAACTGCAATGTTGCTACTTTAATGAGTCATAATGTAAATATCTAATGTTTTCTGATAGACTTAGATGACCACTACAAAAGGGTCATTTGCTCCCCAAAGGGGTTGAGACCCACAGGTTGCTAAAGAGCTGCTTCCTCTGGGCTTCATTCTAGTCCTTCACCTCCTTGTTTCTTTATCTGAAGATAATTTTTATTTATTTGTGTGTGTGTGTGTGTGTGTGTGTGTGTGTGTGTGTGTGCATGTGCGCACGTGTGCACAGAGAGCATACCATAGTCCCTGTGTGAAAGACAACTTGTGGGAGTTGGTTCTCTCCCTCCACCATGTGGGTCCCAGAGAATGAACTCAGGTCCTCAGAGTTGGCCACAAGCATCTTTCTTTATTGAGCCATCTCACTGGCCCACCTCACTATTTCTTAGTGGGCATGAAAATCACGTGGTGTGTGTGAGCATTTTGGGTTGTTGTGGGTTGTTGAGTTGTTACTGCTTGGTACATATGTGTGGTGCATATGACCCCATGTGTTGATTTCTTCTCTGTACCTCACAATTGGCTTGGACACCAAAGGTCCTGTGGTCCCATAACCCAGGGTGGCTTCCACAGGTGACTGTTTCTCAGGGTCCTGTGCGTGAAGTCAGCTCCCAGAGCTGAACATCTTCTCAGGTTTGACCCTTGTCTTTTTGCTGGTTGTACCCTGGTCCTGCCCTTGAAGTGCAAGAGGACACTGTAGCATTGAGAAAAGACTTCAAACAAGCGTGAGCTCCATTTCCAGCCTGCTACTGCTTTTGTGGCTTTGAGAGACTTATGGTCGTCTAGCCTCCATTTCCCTTCTGGAAAGGGGGAATGATAATGCTAGCTCTACAGGATTGTTGTAATATTATGTGTATATTTTATTAATGTTATAAGCATCTTAAACTTTAAAAAAAAATACAGCACATGTGTGGAGGCCAAAGTACAAATTTCAGAAGTTGGTTCTCTCCTTCCTCCATGTGGGTCCCAGGGATAGAACTTAGATTGTCAGGCTTGACATCAAGCATCTTTACCCACTGAAGCCATTTCACTGGCTCAACAAATTGTAAAAATCTTATTCTTTTGATGAGGTGAGTCCTATGCTAGGCTTTGTGATAGATCTGAGAGGGTGAGATGTGGAACAGCCCTAGAGTCAGGTGGGGGTGACAGACATCCTTCTCCAGTGCTCTATGGTGTCATGTTTTGTCTGAAGAGTTCAAAAGACCCAAATGTTCTGAAGTCTTTCCTTTCTTTCCTTTCCCAAGCTGTTCCACAGGTCTCTGGGTGTAGTTGGGCTTTTTTTTTTTTAACTCTTTGGGGGCCCACCTCCCAGTTCCCAATAAATACACAGAGACTTATTCTTACTTATGAATGCCTGGTCTTAGCTTGGCTTGTTTCTAGTCAGTTTTTCCAACTTAAATTATCCTGTTTCTCTTTAACTACATTTTGCCTCTGGGCTTTTTACCTTTCTATATTCTACATATCTTTCTTTCCTTCTTACTCCATGGCTGGCTGTGTGGCTGGCTCCTGGTGTCCTCCTCTCTTTTTCTCACTCCTCCTCTTCTTTCAAGCCTAGATTTCTGCTATTTATTCTCTCTGCCTGCCAGCCCTGCCTATCTCTCTCTCCTGCCTTGCTATTGACAATTCAGCTCTTTATTAGACCAATCAGGTGTTTTAGACAGGCAAAGTAACACAGCTTCACAGAGTTAAACAAATACAACATAAAAGAATGCAACACATCTTTGCATCATTAAACAAATATTCCACAGCACAAACAAATGTAACACATCTTAAACTAATATTCCACAACACCTGGGAGTCCTCGATGGGTTCCCTCTTGGGGTTTTGAGAGTGTCTCTTTAGGAAAGGAGAAGAGACATGGAAGAAGGAAGGCATGAGGGGCCACCTCAGTTAGGAAAAGGAACACTACCCCTTTTCTGAGCCCTGGGCACCCCTGTCTCCTGGGACTTATTTCCAGGAAGGAGGACTCATCTCAGCTTGGCCGTAAGAGTTTGACCTCTTCCCTTCCTCTCATGTTTAGGCAAAAAGGTATGTCCTTATGGTCCCCTAGAGGACAAGGGACAGACAGCACAAAGACTTGAGCTGGGTGTCTGACTCCAGGTCACTTGGTCAGCTCACAGTGTTCCTTTCCTCCTTCCCCAGGTAGAACATAAACTTCTATGTAGGTATTTAGCTACTGTGTGTATGTGTCTATTAGGGGTGTAGCTCAGTTGGTAGAGCGCTTGCCTAATATGCCTTAAGTCCTGGGTTTGATCCCTAGCACTGTGGAGAACCTGGATGGTGTCATACACCTGTAATCCTAGCACTTGGGAGATGGAGGCCAAAGGATCAGAAATTCAAGGTCATTCTTAGTTACATGAGAGGTTCCAGGGCATCCTGGGAGTGTGAGCTTTTGGGTGGCAGGTGGACTTTTGCTCAAGTTTCACCCTTAGGTGAGTAGCATAGTCTTAGATGTTACAACTTCCCAAATAAACTTACAGAAGTTGGACCAGGCCAAGCCCTGTAAAGCCTCTAGCACGGGCTTCTGCGAGCGGGCTCTCCTGGCAAGTGAATGATGGATTGTGGGTTCCCGCCGACCCCGAGCTGACTCCCAGAGATGTTTGCTAAAAGTGCTTCTGGCTCTGTTGTGACATGTGTTCTTGGAGGCCTGCCATCTGGGCAGGGAAGGTCCGGTTTTATAGATCCATGCGGCTTTTTAGAGTATGGCAGAAAACCAGGCACCCTCCCCTACCCCCAGCAATCCTTAGACACACAATTCCTGCCAGGCAGTGTGTGAGTGCAGCAGAGGGATGCGAGGGCGGGAGGGCCTGCTTTGTGTTGCTTTTGAGTACAATGGTTATCCAGAAAGACCCATCCGCCCCCATGAATCCATGAACCCACTTAGAAATGGGTGGCTACCACCCAGAAGTGGGGGTGAGAGGCAGGGTAGAGGGGCTCAGAACCCAAAAGCGAATGTGAAGAGGACATGCAAAGCCTAGTTTAATTTTAATTAAATTAATATTAACTGCTGACAGTGGCCAAGTGCCACCAACTCACGGTGCCAGGAACTGGGCTTTGGACTATCCTCCCAGGGCTTATGGTACTGTTAGTACAGGGAAACTGAGGCTAGAGGGATTAAGTGACTTTTTTTCCCAGTGTCACAGTGAGTGGAGCTGGCCTCCCAGTGTGAGAAACCCACACCCTGCAGGCTATGGAGATGGGAACTCTTTCAATGTCTAACTCAGTCTCTTGATTGTCACATGGGGAACTGAATATACCAGCCAGAAAATTAGCCCTGCATAGGAGGGCCAGACCTAGCTAGAGAGGGGGTACAGGTGCAGGTTGGGGTGCAGGATTTGAGGAGGGTGGTGTGAGCGCAGGGTACTTGTTGGCTAAGTGCCTCACCCTAGTCTCAGGCACGGCCACAAGCTCTGCCTCGATGTTGTAAATAACAAGCTCCCCCCCCCCCCCCCCCGGCCGGCATCGGCTGTCTGTTTGATTTGATATACCAACGCAAGGAACTGCTGGGGGTGTGTGTGTGGAGTTTTGTGGGGCCTGAAACCCCAACGTAGAAAGATCTCACCTCACACAGGGTGCCACCGGAGCTTCAGGAGTTATGGCTGAAATCAGGCTTGGAAGCCTAATCTGGTCCTTCCAGAGCAGGGCTGCCTGTTGTGGGCCAGGGGGAAAGCGGGTCTCCTCCGTCTTCTCTGAACCCCGCTGGGCTGCAATGGGCAGATGACAGCTGATACTCTTGGGGAAAGAGCTGGTTCCTCAGACTGCATAGGAACCTGTGCCGAGTGGCTTTTCTCAAAGCCACAAATATGCCTGCTTTATTGGCACAATTCTTCCAGGTGCAGGCCACCTTCCCCCAAGTGTGATTTGAGTTCAGGGGAAGAAAGCGACACCCCAAGCCGGGAAGCAAGAGTGAGGCCCTCACATGTTGGGGAGGAGTAGGGGGTTAAGGGGTTTCCTGTAACACTTTTTTTTTTTCTTCCCGGAGCTGAGGACCGAACCCAGGGCCTTGGGCTAGCTAGCCAAGCGCTCTACCACTGAGCTATAAATCCCCAACCCCTCCTGTGACACTCTTAATGGGCAGGCGTTCCCTTTGCCTGGCCAAACTAGGAGTGCTGTAGTCTAAGGTGTCGCAGCAGACTGAAGTCTTCCCCGTGGCTCTGGGTGCTGTGCCAGGCCTCTGGCACCCTGTCTTTAACACGCACCCCCACCCCCTAACTCCGGTTTGAAGCCCTGTCTCAGGCTGCAGGAAGCAGAGCTGATCTGACCAGCCTTTGGAGTTGACCACAGCATGGCAAGTTCTTGCTCTGGGGCAATGTCTGCAACTTCACCAGGTGTGGCTCGGAGCAGCCAGTTCTGCACATTGAGTTCTTCGCTTTTCTTGCCTTTCCCGGGTCTCTATCCTCAGCAGTTTGGAGATACTCCTGGTTCCCTTCGATTCTGGCTGGCTCCCCGATCCGGAGCTTCTAGAAAGAATAGGTAGGTGCGAAGGCCACTCTGATCCATCAGGGAGGAAAAAAGGGGAAAAGGAGAGAGAAAGAAGAGATAGCTGCTAGGGCTTGCAACAAGAGAAATGCAGAAAAGAGGGAGCGGGGAAAAAACCCGGTAAAAGAACGAGAAGGGGTGGATGCAGAGTAGGGAAGTGTGAAGAGAATAAAAGAAGGACACCGGCAGAGAGAAAGCCAGAAAAAAGAGCGAGCAAACGCGCGCGATCGCAGGGTCTGAAAAGACCAAAGAGGGAGGAAGGAGGTAGGAGGAGGAGGGAGAGCGCAGAGGGGAGGGAGGAGGGAGGGGCCGAGGGACGCAGGGGGTGGGGGCTGCCGAGGCAGCAGTCGCAGCGGCTCCAGCCTCCTGCTCGCTCACTCGCTCTCAGTGCCCGGAGCCGGCTGCCCGGCTCGGGGCTGTACGCAGCTCCCGCTCCTGCCGGGGATCCTGAAGCCTCTCCGGCTCCGGGGCACAGGACCGCGCGGCTGGCTGGCCCGAGCCCTGGGCACGCCGCGGAAGCAGGTAGATGGCTGGGTGGGGTCCGCGGGGACTAGGAGCCTCGGAACACTGTGGGTGCATTGGGCCGGGGATGTGGGTTCCAGTCCAGGGGAGGGGGCTTTGCAGCTCCAAGACTAACTTTCCACCGGCTCCGTGGATCGCCAAGCTGCTCCGGTCGGGTCCGGGCTCTAGGAGGCGAGTTTGGTGAGGGGCAGAAGGTGGATGGCTGGGCTTGCGGGAGCGCCTTTGGGTCCGTGCGAGAGGTGGAGAGCCCCGGAGTGGGCCAGGCGCGCGTCCTCCGGCCGCAGTCAGGACGCAGCGGCCGCCGCCTCCACGTGCGGGGAAAGACCTAAGAGTCGTGGTGCGGGTGTCCGGGAGAAGGAACCTGCCAGCTCTGCATGAATCTGGGGACTCCCGGCCCGGAGCCACCCTAGATGGACCGGACTTGCGCCCCGCCTCGCATCTTCCCAGCCCGGGAAGGGTCGCAGAGCTGTGGGGCGGCGCGCTGGTCCTCGCTGAGCCCAAGCCCAGCCTGTGCCACGCGCAACGTGGGTTCACTTTTTTCCCCCTTATCCCTCCCCCCTACTCTCTCTGAGGGAATCCCGGATGCTCTGCAGTCCTGTGGGTTGCCTCTGGCGACATCCCTCTGACCCTCGGCGGCGACCTCAACACCCAAAGTTAAAAGAGAAGCGAGTCTCTCCTCCTGCACTCGTGGGTGGCTGTCCCGAAGTTCCTAACTTCTCTCCCAATCGCAGGCGGTAGTGTTGCAGGTTGGGGACACGGGTGGTCCTCGTGGCTGCCCTGCGGGGCCACCTTCCTCTTAGACTTGATTTATTCTCTTAATTTTTAGGGGGAAAAAAAGACTTAAAAATAGATAAAAATCGTTCCTTGCGGGGATCAAGGTCGCTAGTGGGACGGAGCCACCATCCGTTTGCAGTCCCGGAGAGCCGAGTGTCGGCGTAGCGGGTACCGGAGCCCTCGAGCCCCAGCTGCTTTTTCCTGGAACTGACTCCCACGCTCCATCCCACTGTCGCCCTGTCTCGGGATCCGTCCCCGCGAGCCCCCGCCGTGAAGCCAGTCAGCTTCCTTCTAGGCTGGTGATGCTCTCGAGAAAAACCGGTCCAAGTGACTAGGATCGGTATCTCCACTCTTGGTCCCTCCGGGAGCCAATGAGGCAGGGCCTCCAGCGGGTTGAAGGATGCTTACCGGGAGGCTAGGGCTCCTGGCCATCCCAGCTCTCTGTGGCTAGGGTACTTGTGCCCGGCGCATCCGCGCCCATTACTCTGCTGGGGGAAACTGGGGTTAATGTCCTGACCAGGTGGTGGCGCGCGGTAGGCGGCCGGGACAGCCTGAGCCTGTCCCGGGTGGCATTTTGGCTCCCGGAGTCCAGAGGCTGGATTCGCCGACCCTCACTGCTTTCCTACTTCCCTCGCGTCTTTGTTGGACTGCAATCTGAATTGGTCTCAGGTGAGGGAGGCTTAGCGCAGGTAGAGGCGGCAAAAAAAGCTGGAGGTCTTTGCGTAGAGGCTCGCCTACCAGCCATTGCTCCTGCTCAGTAGGTTGGGTTCAGTGCCCCAGAGCACTGACATTAAGCCCCAGCCTAGGATGCAGCGCTTCACCTTCTGCTCCTTGGGCGGATTTCCCTGCGGTGTATGTCAAGCACTGGGCTTTCGATGTTTGCTCATATGTGGTTTAAGCGGCTAGAAATCGAAGCCCATAACCGCAGTCCTTTCCCTTTTCTTCCCATTCTACAGACTAGCCTACTGAAGCCCAGAGAAGCGGAGGGACTCGCTTAGAGCTGGTTAAGGGTTAAGGGGAAGTAATCCAGTCTTCCTGCCAAAGGGCTGGGGACCTTTCCTGGTTTTCCTTACTGACTTCCTCATTCTTAGCGCGAGGCAGGTGTTCCCAGTTAGGCCACTGCACTGCAGAATGAACAGGCTGGAGGAACAGAGGTTGGGAGGTTAGAGGCCGGCCGTGATACCCAGCATCCTCCAAGAGGAGCCATGTCTACTGTATGCGGAGTTTGTGCCTGTGCCGCCGTGTCTGCTTTTAAGTGCCACAGACCTGGCTCTCAGGTGGCCTGCGTGGCACCCTTGGCAGGCATTCTCAGTGGAAACCATTGTGTGTGTGTGTGTGTGTGTGTGTGTGTGTGTGTGTGTGTGTAAGGATCTTGAGTGACCCTCGTACATTGCCACTGGAGGACAAGGGCTTTTACTGCTAACCCCAGGCAGTGGACCAGCGGTGGGCCAAGGACTTGAGAGTCAGGGCCAAGGAGAACTCAAGTTCAGTCTTTGGCTCACAGAGCCACCACCTCTATGGAAGTGAAGGGTGAGGGTTGGCTCAGAAGGCAGGACTCGGTGACCCTAGGGCCAGGGACCCAGCTGTGGAAGCTGCTGTTACCTCCCCCCCCCCACCCCCAGGTTTCAGGCATTCCTTTGCTCCTTCCCAGCTTCCCTTTTAGAATCTAGGTCCTGGCAGATGAGATGGCTCAGCCTGGTAAGGGTGCTTGCTGCCAAGCCTGACAACCCAAGTTCGATGCTGGGGAGTTAAAGGTTGGAAGGAGAGCTGATTCCCACAGAGTTGCCCCCTGACCTTCAGACACTTGCCATGGCATGAACCCTTGCTCCCAGAATAAATAATGAATAAATAAATGTAATAGGAGCTAGGCGCTTGAGTATTCCAGGCTTTGGATGAGTTGGGCATTTCCCCTCCTGGGGACATTTGGTCAGCTGTTAGTTCTGCAGGTTGTCCTTGGGCCCGGGGACCTAGCCATGATCAGACAGGGACAGTCTCCAGCTCATTATTGCTGACTGCCTAGGTCCCACCCCTCTGTGCTTACAGTCTAGTTGTACAGAGGAGGCACATACCTAAAGGCCATCTGCAGAACTGTTGGCAATGTAACAAACGACCCCAGCCTCCCCTCAGGTGGCTCAGGGCTTCGCGGCGACAGAGTTTGAAACAGTGGACCATGAGGTTTGGAGAGTCTGCTGGTTGCCAGGGGTGACCCAGGACAGCTGTATTGCTGACCTTATATGTGGCACTGGAGAGCTGCCCTGTAGAGTTTCTGCTGCTCAGAGCATGGCAGGAGGGAACTGGTGCATGCTGACTGTGATCTTGCTAGGTCTCCACAGAGGCCAGCAGGTGACTGTGTACTTCTGAAACTCCAGCACCCACAGCTGCTTGGCCAGCCCTGGAGCCCCACTGTACAGATGGGTAAGTAGACCTCAAGTCTGTAGATTGGGACAGCTGTGCGGTCAGACGGACTCAGTAGAATCCAGGCGTCCCTTATGCCCCGTTCAAGTTAAAACGCTCTTCTTCCGAGCTGGGGAGACGGCTCAGTCAGTCAAGTGCTTACTGTGCAAGCCTGAGGCCCTGAGTTTGATTCCCAGACCCTCCTGAAGAGCTGAGTACAGTGCTGCTGTGTGCTTTGTAACCCCATCCCTGGGGAGGCAGAGACAGGAGGATCCGTGGGACTCACTGGACAGCCAGTTTAGCCTAATGGGTGAGTCTCAGGTCCCAGTGAGAGACCCAGTCTCAAAAACAAGGTGGCTCGCTCCTGAGGATGACACCTAAGCTTGGCCCCAAGCCCTCTGCCTGCACACTCTCACGTGTGCACATGTGCCCCCACACACATGCATGCACACACATAAATAAACATAAAAACTGAAGCCCTCCTCCAGAAACAAAACAAAACTGGGCAGTGGTGGCGTGCACCTTTAATCCCAGTGCTCAGGAGGCAGAGGCAGGTGGGTCTCTGAGTTCGAGGCCAGCCAGGAGTACACAGAGAAACCCTGCCTTGAAAAACAAAACAAAACAAAACAAAAAACCAAAACCAACCAACCAAACAAACAAAACAAACCCCACAAAAACCTGAAGCCCTTCTTTCTGTCTGGAAGACAGTAGGGCTCATGCTTCCATTAGGGAAGGGCTCCCAGGACACACCTTGGCTTCTGATTCAGTGGGCCTGGGCTGGCCTTGCTAATTGCCATTCCCATCCAGCTTCCAGCCATGCTGAGGCTCTCACTGTGGGAACCATACTTTAGGTGTGGGGAACTGAGGAAAGGGCCTGATTTTCCCGGAGATTCTATCGGAGTGGGGGGCTGGGACAAGGCTGTGATTTAGTACCTGGGCCTCCCAGGACAAGCTTCTAGGAGGCCCCCTCCCCCCACCCCCCCAGGTGGCTGTAGAATTAAAGGAATATTTTATCTTCATCAGCACACACACAGAGAATATATTGTCACGTAATTAGGGAATAAATAGGTGTCGCTCGCTCGATGGCTGCAGACTTTGTGCCCCGTGGCTCCGTGGGGGTTTATTAGAGTAGCGTTATAATTGAGAAGGAGTCATCCACTCCCTGAGCGCCTCATCAAACTTTCATGGCCAGGGGGGTCGTTGTCCAGAAAGGTGTGTCTTCTTCATTTAAAAGAAAAGAAAGTGGGTTGGGGGGCGGGGGCGGGGGCGGGGGTGGCTCAGCTGGCCGAGTGCTTGCATAGCTTACATGGGGCCCTGGGTTCGAGATTCGGCACCGAACAAACCAGGTATGGTGGCACAGGCCTGTAATTACAGCACTCAGGAGGTGGAGGCAGGAGGATCAGGAGTTCAAGGTCATCCTCCACTAAGCGGCAAGTTCAAGGAGAGCCTGGGCTACGTGAGACCCTGTCTCAACATCGAGGGAGGGAGAAAAGAGTAGAAGGAAAGAAGGAAGGGAGGAAAGACAGACAGAAGGGACTCAGCAAGATGCTTTTCCTGATACCGGACTAGCTGTGCTTCATCTGACAGCTGCCATGCAAGGTGTTCTTAGGGAACAAAGGAAAGAAAGAAAGGAAGGAAGGAAGGAAGGAAGGAAGGAAGGAAGGAAAGAAAAGGAAGGAAGGAAGGAAGGAAGAAAGGAAAGAAAGAAAGAGAGAGAGAGAAAGAAAGAAAGAAAGAAAGAAAGAAAGAAAGAAAGAAAGAAAGAAAGAAAGAAAGAAAGAAAGAAAGAAAGAAAGAACAGTAGAACCGGGCAGTGGTGGCGCACGCCTTTAATCCCAGCACTCGGGAGGCAGAGGCAGGTGGATTTCTGTGAGTTCAAGGCCAGCCTGGTCTACAGAGTGAGTTCCAGGACAGCCAGGGCTGTTACACAGAGAAACCCTGTCTCAAAAAACCAACAAACAAAAAGAAAAAAAGAAAGAAAGAAAAGAAAAAAGACAAAAAGGAACAGCAGTTTGATCAGAGCAAGGCTTCCAGGAGTCTGCAGCACACGTTCTGGATCTGTTTGTTGACACTGTCTGCTTTAGATTTCTGTTTCTGACTTGGCGCTGAATCTAGGGGTGGGGGGTGGAGGGTGGGGGGTGGGGGGGCTCTTCCACTCTGTGATAGGTCCATCTACCATGTGTGTTAATTAGGCCCCAAAGAAAAGAATCATAACAGAGTTGTTCTCCCTAAATGCTGGTATTTTTCATCTGGATTCTATTTATTGATTATTTTACAGTCGAGAAGGAACAGCAATCCATGTTTTTATTTCTTTATTTTTTATAACAAAGCTAGCTGCAGTAATTATGCAGGCGCAACATGTCTGTTCTGGAGCAGGAAGTTGGAATTCGTTCAGCCTGACTCAAACATTTGGGTGAGATCTAATTGAGAAAGACATTTCAAAGAACAAATATTGAGGAATTTGGACCTGTGCTGGTGGCCTCTCTGGGCCAGTGTGAGTCCCTTGCCGGTGTCTTGATTCTTGAAGGTGGAGGAAGAGAATGGAGGACCAGTGGTCAGTCATGTTAAGACTGCTGTCAGAATGTGAGGTGGAAACTTAGACCCCTCTAAGTTTCAGCCAGGCTCAGAAAAGGGAAAACTGAAACCTTTAGATGAGGAAGAGGGCATTCAAAATCAAATATAGATCGAAGCTTTACTGAATGCCCAACCTTGGGGTAGGCTCAGCGAGGGTGGGGAATAGGACTTATATGTGTCGTTTATCTTTCATAACAACTCAGGTAGCTATAGAGACAAGAGCCCTTGACTGGAGAGGGTGTCAGAGCTGCCAGCGACAGAAGACCTGAACCCTCCTGGCTGGAACAATAAGGGACTCGGAGTCTCCTGGAACAAGAGGTCTAGGCTATTTCTGCTCCAAGGTTGTTTCTTTCAGTGGCTTAGCAGCAGCAGCATCGAACATCCAGATACTTCTTCATCCTCTTTGTTCTCAAGGTCACAAAATGGCTGCAATGGTTGCAAGTGTTGCATCCTCAAATCTCCTGCAGAGGCAGAATAGGCGGCGAGGGGAGCCTTTCCCAGCCTCTGATCTAACTTTGCCTCTTGTCTTCTTGACTGAATTTGTGAGTCCAGTGCCATGCCTAAACTAAGCAGAGGCAAGGGGTAGAGATGTCCACAATTGGTCTAGAACAATCTTGATGGGCTATTGAATCACAGAAAGGAACAAAATTGGAAAGGAGAAAGAAGCATCGAGCACCTGTCAGCTACAGAGTTTAAGACCTGGGTTTGAATCCTCTCTCTCCCCCTTTTTAAACCTCATGACTTTGGGCAAAGGATTTTAACCTTCTATGCCCTCAGTTTACTCATCTGTATAATGGGGTTGATTGGGAAGATAAATCTGAGTTAGATCAAGAACTACATTTGACCAATACAAGACAAGTAGAGGATTGGAAGATTTGACCTTGACCATCAGGGAATGTAGAACCCTGTTTGGGAGATGTGGTGGATTCTACCACACTCAACAGAGTCAGAAGGCAGAGCCAGAGGAGGATATATGGCCAGAAAAGCATCTATAGCAGGAGACCATGCCACCAGTGGGAGCCATAGCAGTCATGGCAGGCTTCCCAGGCTGGGAGTACTTTAGGGCATATCCCCAGACTCTAGCCCTGAAGTCAGGAAGGTTGAAAGCTCTGTCTGCCTGGGTTATTCTTGCCTTTTCCTTTTTGGTGGTGGCATGGAAGAAATCAGGCTAAAATACGGTCTTCCTGTACAACCACAGACGCAGCTTTGAGACAAGGTCTTAGGCGTCCCAGATTCCTTAGATAGCTGAGGATGACCTTGAACTTTGAATCCTCCTGCCTCTATCTCCCAAGGGCTGGGATTACAGGCATGTACCACCACATTGGGTTTATGTGGTTTGGGGGTTCAAACCCAGGGCTTCTTGCATGTTGGGCAAGTGCTGTACCCACTGAAGCACAAACCCAGGCTTGTGGTTGATGGTGCTTGTTGGGTAGATATCATCATCGTGACTCAGAGGCAGCTCTCAGCTACTCCATCACAGTGCTAGACTCCTGGCTTACAGTCTTACTTGGTTCTCAGTCTTGACCTCTTAGGCCATGTCTCAGCATTAACTGCATTTTATCATCATCATCATCATCACCATCACCACCACTACCATCGTCGTCGTCGTCGTCGTCGTCGTTGTCGTCATCATCATCATCACTGTGGGGTTTTTGATGTGTATCTTTGACATGGAGTCTCATGTAGCCCAGGCTGGCCTCAAACTCATTGTGTGGATGAGGATGACCTTGGACTTACTTGCTCTTACCTCTACCTTCAGAATCCTGGGATGACAGGCCTGTATCACCTTACCTGGCTTTATGAGATCTTTTTTGAAATAGGTCTTGCTATGTAGCTTGAGCTGGCCTTGAACTGTCAATCTTCTTGTTTCAGTGTCCTGAGTGATGGGATTACGGGTGTATACACGGCACCAGCTTGGATAATATTAGTAGTACTTGATGTCTGACTACTACTGTGAAATCTGTTGTCAGCCATTCCTCAGGCGTCTTCCATTCTGGACTCTGTTTTCTCTAGCAGAACCATATTCTCAGTGCGTGGACTCAACTTTAGCAACACCTTTTGGTATCTCTGTGACTCCGACATTCCCTTCCCAATGTCTAAGCACAACCATTGTCTTTACTGTTTTTCCAGGGTCTATCTTTCTGGCCTGAGGGATCCCCTTTGGCATATTGGGTGACAACTCCAGCCTCCTGTGTTGTCATCCTGTGGTGTAGGGGTAGACGCATGGAAGGACACCCTTTCCAGAACAGCCTGAGGGGCTCTCTGAAGGAGAACGTGTAAATGTCAGTGCAGAGGTGGCTGTGAGCTCTGAACCCATGCTGTGAGCCCCTTGAACAGTTCTGGGGCTACTGCCAAGCAGCCGGGGACGTTTCTGTCTTTTCTTCCTTCACGATATCTCCCAAGCAGGGTCGCATGGACCTTTCACCTTACATGTCCTCAGAGAACTCACGGGATGAGGCGGGAACTCCTTCATATCTGCCCAGGTCTTATCTTTTCTCTTCCCCTGCTAGGCCTTTCCCCTCCTCACCTCAAGACCTCTCCCCACCTCCTCTATGCCTCTCCCTACCTCCCCTGCTGGGTCCCTCTTCCCACCTCACCTCTAGGCTTCTCCACACCTCACCTCTAGGCCTCTTTACCGAGGCAGCAAGTCTTGCTCTTCTCTGAGTTTTCTGGAAGTACCCCTCCCTTTAAAGCCTGCTTCGAGCTGCATCCTCATTAGAGCCTCCCTGAGCACTGGTGCCCACGGTGCTCTTGAAGTATTGACCTCTCCTTCCCCGAACGTCTGTAGCAATTACTGCCCACACCGCACATTCTGTGTTTAATAGGACGCTGCTGGTCGTGCGATTCAGCATCATTTCAGGGTGTTCCTTGCCTCTCCCCGTTGGATCCTAAACTCACTGAGATCCAAGGTGGGGTGGGCTGGGTCCTTCTTTGTGGCCAACACTGTGGCCAGTAGATGGGGTTGAACCAGGGCCTTGTGCGTACAGGACAATTCAACGGATATTTGCTTCTTTATTGAGACAGGGTCTCACACAGCACAGACTGGCCTTGAACTCAATGTGTAGCCACAGATGACCTTGGATTCTTGATCCTTCTGAGTGCTGGGATTACAGGCCTGGCTCTCTCAGCAGATATTTATTGAATTCATAAACCACAGGAATAGATTATTTTCCTGAAGAAAATCACTGTTTTTTCCCACTCAACCTCAATTGAAGGGACTAATTTTAACGAATGCCTCCCATATGGGGAACAGACTTTAGGCAGTTTATAGTCACCTTGTAACTATCTGCAAGGGGTCAGGGAGCAGAAGTGGCCAGCAGGGGGCACCGAGGAGTGGGGGAACAGGGCTGGCCCTTCATCTATTTATGCCTAAGCATCTTGTGGCCATTCTCGCCGCCCCTGGTCTGCTGGTTTCTGGTCTCATCTGCATGTTTGCTTTAGTGGGTCCCCAGAACTTTGAACTGCTTACTTCAGACTACCAGCCTCTTGGTGAACACTTTATTTGAGGCGGAAAAGGAGGATGAGGCCAGTGGCCCAGGAGGGGAAGACTGAATAAAGGTTCTCAGAGTCTCTGGTGGCTTCAGATGACTGTGAGCAGCGTGGAAGCTTTCCTGAGACACCAGGAGTGTAGGACGTTTAGCCCAGAAGGGAACGGGCTAGAGCCCCATCGGGGTGCCGTGGTTCAGTAAGCTCTTGGACTGTGTGTGCTCTAAACCCATGCTGCCTCCTCAGACGAGGTCTTAGAATGGAGGATGGTGGAAGGCGGCTCCCAAATCCAACACCTGGCCTCCGGATGCATGCGAACACAAACACACATTTCAATAAAAGAAGCAAGGTCTTAAAAAGTTCAAGAGACAGGCCCAAACAGGATACCTACCTCGAATGGTAACCTTCTAGGGTCTTCTGAGGGAGGGGCTTCCTGGGGTACCTTCCAAAGACTGCTTTGGAGTTGGTTTTGTGGGTCCTGTCTCTAGGATCTACTTTTCTGCTCTGGGAAGCTGCCCTTCCCTGGCCTGACCTGCTTGCTTTATCACTCGAGCTTAAAATAAATACAATAAATATAAACACCCCCAAACTTTTTCTTTCCTGCAGAGGATGAGCAATAATCTACATATGCAAATAAATGGCATGCCAGCCCCATGAATATTAATTCAGAGAGGGAGTCTGAGGCTCTGAACTACACTCAGAGCCGGCGAGCTGGCATTTTGCAGCCCCTCGGGTGCGCGCTGGTAATCAGACCTGGTGTTTTAAGGCTGCCCCGCTCTCTCTGTTGACCTCCCTTCTCACCCGGAGCACTTACCAGGCAGATGCAAGGGGTCCTAGGTGGACGGGCTTGGGGCTCGGGTGGTGGGTGAGCTTCACTCTGGGCCTTTTTCTGGAGTCCAGGCCTCAGCTGCCCTTCTACCCTGGCCTTAGCAGGGAGTCACCGGGGACAGGGCACAGTTCTGGGGAACACTGTGGGGTGAATGTCAGGATGTCTACAAGGTGTGAGAGGCACAAAGCCTCCCCCCCACCCCCCAGCTAGCTTGTTCTGTCTCTTATAGGTAACTAGGGACATGGAGACCTGGAGGGGTGGCAACTTCCCAGAATGACTCCGTGCATTGTGGCAGGAAGCAAGAAAGCTTATTCATTCTCTGCTCTGAAAAAGCACATTTCTTTTTGTGTGTGGAGGAGCGAGTGGGCAGGGTGGCATTTCAAGTTTGTATACTTTTGGGGAAAGAGTCATTCTTTTCTGTGAACAGTCACCCAGGGACAGGTGGCTTCTGAAAACCCTGTCTTGTATCCCATTTGGAAATCATTTCTTTCCTCCTTCAGATTTCCAAATTAGATTACCCACAGACCAGAATTAACAAGTCCTCTCAGCAGAGATGACAGAACGGGATGGTAAAAAGGCCTGCGAGCCTTCAAGGAAGGACCAGGTTGGGGTGGAAACCCACCGGCCGGGCCGCCAGGTGGGAAGGCAGGATCTGGCAGGTGTTTCTCTGTCCCACTGGAATCGGGAAGGTTCTGAGGGAAACAGACAGAGAGGAAACACTACAACATGTGGCATCAACAAAAATGGGGTGAGCTCGGTAGGTAAGGGCTGGCCTAGCTCCCCCGAAGCCCTAGATTCAGTCTCTAGACCTGCATAAAAACCAGGGCTTGTGGAGCACACCTGTAATCTCAGCACTTGGGAAGTGGAGGCAGGAGGGTTGGGAGTTTAAGACTATCCTCCTACAAGTGAGTTGGAAACTAGCTTGAGCTACATGAGACCCTGCCTCAAAAACAAACAAACAAACAAACAAACAAAAAAACCAACCCTCCCCCCAAAAAACAAACAAACAAAAAAACTTTGTCTTGGGTTGGGCGTAGTTGGGCCTCTGTATTCACAACACTCAGGAGTCTGAGGCAGGAGGATCTCAAGTTAGAGGCCAGCCTTGGAGGAGACCCCCCCTCAAATAAAAAGTGTCTTGGGCTGTGGTAGCTCCAGGGTGGAGGACTTCACTAGCACGTGCAAGGCCTGGGCTTCCCACTGCCTCAAACAAATACTTCATTCTTTCTCTTGCTATTTGCTGTTGCTTTTGGTGATCAGAGCATCACCTTTGGCTTTTATTTTTTAATTCTTTTAAACAGTGTCCTGTAGACCCCAAACGGGCTTCAGACTCCTATGGAGACCGGCCTTGATCTTCCTGCCTCCACCTCTCAAATTCTGGGATTATATATACACCATCATGCCTGGCTCAGCTCACCTTTGGGGCTCCTTCTTCTCCTTGTCCATGAATATTAAATAATCAGCCCTACTTCTTATGGCTGCTTTGTGGGTTCAAGTTCCCAAGTCAAGCAGGTGTTTCAGTCATTTGGATCTTTCTTTCCAGACAGACCTGCTTGGCTGCCTTGTATCTGTAGATGAGGGTTGTATCTCCTCATGGGTCTTTGTAAGTGCTGGTGTCTCTTGGTGTGTTATGTGTTTTCTCCACCTGCCCCCTCAAGCTGACGATCGAACCAGGGCCTTGCACTTGCTAGGCAAGCACTCTACCACTGAGCTAAATCCCCAACCCCTGTGTTTTCTATGAATATGTACCTATTATCTGTTTCTGAGCATAGTGTTATGGAAAAGGACGAGAGCCAGTCCCTGTGTGTCTGTGTGTTTGTGGTGTGACTTTGTGTGTTTTTGTCTGTACATGGCTGTGTCTCTGAGTGTCGCCATCCTCATGTCTGGATAAGTCTCTGCACACACTGAAGACCCAGTACGGCCAGATCTTGCCAGGGCTGGCAAGCTTCCTAGTGCACGGAACACCCTGGGTCCTGAGTCCCCTCTAAGGCCTTTAGATTGTCCCTTGCCTCTTCTTCCCGCCCCTAGACGAGCCTCTCCCAGTCCCCCGAGCCCTTGCTAATTGTCCTCTGTCCCTTCCCCTTACCTCCCTCGAGAGTCTAGAGGCACTCTGGGCAGGCAGCAGCTCCTGCAGCCAGGACAGCCCTAGGCCATTTGCATTTGTGTCTGCATCTCATTTACATGGTCCATACAGACTTTCAGTTCTGCTGTTCTCAAGGTAAAACGCAGTTGGCTTTTCTTGAAGGTCATTATAGTAAGCCTTTTTTGCTTTTTATTTTATTCTTTCTGATTCAGACTTTCTTCCCAGAATTAAGGGGAAGGGGGCAGCAGGAAGAAGTGCCAGAAACCTTTGCATTTCTCTCGGCTCCCCCCGCTGCCAGGTAAAGGTCCTGGCTTTGTGGGTGGAGGTCCTGGGCTTTGGAAGAACAGTGATGGAGGAGATGTCCTTATCTCTTGAGGCAGGTGTGGGTAGGGACCAGTCCAGCCAGGGTCTGTCACCTGCTTCTCCAGTTCCCGGGCTTAGTTCTACAGAAGAAAAAAGCAGGAAAGCTTCACCCCTCACCCTGTTCCTATCTAGATACCAGAGAGGCAATGGGCCTGGGCTAGCCTTGGGAAACAAAGAGGATGAAGTGTGTCTTTTCCTTTCCTTTCAAACCCCAACACATCATCAGCCATCTAATGTCGCAGGAGGTGTTCCAAAGGCTTCCCCAGGAAGGCCACACCCAAGTATAGGCCAGCTCCTGGCTCTGTGTTCCCTCCACGGATGTGAATTGCAGTTCCGGTTCTGCTTCTCATTAGCTGCGTGTGCATGCTTGATGTTGAGTACCATTCTTGATCACTCTCTGCCTTATTGATTGATTGATTGATTGATTTCTGAGGCAGGGTTTCTCACGGAACTCACAGATCTGGCCAGGCTGGCTGGCCAGTGAGCTCTAGGGATCCACCTGGCTTTGCCCCCATGCTGAGGTTACAAGAGTGCACTGCCCTATCTGGCTTCTTGCATGGATGTTGGGGAATCTTCAACTCAGGCCCTCATGTGTGTGCAGCAAGAGACTGAGCCAGGTATCAGTGAGAGACCCTGTCTCAAGAACAAGCTGGACAGGGGTTGAAGAATGACACCCGAGGTTAACATCTGGCCTACATACTCAAACATATACATATGAACATATACACACATAACACACACACACACACAAAGGTGCTTCAGTGGGAGACAGGACGGCTAGCTGAGAGCAAAGAGACGGGGAGGAAAAGGGATACAGGACAAGGAAGCAGGAGGGGTAAACGCAAGCCAGGCCCAGCTCAGGAGGACCAAAGGATGCTCTGACGAGCCGAGTGGTGCTTCATGACTCCAAAGCTGTATGTTGGAGAAGGGGAGGGCGTAGCTACTAACTCTTTGGTTACCAGGATGGAACATCAGCTTCTATTGCCTGGACCTCTGAAATTCTGGCTCCCTCCCCTGGTGGGTGCTGCCTCTGGGTGCAAAGAATATTTGACCCTCTTGGGGTCTGGAGAAGGAACCCGTGCTGGGGCGCCGCTGCTCTTGAGTGTGATGGAGGCTGTACCAAGGCTGGCTCACCAGGGCATGCTGGGAGAGGAGCAGGGTTAGCTGAGACTGTGGCCCTCATGCAGATGGCGGCTGGTGACCTGGGAGTTGAGTGGAGCTCAGCAAATTGGGGCACACAGTCTCATCTGCCCCCCACTAGTCCGTAGACACACTCCTTCTTGGGGCCGCGCTCTGTGGTCAGAAGCGCAGCAGCTCTTGACCAAGTGAGGTGTCTGGAAAGGACTCATTCTTAGGTCTGCGTGAGTTTGCTCGTAGAGAGTCAGATGGGAGCCATTTCCCTAAGTCCTGGCTTTATTCCTAGCTCAGCTGGGGTGGGGAATTAGAAAGGTTCCCAGCTTGCGGTTGCCAGGGGAGTCTCACTCACTGTGGGGGGAGCTGGCACCCAACAACACTCACACATTTCAGTCAGAGAGAAGACTCTTTCTTGGTAAGCTCTGTCATGCAGGATCCTGAGTCAGA
The DNA here is from genome assembly GCF_049852395.1 of Peromyscus maniculatus bairdii. Classification (NCBI taxonomy): domain Eukaryota; kingdom Metazoa; phylum Chordata; class Mammalia; order Rodentia; family Cricetidae; genus Peromyscus; species Peromyscus maniculatus. The sequence continues at coordinate 61,795,356 of NC_134858.1, forward strand.
GACCAGTGTGTCTAGATTTGAATCCAGTTCTGTGCTCAAAAGCTGGGTCATCTTGGATGAGTGACTCAACAGAGTCCCTCCACGGAGTCTTTCCTGAGTGCCTGAGGTGGGCTGTGACGGTAAAGCTGTGACAATGCAAGAGAGACAGACGCCCCCCACCCCTTTGTCCCCGTGGGATGCTAGAGCATAAATAACTTAACAGATGACAAGGTGACAAGTGACACAGGGGACTGGGGCGGGGGAAGTGGTGGGCTGGGGAGGACTGCAGTTTTAAATGAGGAGGTCAGGGAAGGTTTCAACCAAGGCACCCTTTTAACACTGATGTCTTGGGAATGTTGCTCCGTGCCTTAGTTTCCCCGTCTGTACATGACTTGTTTATTTGTATGTGTATACACTGTGCATATGCATATGAAAGCCAGACACGGGTATCGAGGGTCTCCCTCAATCACTCTTCACCCTATCTTTTGAGGCAGGGTCTCTCACTGAACCTGGAGCTCACCAATTGGCTAGACCGACTATCCAGCAAACCCCAGGGAGCCTCTGGTCTCCACTCTTCCGATGCTGGGATTATAGGCACATTTCTCTGCTTGGCTTTTTACTTGACCACCGGAGATCTGAACCCAGGTCCTCAGGCTTACACAGCCATCGTTTTATACCCTGAGCTGCCCTTCCTGCCCGTGCATGTGGTCTAGGGTGTCATTTGGCACCCAGGGTTGCTGGAGGGTCAAGCCAGCTAATCCATACATCAGGTGTGGACCTGGCCTGGCACACGGCAAATACTGTCATTTGTCACCGCCTCTCAGGTGGAAGCCTGTCCTTCCTGCCACTGGGAGGCACCAGCATGGGTCCCAGACGGCAGGATTTTGGCAGGCTTCATCTTCCCAGGAGTGGGAGCAGCCCTACCCCAGGCCTCCCCAGCTTCTCATTAAAAGGGGACACACAGTCTCTTCAGTTGAAGAAGCAACGTTCACATCTTTTTACTCAAGCCTCCGACTCCCAGAGGGAGTCGTGACTGAGCTGTTAGCAGAAGTCAGGTTTAGGAAGTGGCTCCTTGTCTGTCTGTTGAGCTTCTGCAGATGCAGTGAGCTCAGGCCTGGGCTGGGCTGGGGGCTGGGTCCCCAGGAGTGGGCCCGAGGCCCTGCTTGCTTCCAGCTCTTGGCCAGGTGACTACTGTCTCTCATTCGTAGGCACTGAGACTCCTTTCAGCCACAATTTACCAGGGCTGAGATTTTTGTGGCTGTAATTTACTGCCTCAGCAAAGCTGGGGAGCCCAGTCCCAGTAGCCCACAGTATAGATATTGCATCTAATCAATCCTCTATTACTATGCAAACACATCCTATAGGCTACTGATGTCTTTTCCTTCAAACACTTAATGTATAATTAATGACACTTTGAATGCCAAAGAAGACACCAGCCCAAAAGCTCCCACTATGATTTATACCCACCCAGATAGGAGAGTGGCTTATCTGTCCTCTTACCATTCTGCAGTGGGTCTCCTCACCTTCACAGGGAGTGAAGCCATGGAGGAGAAGGAGAGGGCAAGCAGCCTGCCCGCCCTCCAGAAAGCACAGCACCCAAGTGAGATGGTGGCCATTTTTTTTTTTTTTTTTTTTTAGCATTTTAAAAAATATTTTTAGCTGAGGTCTGATGTAGCCTAGGCTGGACTTGAGTTCACTGTCTACCTGAGGGTGACCTTGAACTTCAGATCCTTTCATGTCTGCCTCCCACATCCTGGCACTGCAGGTGCACAGCACCATACCTGGCTTACGAGGTGCAGGGAATTAAACCCAAGCCATTTGAGCATGCTAGGCAAACGCGCCACCAACTGAGCTACCCAGCCCTTTCCTGTCAGCTTCTTGATGGCCCTGCCACCCAGCCCTCTCACACTCTGAGGACGTCCTCTTCTAAGTTGCTTGTGCTGCAGATGAAGACACAGGTTTTCCTGAGTCCCTGACCCTCTCTGCGGGCAGGGGGATCTGGAAGGAGTGCCTGGTGTTTCCCAGCTGGTGGGATAGCAGCATGGACATTGCTCTGCATAACTGTGTGAGAATTCAATATCATACACAGGTTAGGCCCTGAAACCAGGCTTCCTTATGGCAGTGAAGTGAGGAGAGCTGTGGCTCATTTGTAGGGTGCTGGCTTAGCATGCACACAGCCATGGGTCCCACCCCAGACTAAATGAATGGCAGGGCGATTCGTGCCCAAGCACTGAGGAGGCTGAAGTAGCATGATTGCAGGTTCAAGGCTGTCCTCGGTTATTTAGGGAGTTCAACACCAGCTTGGGCTACATTGAGACCCTGTCGTGAGAAAAGGAAAGAAAAGGAAAGAGGTATGGAGGAGATCCCTCTGGAGAAAAGTTATTTGGAAGGAGACAAGGTATTAAATCCCGTTGGACCTCAGGGGACTTGCCTGTTTTGCCAAGAGTGGGTTCCATGAAAAGCCCCAACCTCTAAGTTGATCTTGGAATGCTCTATAGCTCCCGTGTCAGGAATGAAGGCAACAGGGCCCATCCTAGAGGGACTATGTCTGTGGGAATGAAGAGACACACTGTCCAGTGTGACTCAGCCTCAGAGGGCGGTACACAGGGCCGTGGAGAAGGGGACCGGTCACGCAAGGCACATGGGGGCACCCGAGAATGAGTGTGACAGAGACAAACAACCATTGTCGCAGGTGGGCACATGCTCACAGGGACCTCTCCTGGCTTGGAGGACTTGGGTTCAAGCCACCTCTCTTCAGGGGAGCCTGCCGTATACATCCAAAACCTATTTTCATTTTTGTCATTCTGGTGGGTGAAGGGCAGCCTTGCTCCTTGCCCAGGAGCCTCCACAGGGGCACAGCCCTGCCCCCCACTCCTTCAGTCCATCTTAGTCCATACTTTCTGAGGCTGGATGAAGGATCTTTTTGAGTGCAAAGTGGACCAGGTTACTGCACTGTCGGAAACCCTTTAATGCTTCTCCGTTGCCCTCAGGATAAAGTCAAAACTCATTAGTGCGGCAGTCAAGGCCCAGTTAGCTGCCTCTCTCCATAATCCTTCTCCCCTTCACCAAGTCGCATGGTCCCCAGGCTTCAGCATGTCTTCTGCACCGCTGGACCATGGCTCACCTCTCTGCTGGCTCCTGCTGTTGCCTCATGTGATGTCCTTCAGGCTTCCTTTGGTGGGCTGACCCTTTCTTCTTCTCCAGAGGTCAGCCAGACACTGCTTTCTCCAGGAAGGCTTTCCCCTCCAAGGGGATCCAGCTTTCTGTTCCCTGTATTATGTCCTCAAAACCCCCCAGAGAGCCCCATGTGACAGGAATCTAGACAAGCATGGCCCCAGTAGCCAGTGCTTCTGTGAAGATCTGCTGTCACACGGAACTAGGGTAGCTTGGCCTTGAAATGGCTCAGATGCCTGCGTGGGGCGCTCTCTGATCTGTGGGAAGAGGTGGGGTTGGAAACCAACTGCTGGTTGCAGTGTGAGCCACCGGAGCTGGGAGCCTTGAGACTCCCCCACAACGTTACTAGAAGGATCCAGCATCTGTTGGACTTTAAGAAGCATCAGGGTGCTGACTAGCTAGGAGGGCGTGGGGTGTTGGGGGAAGGGTATTGCTCCCAGGCTGAGGAATGAGAGTGCTCTCGGCACCTGAACCCCTTGACAGGCAATCATGTTTTAAAAAGCTTAGTTTCCTCTCTGGTCCTGTCTCTGGATTTTATACATGGTTTTACCTCTTTTTTTTTTTTGGTCAAGAGAGTGGGTTGAGGCGATGCCTCATATTTTTCAGACTGACCTCAAACTTGCTATGTAGCTGAGGCTGACCATGAACTCTGTATCCTCTTGCTCTACCTCCAGAGTGCTGGGATTATGGGTGTGTAACCCCATGCCTGCTAGGTACGGTACTGGGGATGGACCCTGGGATCTTGTGTACACTAGGCAAGCACTCTACCAACTAAACTACATCCTCAGTCCCCATATTTTGACATTTGAACAGCTTAAATTTTTGTCCCCAGCTTGAGTTTTCCATCCCTGTGTAGCAAAAGGGACTTAGGAAGAGAAGATCTTCAAAGAGTAGGTTTGGGGGACACCCATTTGGGTGATGCCTCGCTCGTGTCCCGCTGCATGGAAGGAGATCTAGCTGGTGGTGTGGGTGGGAAGCAAGATTGCTTCCAAGTGGAGGATGAAGACAGGGAGATGACATCACTGGTGGCTGAGCTTGGAAGGTAGGAAGGGCAGAGAGGACCTGGTTTCGGGCCAGGAGCTGCTAGGGACTCCCCACTGGAGGCTCGCGTCCTTCTGGGTAATTTCCATCTTTAATTTCTTGGTGTTTTATGAACAGGGAGTAAATCAGGATCCCACACCGACTGCTTCGTGTAAAGGATTAATAAACTGGAGATTTATGGGGCAGTCGCAGAGGAAGGCAGTGGAAATGAGAGGAGACTGGCTTCCCAGGGGGCAGAGGCTGGGCTCAGCACCTTCCCTCTGGTGTGGGGCATCTGTAGGGAGCACTCTGCAGGCATGTGTGCCCTTTGGGGCTTGAAGGCAGGGGGGTGGGTGGTGAGGTTGGGTCTGGTGCCTCATCTGCATTCTTTTATCAGTGCAAGATCAAGGGGGTTAACCATCCCCGAGTCTGTCTGGGTAGAGTAGATAGAGATAGAGCTCTGGGCTCAGAGGCAGAGGGTCCAGTTTTGAGTTTAGGGCAGGAGAGACTAGCCTTTCCTTTCTTCGTGGCTGTATTAGTTAAATTTCAGGTAAGGGAAAACCATGGCCTCAGAGGCTTGGGTAGTGAGAAGCCAGGTCCTTGCCACTCCTCTGGATGCCCTCTGCAGGGCATTGGCCCAGGCTCGTGATCGGAAAACCATGGTGGTAAAATGGCCATTGCAGTCCCCATCAGCGCACCCAGATAGGACAGTGTCCAGTGGAAGAAGGACATGCCTGTCTCCTATTGGACATCTTTATAAGAGCAAGGGAAGTCTTCTAAAGGTCGTTCAAAGAGCCTTCTCACTGTCTTCCCAGTCAGAACAACTGTCACGCTCCTTCCTAAAGCGAACAGTGAGTTCAAGGCTAGCCTGAGTCACAGGAGACCCTGGGTCATAGTTTCTTATCCTGTTGCTGTGATAAAATACCCTGACAAAAGCAATTTAATCGAGAAAGGTTTTATCCTGGCTCACAGTTCTACTCCATCATTATGGGGAAATCAAGGCAGCAGGAGCTTGAAGCAGCTGCTCACATGCCCCCCCTCCCCCACAGAGAGTGGAATGTATGCAACTCAGCTCCCTTTCCACTTCCACAGTCTGTGATCCCAGCTGGAAAATGGCGCCTCCCACAGTGTGAGGGTCCTCCCACCTCAGTTAGCTCAATCAAGATCATCCCCTGCTTGCCCCTCTAATCCCAGCCCTCAGGAGGCAGAGGCAGGTGGATTGCCTTGAGTTCCTCACTTAACAAGTCCTGAGGCTCATCTCTCAGGTGACTCTAGAGTCTGTCAGATTGACAGCACTAATCATTGTATCTTATCTCAAAACACACGAACTATTAATAAGCTCCGCGCTCGCGTGCACACACACACACACACACACACACACACGCATGAGGATAATGCATCTTTCTTCACTTGAGTGTTTTTTTTTTTCTTTCATCTTTCTGAACTCTTTATGATGGTAATTCTCAGGTCGGCTCCAAGCAGAGAGAGTAGCACTGTGCCCCCATCTGTAATTGTCAGCATTTTGTTTACTTGGTTTCATGCCCCTCCCCCTTCCCTATGAAGGATTTTTAAGATGATATGAAATGAAGTCCGCCAAAGTGCCTGGCTGACATGCAGAACCAACGTGAGGCATCCCTCATTATGAAGATGGCATATTATTGCTGTCCTTAGCTACGTCACCAAGGGTGCTCACTGTCTTAGTGGTTTCCTGTTACAGTCACAAAATGCTCTGACAAAAGCAACATAAGAATCAAAAGGTTTATTTTGGCTCAGTTTGAGGTCCCTCATGGTGGGGAAGTCAGGTAGCAGAAGCTTGAAGCAGCTGGTTACATTATATCTGCAGGCAGAAGGAGAGAGCCCTGAACGCATAAGTTCTCAGAAAGCAAGCTCAGCTCACTTACCCCCCACTCTACAACAGCACAGGATCTTCTGCCTAGGGAGTGGTGCCACCCACAGTGGCAGAATAACTCAGGCAAAATAATTCACTACAGATATGCCCAGAAGCCCACTGCCCAGGTGACAGAGTGTGTCAGGTTGATAGCAGTAACCATCATACGCTGTTCTGTGGGTATTCTCGGGCCCACTTGTAGAAGGTGGGCTGAGGTCTGGGGTGTCTAACATTCGTAACCTAGCCCTGCTGCTGGTGGGGATGAGACAAGAGGTCTGAGCACAGTCTGTCTAGTCTCAAAGGTGTGGGGCAATGTCTGTCTGGAACCTTCTCCATTGGAGAGACCATGGGCTCTCTTCCTCAGCCACTTTTCCTGAGCAGTTTTCTGAAGATGGTCCTGCTGTGTTCTGATTCTTGAAGGTTCCTCACCTTGATTTCCTTCCCCATTTGCCTGTGACGGATATCAACATTCCTTCCTCTTCCCACTGCAGAGAACAGCCCTGCTCTAAGGCCCTTACAAACCCCCCTCTTGGCAGAGAGTGCATTGAGATCTAGAGATAGGAAGTCTCACTGGCCCAAGGTCATGTGGTGACCTGGTATCATTTCTGCGACCTACCCCAGTTAGAGTCTGATAAGAATGCTGGGATCTCAGCAGTGGGTGCCTGGGCCTGGGTTATCATAGAAGACATGATTAGACATGTAAAGTGATTGGCTGACTATGCAGGGCGTGGTTGGCCCATCCCTAGGGTCCTCACACAGGAAGTGGATGAAGATATGAGAACAGACATTTCAGGACCCATCCCCCATACCAGTTCCCTGACCCTGGGTTGCTCTGGGGAGGGAAGACACTGTCTGCTGCTTCCTCCCCTTTTCCTCCTCTTGCCCGCTCTGCAGGGCATGTCAAGCTGCTTAAAACAGAGCTTAGGGAGGAAGGAAGGCGTGGGTGGTAGGCACTAAGGGTGGGAAGTCCTGGTGTTAAAAGGCAGGTCTGGCCAATGGCCTGTGTGATCTTAAGTACAAGCCATCTAGAACACAGGACTCCTGTTTTATTCACATGAAACAGAGAACGATCCTTCACAGAGTCACCACGGGACTCACTGCTCAAACCCAATATCAGGTTCAACCCCAAGGAGCACAGCAGTCAGTTCCTCAAGGCTCATAGGACTCAGATAGGCTGGGCTTGGCCGCATCCACACGGGCTGATCTTCAGTGATCACAACTCTGGGAGGAAACTGAGGCCCGAGGTGACTGTACTAGTGACCAGAACAGCAGAGCCTCAGGGTCATGTAGGAAAATGGGTGCCAAAAGCAAAAAACCTCTCTGATTTTTTCCTGCCTATGTGTGGGTGTACATGCATGCGTATGTATGTGTGTATGTGCAGGTGTGTGTGTGTGTGTGTGTGCATGTGTGTGTGTCTCTAGAGGTCAGCTTTGGGTATCATTCCTCAGGAACTGTTCACTTTTTTTGTTTGTTTGTTTTTTTAGACAGGGTTTTTCTGTATAGTTATGGCTGTCCTGGAACTAGCTCTGTAGACCAGGCTGGCCTCAAACTCACAGAGATCGCCTGCCTCTGCCTCCCAAGTGCTGGGATTAAAGGCGTGCGCCACTGTCGCCTGGCTCACTTTGTTTTTTGAGACAGGATCTCTCACCAAGTAGCCTAGGCTGTCTGGCCAGAGAGTCTCAGGGATCTGCCTATCTCTGCCTCTACAGTGCTGGACTACAAATGCACAGCACACCCCCAGCCTTTTATGTGGGTGCTGGAGCTTGAATTCAGGTCTTGATGCTTGCAGGGTAAGCACTTTACAGATTGGGCCATTTCCCCAAATGGTAGTTGTTCTCTCTCTCTCTCTCTCTCTCTCTCTCTCTCTCTGTGTGTGTGTGTGTGTGTGTGTGTGTGTGTGTAAGTTGTTCATCTTTGCGTGTGACCTAAGTGTGTGTCTGCAAACATATATATAGATGTCTGTCAGACCAAATGAGACAAGCCTGCTGGGTCCCTGCATTCTAAGGGTGTCATTAGGAAGCATTTGAGCGATCTTGACCTCATCAAGGAGCCTAATGGGTACAGAGCAGCCTCACTTACTGCAGCTCATAAAAGCCACTAGCTCCCTGGCCCTCAGCTTCCTGGGGAGAGATCTTTTTTTTTTTTGCATCACCACTGGTGGATGGGGCAGAGGGTGAGAATTGGCTCCTGCACTTGGCTTTGGCGCAATCACCTAGGCAGCTCTTGGAAGGCAAGGGGCTCTGCCCATGTGTGAATCTACACCAGGCTACTCACCTTGGCCTGCAGAGCAGATGGCAGGGCTGAGCCCTTCAGGTTGGCGGCTGTTCCCAGCCCAGGCCTTCAACCTTCTTGTCTTAGGGTCCTGAAGTTGGCCAGGCCACACTGCCCTGCCCTTCCTGCACACATGTTCCTTCCCTGGCACTCCAAACGCAGGTCTTCATGCTGTACCGCATGCTCACCACACAGAGACATCTCCCCAGCCCTGGCTGTACTGTGTCATAGTCCTGCCAGCAGTAGTGAGGGTGAGTTTCTCCACATCCTTGTCAGTCCGATCCACTTTCCAGTTGTGACCAACCTAGTGCTGTGGAAGCAACATCTCATGTTTCCTCGGTGTTAAATGATGCCGAGCATCTTCTCACGAGCTTATTGGTTATTAGTGTATCTCCTTGGGGGTGTGTCTATTCAGGTCTCTCCCTCCACCTTTTTTTCTCTCCCTCCCTTTCTTCCATTCTCCCCGTCTCTTTCCTTTCTCTTCCATTCCTTCCTTCTTTTTTGGGGGGGGAGGGAGAAACACTATTAAAAATTGAACCTAGGGCCCTCATACTATACAAGTGTTCTACTGATCCACATCCCTCTATTTAGATATTTTGCCTATTTTTCAAGATTAGGTTCCAACCAATTTGTCGAATGAATGCATGAGTGACGGGACAAGTGAGCCAGTCTATCACATGCCGAATACTGGAGCTGCCACACTGAGTGAGACTCAGTCCCTGTCCTCAGGGAGCTCACGGCCCAGTGCAGAGACAGGTGCTGACAGCTGCGGTGGGAACTTGGACAGCATACGCGAAAGAAGTTACGGCAGGCATTTTGAAGGAGGGCTTCCTGAAGGAGGAGGCGTTTGAGCTGGCCTTCAAGGAGGGTGAGGGGAGTAGGGAGGAGAGGCTGTTGGACAGAATAGGCTCTGGGAGGAACAGGCCCAGGCCTCATTGAGGGTCAGCCTGGAAACAAGTGGGAGAGGGACGGGAGAAGTGGGCAAGGCCAGCCATAGGGTTCGGGGCTGGGTTGCTAGGTTCGGGAGAAGGAGCCCAGGGAGATGCTTCTCAGGGCCAAGGGACCGCTGGGGCAAGCTTGGAGTGGCTTTAAATTTTCTGTCAGATTCCTGCGTGTCCTGGAGGGCTCCTAACAGAGTTGCTGAGGCTGCGTGGGGTTCCGGGAGGATCCTTTTATGTTTTAGTAATTATCTTGTCACCCACCAAAAAAATAATTTTATCCTGGGAAGAGGGAAGGTTTGGTGTGTTGAAAACTGCCGCTGCGGAAGTGCGGGCGGCCTAATTGGGATCCATAAATCTGCTTTTTAACAAGCACAATTAGGAATACTTATTGCAGGCCAGCCTGAGGCACTCAGGCGAGGGCCGTTAGCAGGCAGCCTGTGTGTGGCTTTATTTAATGGTTCTGGAGACTTGATCTGATCATGGTATCAAAATTAGCCACAAGGGGAGCGTGGGTGAGTGGGGGGGGCAGGGGGAGCGGGGCGGGCTCCACTTGAAAGTGGAATCAGACCCTAAAGTTTCATCTTGAGGAGGTTGTGAGGCAGGTGTGTGGTTTACCAGACTGTTCTTTGGTGAAGCAGAGGACCGAGGGGCCGAAGGCAGGGAGGACAGACGCTCAGGTACCCCAGCTGCCCGGCAGTTAGCCCTTGGGGAAGTGAGGGAGGGCAATAGGGCTGAGGTTGGGGTTCCCGTGGGCTGTCAACTGAGATCGTGGAGGGATCAGTGTCTGGGAGGGTCAGAGCAGCTATCTGTGGAAGGAAAGAGCCACGTGGGCCAGAATAATCTAGAAATCTTCCATAAGTTAAGCAAGTGTGTGCTGGGCTGTAAGGATGGGCAGAGTTAGGCATGTGGAGGGGCACCGTTTGTCCGTGACTCGGGCGGCACACTTTCAGGGAGACCTGCCCGGAGACAGCCCGCGAGGAGTGCTGCTTATGTGGAGGGGCTGAGGGCCGGGTGCTGACAGGGACCCTGGGCAGGGCTTGCAGCTGGTACAGTCACCTGAAGATGGAGTCTGGGGCCTGGCCTCTCTCTCAGTGTCCGATGTATCCAGCCTTGATATCACGGGGTGTGAGCAGGAGTCAGCTCTCTATGTGGGGAACTGGCGAGGGTTGAATGCTGAGGAGCCAGTGCGCCCTGGGCCTGGTGTTGGCCCCAGTGACAGGGTGAACCTTTGGGGTGGAGGAGAAGGTGTCTGCAGCAGCCCTCACGGGCAGGGCCACTGCACTTGTGGGTCCTGCCACTTCAGGAAGACTCCATAGAGAAGGAAGGAATTCCAGTTCTTCTTTAAAACATTAAAAAGTGATTTCTTATCACATTTACTGCTATTTTTTGTATGTATGTGTGGAGATGTGTGCATACCGTGGTGTGTGTGTATATAGAGGTCAGAGGACAACCTGTGGGAGGGTTGACCCCTCCTTCTACCCTGTGGGGCCTAGAGGTTGAACTCATGTGATCCAGCTTAGTGGACAAGGACGCTTATCCACTGAATCATCTCTGTCGGCCCCTCCAGTTGCCTCTTGATAAAATGAGTAGTGATGTGTGAGTACTACAGGCCTTTAATCCCAGGCAAGGCGGGTAGATCTCTGTGAATTTGAAATCGGCTCAGTCTACATTCTGAGTTCCAGGCCAGCCAGGGATGCATAGTGAGACCTTGTCTCAATAAAATAAAACAAAATAGAATAGAATAGTGAGTAAATAAATAAGAACACAAATGAACAACTGAATAGGTGGATGAATGGATGAGTGGGTAAGTAAATGAATGAATGAGTGGATGTAGGAATGAAGGGGTTGGTGAATGAATGAGGACCTGAGTGAATGAATGAGCAGATGAGTGAGTTAATGAATGAATAATTAAGTAACAGAATGAATTAGTGAGTGGGTGAGTAAATGCAGGAGCGCTAGGTTTGGGGGCTGGAGACATGGCTGTGTTAAGAGCAGTTACTGCGTTTGCAGAGAACCGGGTTAGGTTCTGCACCCACATGGCGGCTCACAACGGTCCAGTTCCAGGGGATTCAACTCCTTCTTCTAGTCTCTGCAAGTGCCAGGCTGGCAAGTGGCGCACAGACATACACATAGACGGAACACTCACACACACAAAGTAAAACAAACAAGTCTTTTTTAAAAAGTGCTGGGCTTTGTGCCTGGCATAAAGGGAAGAGCCTCGCATGGGTGTCAGGCAAGCTTGAGATTCACCGAATACTGGCATTTTGTCACGCTCTATGTCCTTGGTATTGTCACTTGACTACTCTAATGGGAAAAATAGAAAGTTAAGCTGGGAGGTGGTGGTGCACACCTTTAATCCCAGCACTCAGGAGGCCTCTTTGAGGATCTCTCTGAGTTCGAGGCCAGCCTGGTCTACAGAGCAAATTCCAGGACAGCCAGAGCTCTTAAAGGGAGAAACCTTGTCTCAAAAAACAAAAGACAAAACAAGATGGTATTGATGCTATAGCCATCATTTTGTGGGGGTCAAGTGAAAGAAAGGATGTCTGGCACACGGGGGTGGGGGGTGGGGGAGGGCAAATCCACACCAGTTCCTTCTGCTACTTTCCCAGTGTGTGTCCTTTCAGTTTGAAATTGGGGTTCCCCACACCTGTCCTGCTTCTAACCAGGGTCTTGTTGAAACTCCAAGGTGTCATCACACCTTGTGTGACAGGTACTTGGTGAGTTGCACTTTGCAAGGATGAAAGAGGAACTCTGTGTGTGTGAAGTCCCTTTGAAGTGACTGGGACCATGCTGGGGGTGGGCGGGAAAGGAAGGGAGCGGTGACATGTGGGGAGAGTTATCACTGCACCCAGAGTTCTGAGAACTGAATAGTGGAAAGCTCACAGGACCTAGCGGGGGACTCCTGAGGGCTGCCATTTCTGTGGTCCCTGGATTCTAGTGAAACTTAGAATTCTCTAGATTGTTTGACCTTGAGGTGGAATCAGATGCAGAGGCCTGTCCAGTGAGCCACACACTGAGGTGGTTCTGTGCCCTTCAGGAACTAGAAATGCTCAGCGAGCCAGGGTCTAGCCATTGTTTTAGGTTAAATTTATGAAAGTCAGGCGCTTTATGAATGGTGGCTCCTGTGTAATCTCTGTGTGTGGTCATTCCCTGTAAGAGTTTTCATGGGGACTGAGGTCCAGGGAAGAGAGAAGAGGAGTTCTCTCTCTTCTCTGGGCCTCAGCCGGGAAAACCAGCCACACTTAACTCCTTACCCACCCTAGAGCTCCCTGGGAGTCGGCTTCCAAGAGAAGTGGTTCCCTAACACCCGAACCACCACACCCCCCTACACTTTTTATGTAAATGCCTAATTTAAGGTGCACTCAGCTCCCCTAACTGTGGGTTCTGAATCCACAGATCTAGCCAATTGGTTGGAAAATACTGGGAGGAAATGTCTGTAGAGTCTCTCCCTCCATGCTGTCATTCTCCAGACAGTCTTGTGCCGCTGCCGCCACCGCCGCCCCCGCCTGGATTAGGTATGACTGCCATAGAGGTGACTGGCTGCACGAGTGAGGATGGACGTTGGTGATATGTGAGGACCAGGCCATTTTATATTTGAGCCACTGTGTCTTCTGGGCTTCTGGAATCAGTCCCCTGTGGAGACATGGATGAGGAGGGGGCTGCTGTAATTTCAGAGTCTCAGAGATCTCTCAGAGAATTCTCGGGGGCTGTCTGTCCAGCTGTTCCCATCAGTATTTTGCATGCTGGCTTCATGACGATGGAAGCAGGAACTAAACTACAGACCGTCTGTGGCCTTTGTATACATCTCTATAAACGCTATAGTATATATATTTGCAGTCAGAGCCACTTCGGTTCACTATTTATTTATTTTATTATTTGTGTATGTGCGTGTGTTTTGCCTGCCTGTACATATGTGTATCACATGCATGCCTTGTGTCCAAAGAAGTTAGAAAAGAGTGTCGGATACTCTGGAATTGGAGTTACATCTGTGAGCTGCCATGTGGGTGCTGGGAATCAAACCTGGGTCCTCTGCAAGAGCGACAAGTGCTCTTAACCACTGAGTCAATTCCCCAGCCCCTTAAAACTTTCTCTATAGTCGCATCCCCTTCCCTCCACCCACCTCTGGCACCCATTGGTCCCTTGCCTCCTTCCCTTGTCATTTGAACAAGTGTCACATGACTGGGACTACCTGATGTATCTTTTGAGACCGACTCTTCTCATTTTGGATTGTTCTCTAGCGATCCACCCAGACTCTTGCGTGTCTAGCTCTGTGTTCTTTTATACTGCTGAGTATTCCATGGTTTTTTTGGGGCTATCATACAAAGCACTACCACGAGGATATCTTCAGATCACACAAACTTATTTTTCATGATTCCAGGGACTGACTTGGAAGTCAAGGTTCAGTGGGTATGGCTGGGCTCCGAGCAGGGTCCTGGGAAGGATCTTTCCTCACTTCTCCCTGCCTTCTGATTTTTGCCAACAACTTGTCCCTGTATGATCTTAGCATGTCTGCAAAGACCCTAAGAAGGCCACACCCCGAGGTTTCAAGTGGATTTGAATTTTGGGATGGCACTACCCAATCAGGCAGACACGGTGTAGACGCACTAGAGTGCTGCCCATCCTCCCATGCAAGGAAGTCAGTGCTGTTTCCAAGTTATTCCAAGCTGTTATAGGAAAGGATGCTATAAACACTCTTACAGAGACTTCACTGGACAAAAATCATCTTTAGATAAATGTCCCAGAGTGTAATTCCCGGGTCATAGCTCAAGCATGTTTAGGTTTTAAAGAAACCGCTAAGCTGTTCTTCACAGTGGCTGAATCATCTTAAATGCCCATCAGCCTTGTTCTCCACATCCATGCCGGTACTTGGTGGTATTCCTGTGTTTGTTTTGTCCATCTGGTGAGAGGCTGAGCACGTCACCAAGTGCCGTGGGCTGACAATGTCGTGGTTTTTCATGTGCTTGTGCTCTATCTGCAGGTCCTCTGGCAAAGTCACCTTAAGTGTTTTCTCCATTTAAATTTTAAAATTGCATTTATTGATTTATCATTATTAATACGACTGCTACTATTATTAATTTGTGTATGTGTGTGAGTCATCATCCGAGGACGGCTGCGGTAATCTGTTCTCTTCTACCTGTGGGTGTGGAGACTCAAACTTGGGTCATCAGGCCTGGGAGTAAGAGCCTCGCTGGCTGAGCCATCTCCTGGTCCCTTTCTCCACTTTTAACTTTAGTTGTTTTGTCTGCGTCAAGGTCTCACTGTATAACCCTGGCTGACCTGGAGCTTGCTATGTAGACCTTGAACTCACGGAGATCCACTTGCCTGTGTCTCCAGAGAGCTGGGGTTAGAGGTGTGTGCCACTATGCCTCATTCCTCTCTCTGCTCCCCTCTCCCCTCACTAGAGACAGGGCTTCTCTGTTGTGGTGGTTTGAAAGTAATTGGCTTCCATAATCTCACAGGGAGTGGCACTATTAGGAGGTGTGGCTTTGTTGGAGTGGGTGTGGCCTTGTTGGAGGAAGTGTGTCACTGTGGGGCGGGCGTTGAGGTTTCCTATGCTCAGGATACCTCCCAATGAGTCAGTTGACTTCCTGTTGCCTGCAAGATGTAGCACTCTCAGCCATTTCTCCAGCACCACATCTGCCTGCCTGCCACCACGCTCTCCACCTTGATGATAATGGACTGAACCTCTGAACTGTAAGCGAGCCACCCCAATTAAATGTTTCCTCTATAAGAGTTGCCATGGTCATGGTGTCTCTTCATAGCTATAGAAAACCTTAAATAAGACATCTGTGAAACAGCTCTGGCTGTCCTGGAACTTGCTTTGTAGACCAGGTTGGTCTTGAACTCACAGAGATCCACCTGCCTCTTCTTCCTGAGTGTTGGGATTAAAGGCGTATTCCACCATGCCCATTCTTTTCCTTCTCTTTCCTTCCTTCCTTCCTTCCTTCCTTCCTTCCTTCCTTCCTTCCTTCCTTCCTTCCTTCCTTCCTTCCTTCCTTCCTTCCTTCCTTCCTCTCTCTCTCTCTCTCTCTCTCTCTCTCTCTCTCTCTCCCTCCCTCCCTCCCTCCCTCCCTCCCCCTCCCTCCCTCCCTCCCTCCCTCCCTCTCTCTCTCTCTCTCTCTCTCTCTCTCTCTCTCTCTCTCTTTCTCTCTCTCTCTCTCTCTCTCTCTTTCTTTCTTTCTTTTTTGGTATGTTTTATATTTTGAGACAGGGTTTCTTTGTATGGCCCCAGCTGTCCCAGAACTCACTCTGTAGACCAGGCTGGCCTTGAACTCATAGAGATCCACCAGCTTCTGCTTCCCAAGTGCTGAGATTAAAGGTGTGTGCCACCACTGCCCGGCTCCTTTCTCTACTTTTCAGTTGATGATTTCTTTTCTTCTCTTTTTTTCAAACAATTTATTTATTTTCATTTTGTGTGCACTGGCATTTTACCTGTATGTATGTCTGTGTGAGGGTGTTGAATCCCCTGGAGCTGGAGTTACAGACAGTTGTGAGCTGCCATGTGGGTGCTGAGAATTGAACCGTGGTCCTCTGAGAGAACAGCCAGTGCTCTTAACTGCTGAGCCACCTCTCCAGCCCCAAGTTGATTTCTTACCATTGTATCCAGGAGCCTTTTACACAGAGCTCTTAGTTGGGTATGTGATTCGCAAATATCTTCTTTTCTTTCTCTGAATAACTGTCTATCACAGAGCACTTATTTTCCGTCAATTCTGATTTATAGATGGTTCCTGGAGGCTTTCAATGTCAAGTCTCTTTAGGTTTTCCTCTGCCAACTGAGCTGTGTCCCCTCTGTATCTCTCTACACAGTTCCTGTCTCTTGTGGACATAAACTTAGTTTGTTGTTGTTGTTGTTATTTTTTGTTTTTTGCCTGTGGCTATAGGTGTCGAGACAACTCACCTTCTCTCCCCACACCTTCCCAGGCCTTCATAGACAGTGCTGACTGGATTTCCACTATGGGAGCTGACCCCAGGCTTGAAGTTCACACTTCAAGTCATCTGCTGAATGGAACTAACGTCTGGGTGCCCATGGTCTGCGAGCACTCCAGTTAAAGATGAAGAAATCGTGGCCAGTTTAAAGAGGCTGAAAGGGTCATGTTTTCCCCACCCAGGGCCACATTTGAGGAAGCAGGCAGATGAGAAAACAATGAGAAACACCAAGTTGCTCATTTGGATACTGGAACCCTGACCACCTGCCCCACCCCACCCCCGCCGCCCCTCCTCCCATCCAGGGGAAGGAGTGGCTGTCAGTCAGGGTGTATGGTTTCTGCCCTCAGCGGGAAGCAGGGTTCAGTGTGGGCCTGGGTGGGCAGGCACGGCCTTCCCTGACTCTCAGAGTCTAATGGCCTGCTGTGTCTGTACTGTGCTGTGCTGGCCACATCTGCGACTGTCACCAGGGCGGAGCACAGCAGGCTTCTGGCTCAATTGAAGTAAACGTCTGAGCATGGGACTCAGGCGCCTTTCATTCCTCTCCTTCCCTGTAAAGGATTTTTCCTCTAGGGATTAACCACATCGCTGTAAACGCTGGCTAATCCCTCCTTGTTAATTTTTTTCACCTTTATCTGCTTGTTTGTTTATGTGTGTGTGTGTGTGTGTGTGTGTGCATGTGTGTGTGTGTGTATGTGCATATGTGTATGTAAGTGTAGGAACCAGGAACACATGTAGAGGTCAGAGGACAGTTTTTCTTTTTCTGCCATGTGGATCCCAGGATAGAACCCAGGTTATCAGGCTTGGTAGCAGCTACCTTTACCCATTCAACCCTCTGGCTGGCTCCCCCTCCTCCATTTTTAGAGTTTTCGGACTTGTGACTAACGGTTCAACCTAGCTGAGAAGTCACAAAGCCATCTCTTTGCATCCTTCCCTGAGAGAAGCCCCGAAAAGTCTGTTTAGATCCAGGGCTCACCGTGGGAAAGGTGCTGCGGCACTGTTGAAGCTACCGAGAAGTCACTCACTGGTGGGTTTCAGCGCAAGGACACTGGCTTTCCCACAGGGTAACCGTGAACGCTGGGGTGAGGGGAGGGTGTGGCCTTCTCAGTGACTCACTTGGGGCTCGTGACCCTGGACAGTTTCTGGGGCCCTTTGGGACAAGTGTAGAGAGGAAGACCTGACTGGCAGGTCAGAGGCAAGCTGCTTCCCCTGGGCATGGGGTCCTAGGCTGCACTGAATCCCGACACTTGTCAGAACAAGCCTTGTCCCTCCGGTGGTATGCTAGCTTCCTCTACCAGGAAAGTTCTAGGTTTGGGGTGGTGCATACAGGCCACCAGCCTCTGGCCTCAGCTGTGGGGCAGCCCTGTGAAACAGATGCTGACCAATCCCTCCAGAGGCTGAGCGACGGCTCAGTGAGGAAAGTGCTGGTCACTTAGACAGGAGGACCTGAGTTAGGACTTAAATACCCCATAAAAAACGAAAACCTGGTGCAGCAGTGTGTACTCATGATCCTGGTGCTGGGGGCGTGGGGGCAGGAGAATCTCACCCTCAAAAGTAGGGTGAAGCATGACACAGAGAGACACCTAATGGACCTACCTCTCTGGTCACTGCATGCACACGTGTAGTGTGTGCACTTACACACACACACACACACACACACACACACACACACACACACACGCACACACACACACAATCACCCCCCATAATCCCTCTCCTGCTCAGTCTTGTCTTTGAGAGGGAGCTGGAGATACCTCTATGTCTCTGTACACCAGCTGGGCTCTCCGGAGCCAAAGCTTGCCTCCTCTTAGGGACCCAGTCTCCAGCCAGGGACCATCTGCCCCAAGTGCTTCAGAGAGTCTGTTTGCTTCTCTTCTCATATCCCTTTGTCTTCGCTCGGGGTTCCTGAGGAGACCGAGCAGGAAACCCCACTGAGGGAAACTGCTGAAGGGAAGTGTGTCACAGCATGCCTGGAGGGATGCAGCTGCAGGAGGCCGAGAGGACAGTAATGCAGACCTAGCCAGAGCCTTAGCGCAGTGCTCCCGGGTGCTCCCAGGTGCTCCGCAGCACAGGGGAAGGAGTGGGGTTCCAAACAATCTGGGGGAGGGCCAGGTTTTGATGAGGACCCTTCCTTTCTTCATCTGTTCAGGTACTGGATGTGGTTGTCCCAGGTTTGGGTCATGACCTTGAGCTAAACGCTCTCTCTGGCTGAGGACAGTGGCAGAGAATGGCTTGAGAATGAGTTCTTCCGTTCTGGAGGGATGTCTAGGAGGTCCATTTCAGCCTTCAGTACTCTTCCTTTTACCTCCTTGCTCAAGGACTCTAGCCTGAAATACATCAGTTTCTGGGCTAGGAAACGTAGTCCAGGGGCTGGGATATAGTTCCATTAGTTAGTAGAATGCACAAAGTTCTGGGTTCCATCTTCAGCACCCCATAAACCAGGTGTGGTGGTACACGTCTGTTGTCCCAGCACTGGGAGGTGGAGGCAAGGTGTCATAGTGAGGGTTTCTACTGCTGTGAAGGGACACCATGACAGCAGCTCCTATAAAGGAAAGCATTTAATTGGGGCTGGCTTACAGTTTCAGAGGTTTAGTCCAGTATCATCATGACGAGAAACACGGCATCATGCAGGCAGACACGGTACTGGGGAAGGAGTTGAGAGTTTTACATCTTGATATGTAGGCAACAGAAGGAGACTCTCACAATGAGCCCTCACAGCCTGTCTCCACAGTGACACACTTCCTCCCACAAGGCCTCACCTACTCCAATGAGGGAGGCCACACCTCCTGATAGTACCACTCCCTAATGGGCCAAGCACTCAAACACACAAGTCTATGGGGGCCATTCCTAGTCAAACCACATTACAGGGGAATCATACATTCAATGTCATCCATAGGCTACATAGTGAGTTTGGGGTCAACCTTGCCAGCCAGCCAGTCAGCCAGCCAGCTAACTAACCAGCCAACCAAACAACCTAGCCCAGGTTTTTTGTGCTTCTGATTGTTGGCTGCCTCTGGTTGGCACAGATCCGAGCATAACTGGGCCTTTCCTTTGGTTTCTCCATGATCCAAGATGTAACAATGACAAGGGGAGGTGGTCAGCAGGCCCTGTCTTGTTATCTACAAACAGCCCTGAACCAGCCAGGCGTGGGCCCTAAACTTGGAGCTGCCTTGGGACCTGGTTCTTCTTCAGGTCTCTGTCTTCTTCTGGGAGCGATAGTGTCCTTTAGAACAAAGCTATCCTCCTGGGATGTGGATTCCCTCTTCTGGGGATCCCAGTGCTGGCCACAGTTCCTCCCTGCTGCTTTGGCAATGCATTGTGGGTTTTTTCACTTGTTTGTTTATTTATAATGTGTGTGTGTGTGTGTGTGTGTGTGTGTGTGTGTGTGTGTGCGTGCGTGCCCGTGTGCGCACGCGCCTCTATCTCCCGACTGCTGGGAACACAGGTGTTCACTGCTTCACCCGGTTTATATGGTGCTGGAGACTGAACCCAGGGCTTTGTGCAGGCTGGGCAAGTCCTTTACCAACTGAGCTCCATCCTCAGTCCTGTGCTGTTCTCCATGGGAATCCAGAGTTCTTGCCAAGACCCCCTGGGCCATGGCTGCCACTGAGCCACGGAGCTTCCACCCCTGACTTTAACGTTGGGAGTTCCAATTACAGATGGTCGCTTCGGAGAGGCTTAGTGACAGAAGCCATCCATCTCTGCATCTCCAATGTATTTTATTTGATATTTCCAGCCTGAGTGCCTGCTCAGCTGTGAGCTCATCTGTCTAATCAGCTTGCCGGCAGTTGAGGGAGAGTGGGTGTTCCCTTGATCTGTGCTCCGTGCCTTTGATTCGGCTCAGGCAGGGGATGGAGAGCCTGGGTTGAGAATGCCTTTCTGAGTTGCTTTCTGGAGTTCAAAGATGCATCTCTCCAGCTGGACCAGTAAATTGCACGAGCAAACTGCCAGGAATTTCCAGCACAGATCCCAGCTGTTCCCAGGTCCTTTTGGGGTAGCAGCCAGCCCTCCCTCAGCCCACGGGTGGGTGGTGTGACTCTGGCCTGCTATCTGGCCCTGAGCATCCTTTCTCCATGCTGGCTGGACCATTTCCACTCAGAGCTGCTGGCCTGTGTTGGCCCTGATCCATCTCACCTTGAACCTGTGCTGATGTCTCCTTTGTGGAGAACTTGGGTCGGGAGGAGCACTCTGGTGGCTGAGAAAACCTTAATCCCCAGCATGTCTTCATGCTTTGCTTGCTTGTGTGATGAATGCAGTTTCCACATCTAGACTATCAGTCATTTTCTGATGTGATCTGCACGTCTCTGTCGGAATTGAATTAGCACCTGTATTGTTGTGGTAGTTTATTTGGTAAGAAAATGAAATCTGATGTGCATATTAAGGTGGGGGTGTGTTCACGGCAACATGGAGGATCCCTGGGCTAAGGTGTCCCTTGGTGTCCCCCCCCCAATCCTAGGGCAAGCTTCTAGTCCCACTGTCCTTTCAGCTCAGGGAGGGGACCAATGTGAAGACACAAAGTGATAGATGGTGGGAGGAAGGATCCTGGAAGGCAGGGTATGGGAGGGGAAAATACTGGGGGAAGATGCTTCGGGGAAGGATGCTAGGAGAAAAGATGTTGGGAGGAAGGATACTGTGGTAGTGTCAAGAGACAGGCAGACAAAAAGAAAGTGCTGGGGTTAGAAGGAAGGTGAGCTTTTGGGGTTTAGTGCCCAGAGTGGTAAGAGTGTAAGGAATGTATGGGGAGGCAATGGTGAAGAAGGCTTTAGGGACCTTTTCCTGTGGATTCTACAGTGTGAGTGAGTGTGTGTGTGTGTGTGTGTGTGTGTGTGTGTGTGTGTGTGTGTGTGTGTGTGTGTGCGTGCGCGCACGCGTGCGTGCCTGTGTGCATGTGCACCAGGAAACCAAGGGTCAGTCTCAAGTGTTGTTCCTCAGAAGCCTTTTGGTTTTCTTTAAAAACAAATTCCTCGCTAGGATCAGGGGCTTGCCAATTCAGCTAAGCTGGCTGGCCAGCAAGGCCCAAGTATCCTGTCTCTGCCTCCTCAGTGCATTACACACATTGCTGGAATCAGAAGCATGTGTCACCATGCTGACCGTTTATGTGGGTGCTGGGGAATCAAACTCGGGTCTTTGTGGTGTGCAGCAGGCACATTCCTGACTGAGCCGCCTTCCAGTACCTGGATTACACCTGTGTCTGCCTCTGCCCCCTCCTCAGCCTCCTCCAGGCGGGGGCGAGCTGACCGAGGAGTGGTCTTGCCTTTTCCCGTCCCTCCACCCCTCCCTTTCACATATCCCCATCTTCTTTCCACACACATGCTTTTCTCTGCCTCAGCTCTGGGCCTGGTTTATTGCAGGAGGAAGGGAGCCTCTGTGGGTGCCCCGTGTGGCGAGGAGCGCCTGTCACCTCAGGAGCATCTTTGACGGGACGTCAGCTCTTGAGGTTTGAACCTAGTGTGCTCCACAGAATCCACTGGGAGTTCAGTTGATGGCTTTGGGAAGCGACTGGACCCTGAGAACTCTGACTTCATCATTAGATTAATTCTGTGATGCATCATAACAGGGCGGATTGGAGGTGGTGGTAAAAGTGGAAGTGGAGGTCGTGGGTGGTCACTGGAAACTGTTCTTGGGGGCTCAGCTCTTGCCCATGTTGCCTCCTGTGTCCTCCTTTTCTCCACTTCCTGCCCACCATGGGCTGGCAGCCTCTGCCACGTGCCATGATGTTCTGCCACCGGGCCCAGAATCAACAGACCTGAAGATGGTGGGCTGAAGTCTACGAAACCATGAACTGAAAGAAATTCTTCTTGAGGCCTATGCAGACATTTTGTAGGAGTAACTTCTCCATCAGCTTGGGCTGCGGAGACAGGTGAACCTGGCACAATGCAGTCATAGGAGGGTGAGTGGGAGGTTAGTGCCCGAGTGCCCTTGCTTGGACCATCGTTTGTATGAGATCTCAGTTGACCAGGCCCTGCTTCTCCCTTCCTGGGCCCCATTTCCTCCAGCTGTGCCCTTTCCAGCCTTTGGTCATCGAGGGACAAGGCCCAGCCCCCACCCACCACCCGTGACCTCTCAGGACGTGTTACCAACATGCAGGGAGGTGTCAGGGTAGGGTTGGTGGATAGTGCTCCTGAGTGAGGACGGAGATGAAACCTTGTTCCCTGGTGGAACACAGGGGCCATTTTTCTCCCAGTCTCCTCTGTTCCCTGGGCATATGTTTCTAAGGTCTCAGGATGGGAGGTTGCCCAGGGCCATTTCCTCCATCTTGGATAGTAAAGGAGGAGGGTTCCCTAGGTTGGGCCCTTGAAAGTCCCACAGGGCCAGTGTTGTAGTTTAGATGTGTCCTCCAAAGGTCTATGGTACCTTACATGGTACTACTGGGCAATGGTGGAGCCTGTAAGAATTGGAGCCCTGTGGAAGGTCCTTAGGACATTTGGGATGTGCCCTTGAGGAGGACTGTGGGACTCTTCCTGTCTCCAGCTACGAGAAGTGCATTTTTTTTTTGCATAAAAAAATAGAGAAATGTTTAATAGTAAAGAGCACTTGCTGCTCTTGCAGAGGACCCAGGTTTGGTTCCCAGAACCCACGTAGCAGCTCACAATTGTCTGTAACTGCAGTTCCAGGGGACCTGATGCCCTCTTCTGGCCTCTGTGGGTACCAGGCATAGGGTGCACGTCCATCTATCTAGGCAAACACTCACGCACATAAAATAAAAATAAAAACAAGCAAATATAAAGAATATAATTTCTGTTACGTATTTGGCTCTGCCCGGCCAGAATCAGCTCGTGTTATGGTAACAGTTCATTTGGTAAGAGAGTGGCTTGTCCTGGCACAGGCTTCCACTATGGTGTGCTGCCCTCACCAATGA
Source organism: Peromyscus maniculatus bairdii (assembly GCF_049852395.1). Classification (NCBI taxonomy): domain Eukaryota; kingdom Metazoa; phylum Chordata; class Mammalia; order Rodentia; family Cricetidae; genus Peromyscus; species Peromyscus maniculatus. Next base: position 61,818,412 of record NC_134858.1, read on the forward strand.
CCGGCAGCAGTGACGCTGTAGATCTTGGTTTGGGATCTCCAGAGTTGAGCTAAACAACCTTCTTTTTTTCTCTTTATAAGTGAATTGCACCAGGGATGTTGTTGTAGTCCGGGGAAGCTGACTAAGACAAACAGTTCCTGGCTTTGCTTCTCTGGGTGGAAGAGATGCCTGCTCAGCTCTTGGCAGCCGGGGAAAGCAGCTTGCCAACCTGATCTCTCCGTACTGACACCGTCCAATATTATAGCTACCTGCCACATGTGGTTATATATGTTAAAATTAATAAAAAAGAGCTAAATTGAAAAATTCAGGTCTGTGGTGGGGAAGGATTATTATGCACACATTAGTCATCAGCAAGAAGGAATAGCTTGATTGCATCTAGGTAAAGCAGATGTCAGAGCTAAGAGAGTTGCCAGGGACAGGGAGGTGGCATCCCGTAATGATACAGGTCAGCCACCAAGGAAACAAGCATCCTTATCCCTGCTCCGAACCTAGAGCTACAAAACACTTTGTATCAGTTACTTTGCTTGTTGCTGTGACCAAATACCCTGAGCAAAGACGGGCATCTCCCCAGCCCCTTGATTTCTCTTTTCAACTCAGCCCAGGACCCCAGCCTACGGAACTGTGCTGGCCACATCTAGGGTGGGTCTTGCCGCCTCAGCTGACCTAATCTAGATAATCCCTCACAGACACGCCCAAAGCTGTGTCTCTACGGCGAATCTAGATTCCTCAAGTTGATGGTCAATATGAACGATCATATGCTTGGTACAATAATTCAGTCACTTGGTCACACTGGCAGTATTTTGAGTCACACATGGGTCATGGCTACTGTAAGGGACAGCGACACATGGAGCATTTCCAGCGTTGCAGGAGGTCCTGGGGAGCAGCCTGGCTCTAGAACGCCAACCCAGTCAGTTCAGGAGCATGTCAGTTTGTCCTCTCTGCGTCCTCACCATCTCCACACATAGTGGGTGGTCAGTATTCGGAGATTTGAGAAGTTAAGTCGCAGGTCCGGCCTCTCTTTCTGTGTGGCCTTGGACACTTCGCTTCTTCTCTCTCTGTTTCTTTATCCATAAATTGAGGCGTTGGCCTCCTCTCTGGGATGTCTTTCAGCTTTCACAAGCCACGATCTTAAGGATCTAGTTGGCTGCTTTCATTTATTTAATTTTCAAAGTACGTTTAAATTCATTTGTGTACGCGTGCCCGGGCACACCACGGTGCACGTGAGGAAGTCAAGCAGACAGCTGTGGAAGTTGGTTTTCTCCTTCCACCAAGTGGGCCCCAGGGATCAACTCGGGCTGCCAGGTGTGGGGGGCAGACGTCGCTACCCACTGAGCTCTCTCACTGGCCCCAGTTTGAAGAGCTTTGTTTTATTTCATCTACAGGGAGGAATCGGAGGAGCAGGGCAGGGTGTGGCGGTGAGTTCGAGTTTTACTTTTGCGTCTGATCTGGCAGCCGCTCACAGGGCTCTCTCCATGTGGGCTTGCAGGCTTGCCTCTCACAGCCTTCCTTAACTGGCTGCAGTTTCTCTATACCCACCCAACCTCTTTAGCAGGTCTGCAAGACCAGGAAAGCGGGCGGGCCGCAGCAAGAGGCTCCCTGGAGCACGTGTATCCCACCACTGCCCAGGGCCTACAGTTCCTCTTCCCTTTGCGTCCCCTCTGGGTTCCCAGACTTGAGTCTGCTGTGTCTGTGGCCTGAGGGAAGTCCCTGGCAGCGGGGACTCTGCTGGCTGCTTCCTTGGTACATTGGCCAGCAAGCCTCTGGGGACAGGCCCTGCCTGTTGGGATACTGGGCTTGCCGCAAAGGCCTTCGGGAGCTGGTGGGGGTGGGTGGCATGGAAGTAAGTTTGTCCCTGCGTTGCTGGGGGCTCTCTTCCAAGAGGAGGAGAGGAGATGGAACTGCCTTCGGTGTAGGGCTCCTGGGGGAGGAAAGGGCTCCCAGCCTGGCCTAGGGCTCTGCAGGCTGAGGGCTAGGCAATGTTGAATAGGTAGGCAGTTTTCTTCTTCATCTACCCCCCCCCCACACACACTTCCAGAAAGCTTAGGGAACACTGACTTTCCTTCTGTAGCTAGAACATGCATGCCTGTGCTCCTGGGCCAGCTCTATGCAGTGCACAGTGGTGGATTGCAGACGTTGAATCCTGCTTTGGTGCTGGGTCTGTGGTGGCGGTGGCTGTGTGTGACAGGTGTCCTTGGTCCTTTGATTGCCTCTTGCTACACTACACCCATCCTTTCTTTTCCCTTCTTCAACCCAGAGAAGCTCAGTTTTGTGTGGGCCCCTGATTTCTGCCTCTGGCTGGGTTCTGCCCCCACCCCTTCCTGCCCCTTCCTGTAATATTCCACCTCCTGAAGTTTCCATAGCTTTCCAAAGCAGCACTACCCATGGCGGGTGTGTGTGTGTGTGTGTGTGTGTGTGTGTGTGTGTGTGTGTGTGTGATATTCAAACACATGAGCCAATAGGGTTCATCTCACATTAAAGCCACAAGTGTCAGCTGAGGATAGAGCTCAGTTGGTAGAAAACTTCTCTCAAGTGCACAAAGTTTTGAGTTTGATTCCCAGCACTTCATCAACCAAGACTGATGGCACACGCCCATAATCTTAGCACTTGGTGGGTGGAGGCTGGAGAATCAAAAGCTCAAAGGCATTCTCTGCTCCATGGCAAGTTTGAGGCCAGTCTTGGCTATTTTGGAAACCCTGTTTTAGAACAAATGAACAAGAGGCTGGAGAGATGACTCAGTGGTTAAGAGCACTGGCTGCTCTTCCAGAGGACCCAGGTTCAATTCCCAGCAACTACAAGGTGGTTCACAGCTGTCTGTAACTTGTAGATGTAACAGTCCTATTAAATAAGAAACACAGAGCCAAATGCAGAGTTAAAAGCCCAAGAGGTCAGAGCAGTAGCTAAGAGCTGATACTAAAAACCCTTTCTTACCCTTTGCTGCTGCTGTCGTCCTTCCCCTCAGAAAGAGACCTACTTCCTGTGTATCTGTCTTTTTATTGACTTTCTGTTCTGCCTTCTCATTGGCTGTAAACCCAACCACAGCCTCCTCATCACTGCCAGTCAATACAGACCTCCAGGTCTTCTATGGTTGGTATTGAGATTAAAGGTGTGTGTCTCCATGCTGGCTGTATCCTTGAACACACAGAGATCTGCCTGTCATGTGATCAGGATTAAAGGTGTGCGCCACCACCGCCCAGCTTCTGCTCTGGCTTGCTATTAGCTCTGACCCCCAGGCAACTTTATTTATTAACATACAAATAAAATCATTTTTCAGTACAAATAAAATATCACCATAGTAACTCCAGTTCCAACAGACATATATGCAGGCAAAACATCAATGCACATGAAATATAAATAAATTAACAACAACAACAACAACAAAAACAAATGAACAAACAAATTCACTTCAAGTCACAAGTGTCTCACTTAGGCACATAGTCAAAATAGTTGAGACTACATCTTTGCACTGACCAATCAGCACGAGGCACTGAGTGACCAGGACGGACCTGACAGGGTCCAGATCCTGGCCTTAGCACATGGAGGAGGCGCCCCATCCTGCTTGGATCTCAGCTGAGTCACATGGACCCACGAGCCTGTGTGGGTGTGAGAAGCGATGGAAAGGCTCATTCACGGAGACAAACGGGAGAACGGCTGTCACAAAAAGTTGCCCATGAGCCCTAGAGCCAGCCCGAGTTCTAGAATCATGGGACTAGTCTGAAACCTGAGATTCCCTGGGTCTCAGAGGACAGCAGCCAGGGTGACCATCCTTGTCTTCTGTGGTAGGGGATCTTTACCGCCAACTTGAGGAAAATTAGACTCATCTAGGAGACCCACATCTGGTCATATCTGTGAGAGTTTTTCCAGAAAGGAAAACAAGGAGAGAAGATAAACCCTGAACGTGGGCAGCACCATCCTACCGGCTAGGGAACTGGATTGGAGAGAAAGAGAGAGAGAGAGAGAGAGAGAGAGAGAGAGAGAGAGAGAGAGAGAGAGAGAGAGAGAGAGAGCTCGGCACTAGCACTCATCTCTCTCTGTCCCTGACTACAGACGCCGTGTGACTGGCCATCCGACACTCCTGCCACCATAATGGACTGTAGCTCTTCTCAATCCCTGAGCCAAATAAACCCTTTCTTCTTTAACTCGATTTTTTCACAGTAAAGAGAAAAAGCCAGTAATGCGTCTCCTTTGATCAACGTTCCTACCCCGACAATGGCTCTTAGCTGGTCTTCCAGGATCCTGGCCTCTAAGACTCTGATGCCATTGTGGTCAGAGAAGCAAATGTGAGCCAGCTGTAGAAAACTTGCTAACAGTAAAACGTGTTGAATGTGCCCTGATCAAAACGTAGCTCAGAACCAAATATCCTATGAATGTCGCGTGTCCCTGCCATTCCCGACTTGGGTTGCACTCGTGACTTCACTGGAGTTGTGGCTCTGAGTGTGTAACACGTGCACTTTGCACGTGCGTGCTATCATGCTACACAGCCCCAGTGAGTGCTGCCTGAACCCCTGCCTCAGATTCAAGCCTATTGTATGTGATGGATTGCTGTGTCACTATTATATATGCCAATTTTCTTCTCTTATAGGAACATAATGGTTTAATTATGGAAAACAATGGCTTTTATTATTTTTCAACTATTATTCCTCAGTCCATAAGTAACAAATTGGTCTATCTTTGGACTGCATTGTGTTGGAATGTTTGATTTGAAAAATTGCTGTTTGAATTGCTGACTTGACTTTCATTAAAAAAAAAATCGTTAAATGAATCTTGGCTTGAGATTAGGACAGAATCTCCAACAATTTCTGAAATGGCCCTAAACATACTTCTGCGATTTTATACTATATATTTATGTGAAGCAGCGTTCTCAGCATTGACAATTATGAAATCAAAATATCGATCAGCTCTGAAAAAATTGAAGGTGCTGTGTTGGGAGCATCAAATATCGAGCAAGATTTCATTCTTTACACAAAACAAACATATCCATCTCATTAGCATGCAGATTTGCTTTGCATTTAATAAATGGTAAAGGATGTGTACCAAAGAATTGTTTGAAGATCAAGTTGTGATTTATTATTGGTAAATGTTTGATTTTTATACCTGAGGTCATGTAAAATTTTCTTGAGAGAAAAGGCATCTTGAGGGAATAGTTTAAGAAGCCCTGCTCTAGAGAACAGGATCTGAGGGGCTGGGGGCTTAGTTGATAGAGTGCTTGCCTAGCATGCATTGAGGCCCTGGGTTTGATCCCCAGCACCTCATCAATTAGGCATGGTGGCACATGCCTATAATTCTAGCAATCAGGAGGTGGAAGAGAGGGTATTAGAAGTTCAAGGTTATCCTTGGTTACATAGCAAGTTCAAGGTCAGCCTGGATACATGAGACCTTTTTTTCAAAACAAACAAAATGAAGGAGTAAGTGTTTGAGATGTTATGGAAGAGTACAGTGTAGTCTGGGAAGCTGGCTGAGGAGCAATGAGTGGACTCTGGAGGCAGAGAGGTTTGATCTGGGGGAGGTGTGGCTGTGCCAGCCTGCTGCTCTGAAGCTTAGGTGCAAGCTCCATCCAGGCAGGCAGTCTGAATGCTCGTATTTGGAGGAAGCAAACAGAAGACTAACCACATTCCTGTCCTCTCTGGATGTTTTCCAGCTTTGGAGGATAGTTTTGCTGGGTATAGAATGCTAGGTTGACAGTCTTTCTTTCAGATTTTGAGCATGTTATTCCCCTGCCTTCTGGCTTCCATGGTTTCTGCTGTTGATTTTGGTGAGCTTCCTTTCTCTGTGACAAGTGACAAGTCACTTCTCTTGCTGCCTTCGGGGATGTCTCTTGGTGTTTGCCTCTCCACCACTCTGTCATGGTTATGTCTAGGTGCAGATCTGTTGGAGATTATCAGACTAGGTGTTAGTTGAGCTTTTTAGGTGTATGGTGTTGTTCATTAAATTTGGAAACTTCTCAGCTGTTATTTCTCTCTTATTTGCTTCTTCCTTTTCTCAGTTCTTCTCCATGCTTACTGGCCTGTTTCATAGTATGGAGTAGGCTCTGCCATTTTTCTACATTATTTTTGGTCTCTGTTTCATTCGGAGTCGATAATCTGAACTGAACTGAGCTCAGATACACAAACTATTTTTATATCTATTTTAGTTTTAAAAACATTTATGTATTTGTGTGTTTGAGATTTCAAAAGTCTAGTTAGCTCTCTCTCTTCATCTTGGTTGTGGATCCCAGACACCATGTCTGCCTTGCTGCCATGCCCCCTACCGCATAGACCCACCTTCTGAAACCGTAGACCCCAAATAAACTCCTTCTTCTATGAGTTGCATTGGCCATGGTGTCTCTTCACAGCGAAGGTAGCTAAGGCAGAACTATCCACTGAACTTTTTCTTTTAGTTATTGTACTTTTCAGTTATAGTCTCCCTTTCATTCTTCATTTTCTTTCTTTGCAGAGACTGTTTTGTTTTGTTTTTTTCACTTGTCTCAAGCATGCCCATAGTGCTCCAAGAAGCATTTTATAATTGTGTCTTAGAAATCTTTGTCAGATAATTCTAAAGTCTCTGTCATTTTGGAGTTGGTATTTACTGATTGCTTCTGTGCTCATTCAGTTTGAGATTATTCTGTTTCCTGACTTGGTGTCTTGGTCACTGTTCTATTGCTGTGAAGAGACACCATGACTGTGGCAACTCTTATAAAAGGAAGCATTTTATTGGGGCTGGCTTACCGTTTCAGAGGTTTAGTCCATTATTTTCATGGTGGGGAGCGTGGTGGCACTCAGGCAGAAGTAGCTAAGAGTTCTACATCTGGATCTGAGGGCAGCAGGAAGAGTAAGACACTGGGACTGGCTTAGGCTTTTGAAACGCCAAAGCCCAACCCCAATGACACACTTCCTCCAAGGCCACACCTCCTAATCCCTCTCAAGTAGTGCCACTCCCTGATGACCAAGCATTCAAATATTTGAGCCTATGGGGGAACCACTCACGTTCAGACCACCACACTTGGTAAGTGATTTTCCATCGAAACCTTGGGCATTTTCATACAGTGTTTAGAGATTCCTGTTCTTAATTAAGTGTCTGTGCTGGGGAGGGAAAAGGCTATCTTGTCACTGGATTCCTCTCTGGTCCTCCCCCGACTTTCTAGAGTAAAGGTGGCCACCGTGTCTGCTGGGCATCAGTGCTGGCTGGTTTTATGTCAACTTGACACAAGCGAGAGTCATTTGGAAAGAGGGAACTTTAACATGGAAAATGCTCCCCCGCCACCAGATTGGCCTGTAGACAAGGCTGTGGTGCATTTTATTGATTGATGATTGATTTGGTAGTAGGCGTGGCAGTTCACCATGTGCCACCCTTGGACTGGTTGTCCTGAGTGCTATAAGAAGGCAGACTGAGCAAGCCATGAGATGTAAGCTAGTAAGCAGCACCCCTCCATGGTCTCTGCGTCAGGCCCTGCTTTCAGGTTCCTGCCCTGCTGGAGTTCCTGCCCTGACAGCCCTCAGTGGTGGACTATGCTGTGGAACTGTGCGCTGAAATAAACTCTTTCCTCCTCAAGTTGCTTTTGGCATGGTGTCGTGCTGGCTCCAAGGACGCTACAGAGGTGGTGTGCTAGCAGTTGGGGGAGTCTCTTTTTGGTCTTCTCTGATGCAGCCTCTGTGGGGATGTCGAGGCACATTGTGAGCTGTGGGAGGATGGAAGTCTCATCTTCTCACTGGCTTCCATTGGTGGGGTGTGTTTGGTGTCCTGTCTCAAAATAAAAATTATAAGGGTTGTAGGTGTAGCTCGGTGGTAGAATGCTTGCCTAGTAAGTGACTTCCTGGATCTGGTCCTCAGGTCTGTCAGGTATATGTGTGTATGGGTGGGGAGAACCCAAAGCAGGATCTGAGAAAGTAAGCAGGCGGGACAGAGAGGCTGGTCTTAGGGTTTGCTCTGGCACCAGGGGGTCTGGAAACATTTTGTAACTGTCTTCCCCCCTTTACAGGTGTTTGTGTTTTAACTTTAATTAATTAAGTACTATTAAGTATGTGTGGGTGCACGTGCCATGGTGTGAGTGTAGAGACAATGGAGTTGTTGGAGTGGTTGGGGATGGTAAGGACTGTTACCGGCTGAGCCATCTCCCTGGTCTTATTTTTGTTGAGACAGGGTCTCACTGTGTAGCCCTGGCTGTCCTGGAACTCACTGTGTAGGCCAGGCAGGTGTTGAACTCACAGAGATCCACCTGCCTCTGCCTCCCAAGTGCTGGGATTAAAGGTGTGTGCCACCACCGCCCGGCCCAGCACCATATTTTGTTTTAACGTTTCCCTACCAACTCTTCGCAGACTAGAAAAGTAGAAAGAATAGTCCAGTGAGGACCGTCTCTATCAGCTGTGGCTGGAGCGTCTTCCGGTGCTTCATCTACTTCGTCGGTTCTCTTTGCAGAACCGTCTGAAAGTTAAACTAGCATGATATTCATGTACATGTCTCTGAAAACTGAACACATAATCACAACTAACAAAATTAATAATTTCCTAATGTCTTCCAATGTGTAGTCTATATTAAAGTTTTCTCTATTGTCCCCCAATGTCTCTTTAACTGAGTTTATTCCCCAAATCACATTCCAATTAAGATCCATGTTTTTTTTTTCCCACTGTCTGTTTAGTCTCTTTGTATTAGTTAATCTGGGCTGGCTCCTTCCTTCCTTCCTTCCTTCCTTCCTTCCTTCCTTCCTTCCTTCCTTCCTTCCTTCCTTCCTTCCTTCCTTCTTTCCTTTTGTGTACAGGTGCTAGCATGTGCCACAGTGCTCATGTACAGGTCAGAGGACAACTTGTAGAAATTGATTCTTTCCTACCATGTGGGTTCAGGAGATCGAATCCATGTTGTTAGGATTAGTGGCAAGCACCTTTACCTGCTGAGCCATTTTATTGGCCTCTGGGCTGATTGTTTCTCCCTTCCTTTCTTTTCTCTTTCCCTCCCTCCCTCCCTCCCTCCCTCCCTCCCTCCCTCCCTCCCTCCCTCCCTCCCTCCCTCTCTCTCTCTCTCTCTCTCTCTCTCTCTCTCTCTCTCTCTTTCTTTCTTTCTTTCTTTCTTTCTTTCTTTCTTTCTTTCTTTCTTCCGCTCTGGTTTTTGGAGACAGATTTCTCTGTGTAGCCCTAACTGTCCTGGAACTCTCTCTGTAGCCCAGGTTGGCCTCAGACTCACAGAGATCCACCTGGCTCTGCCTCCCAAGTGCTGGGGTAAATGGTGTGCACCACCACACCCAGCAGGGCTGATTGTTTCTAACTGTTAAAAACAGTGCGTTTTGTTTGTTTGTTTTTTGTTTTGTTTTGTTTTTGTTGTTGTTCGTTTGTTTTTAAAGCGGGGTCTCATGTAGCCCCAGTTAACTTCAGCCTTGCTATGTAGCTGAGGATGGCTTTCAACTTCCAGAATTCCTGCTGATAGCTCCCGGGTGCTGGATTACAGGGATGTGCCACCATACCAGTTTTATGTGGTGCTGGAGATTAGAGTCAGGGCCTTGTAAATGTTAGGCAACTACTACTAACTAACTAAGCTATTTCCCCAGACCGGAATCTTGTTTTGGTTAATTTGCATGAGGTGAGGAAAGAAAGCACAGGAGTACCTGGGGTTAGAGCTGGGACTGCCTGACTCAGTTTCCCTCTTAGTGTTCAGGTCCTAGTTCCCATTTAGGTTGTATTCTTCTTTTAAGCAGGCAAGCTGTGGTGAGAGGCTGAGCATCACCCCTGGGGTGTTGGCTTTTCTGGTCCAGGACATCCCTGACCTGCTGTGCTGGCACAGTCCCTGGTCCCAGAGTCTATAGAAGTCTCTTAGCCAGAGCTCCAGATGAAGGGACCAAAGTTGGCTCATGCTCCCTCTTGAGAAACTAGAGGGAGTAGTAGGCTTGGGCGACTCAGTGTACCTCCCCTCTCACTGTGGGGGATTTAGCACCGCTCATAAGGACTGCATGGGAGGTGGCCTCCATGTCTGGGGACCAGTGCTTTCTGATCTTCATAAAGGCGTCAGAGCTTGCCTCGGTGGCCGATTCAGGAAGGTGAGACCGAGAGGGTGCTTTTTAGGTGTGCATCGTACAGAGGCAGAGAGTAAGCTGGGACACAGCTCAGGCAGTGGAACACTTGCCACACTGGCATGAAGACTTGACCTTGATCTCCAGAAGCCATATAAAGAAGCCATGAACGGTTTTGCTGTGACCCCAGCTCCGGGGAAACAGAGACAAGCGGATCTCTGTGGTGTGCTGGTCATCTAGACTAGCTGAATCTGTGAGTTCTAGACAGACAGGTGCATGCACACATGCATACACACGCACACGCACACGCACACGCGCATGCGCACACAGTAAGCTGGTCTGAGGATTCAGGACTGTCATGGAAGTCTTTCAAAGTCCCCAGCTAGGACTGCAGTCAGGCAGCCCCTCTGCCTTCTCCGATGACAGTGCTGTGCGGCTGGGACCGGAGGAAACAGCAGCTGCTCTCATGCCAGGTACCGTCCCTTCAGGTCCTTGAGGGTGGAACACTCGGGTCATCAAGGCTGAGAAAACAAGTTGTGTCTTTCTCTGCCACCCTTCACACATGCCTACATGTCCCCTTTGGTGCCAACTGGGCCCAAACATCTCCCTCGGACAGGACACTTGGCGCTCCTTGGAGTCAGTGCTCTAGGAGAGGGAGCACACGTATCTGGTCCTAAGTCTAAAGGGAAGCCAGCCATAGGCATGAAGGAAGCTTCCAGAAGGGGAAGGACCCCCTAAAGAAACTGTTGGGTGAAAGGTTGGGGCCCGGGGGTGTCACTGTGTGGAGACACTGAGTGGGGAGAGAGGGGGGATGGGCAGGTTGTTGGGGAAGCAGGTGCCAGGCCAGCGACCGATGTCCTCTTCCGGCTGCAGCCTGTGCACACTCCATCACGCTGGCTGAGTAGCTGCTCCCGAGGAGAATGGAACTTGACCTTGGCAAGGAAGGCCAGTGCCCGGTCACCACAGATGACTGCTCTCCTCTGTTATAAATACGTCAGTGCAGAAACATGGGCACCCAGAGGGGGCTGCCCAGCAGGCACTTGATTACACAGATGGCTGGTGGGTCGGGAGCGCGTGTGTGCCTAGATGTGCTGTTCATGTACACGTGTATACATACATGATGGAGGAGGACATGCATAGCATCTGTGCACGGATGTGTGGTAAGTCTGTATGTGCACTCTATGGTGTGTGTGTGTGTGTGTGCTGTGTATGTACACGCGTACACATGTGATAAGTATGCATGTGTGCAGTGTTTACGCATGCATACTCTATGTGTGCTGTGGTGTGTGGTGTGTGCAAGCACATGTGTACATGTATCTCAGTATGCACGTGTGTAGTGCTTATGCTTACATGTCGTGTGTGTGTGTGTGTGTGTGTGTGTGTGTGTGTGTGTGTGTGTACATGTTTGGGTATGTCTGTGGTGTGTGGCCAGGACCTCCATTCATTTTTTTCAGATGCTTATAAAAGCCACCTCCCATGGGGTTATCAGTGAAATAACCTGGGCACAAGGTTTCCTTTTGGGCTTTGGAAAAAGGGTCTCACATAGTCCAGGGTGTCCTCAAGCTCTCTATGTGGCCAAGGATGACCTTGAACTTCTGACCCTCCTGCCTTCATCTCCCGAGTGCTGGGATTACAGATGTGTGCCATCACACCCATTTGGGGTGCAGGTTTTCAGTCTTGTGGATTTTAGGGTGTTAGGACATTACCATCAGAGGCCATTGATCCTCGATGACGTTGCAGAGGGACAGACGACCTTCCCACATAGTCTCCTCATAGTGCCCCATGTCACCCTCTCACCCCGGACTCCACAGCCCTCATGTTTGATCTCAGCCTCCTGTGTGCCCTCCCATTTCACTTTCTGAGTCTGTTCCCCTTCCCTCTTTCTTCTGAGGGCAGCCTGAGGCTGGGCTCCCTCCCCAGCACAGGCCTAGATGCTCTGGGTCCGCACTGACCTGAGGAAGAGGGGGGCAGAGAGGATGGAGGAACCCAGCTGTGTAGCTAGGGCTGAGACTGGAGGAAGAAGTGCACAAGGCATGTGTGGTGGTTTGAATGTTACTGGCCCCCATAATCTCAGGGAGTGGCACTATTAGGAGGTGTGGTCTTGTTGGACAAAGCGTGTCACTGTGGGGGTGGGCTTTGAGGTTTCCTATGCTCAAGCTATGGCCCAGTGAGTCAGTTGACTTCCTGTTGCCTGCAAGTTGTAGCACTCTCAGCTCCAGCACCATGCCTGCCTGCACGCCACCATGCTCCCCATCGTGATGATAATGGACTGGACCTCTGAACTGTAGACAAGCCCCCTCAAATAATGTTTCCTTTATAAGAGTTGCTGAGGTCATGGTGTCTCTTCACAGCAGCAGAAACCAAACTAAGACAGGATGTCACAGATGGACTGAGGGTAGGGCTAGAGAAAAGGGGTCTCCCTGGGATTGTGGGTGCTGAGTACCGGGCTGTGGATGGAGGTTGTGTCCTAGGCTGTCTCTGAGCTCCAGGAGCATCCCTTCAGAGTCTCTTCCCTCTGACTCTAAACGGCACGGGAGGCTGCTTAGTTCTGACCACACCCTTCCTGGATGAGATGTATTGCCAGCCAGAGGGACTCAGACTTGTGTTTGAAACCTTTGCTGGTATTCCAATGGTGGTCCCTCTAGACACAGCTCCAGGGGTCTCTGGGCTGGAAGCAGCCTCCCTCGCCCCCAAGTGAGCATGCTTTTCCACTCAGCTACTTCTGAGCACGTGGAAGATGGAGTCTCTCCACCGTGGACTTAACCACCATGCTGAAAGTTCTCTCTGACTCCATTCTTTCCTGTCAAAATTCGAATCCGTTTACACCTGGATGCCAGGAGACATGGGGCCAAGCTGCCAACTCTCACAGACATTTGCTGGCCAACCCAGAGCTTGCCACTCATATCCTAGGGGCCTGGAACCAAGTGTGGATAGAGGGTGATTCATCATAAGAGTGAGATCATAAGAGTGAGATCCTTAGATTACTAGGGAAAGTGAGGACCTGGGACATGCCCCCTCCCTTCTTTCAGTAAAAGAGCCTCTGATTACCCCCTGGAGACTTTACAAGGAGGAAAGCCACGCCATGAGCCAGCAGGAGACCGTGCACACAATTCAGATTTCAGAATGGGCTTTATTAAAAAAAAAAAAAGCTGACTTTATTGCATTTTTGTAAGTATAAAGTATAATGTAAGTCTTTGTGGAAAGTAGAAAGACTCAGAAATGTAAAACAAAATCAGTTTAGGTTCATTAGATTGAGTTTAGCTTCAGGCCAGCAAAAGGACATCCGTGGATGTTGGCTGCACTCACATGTGGTGGACGAAGGCACAGATCTCGGGAACCAGCTTTCCTTCCAGGCTCATTTTTCATACATATTACATATTCATGTTGAGAGTACATTGAATATGGATTTTGTGGTCTGTGTTTACACTTGAGTTGATAGTTTGAAAATTTCCCTAATGTTCTTAGAACTTTCTTAAGAATATAATTTTTAATAGCTGTATAATAGGCCATCTTGTATATATATCCCCATATATGTTTCTGGGTTTTTTTTCTTTCTTTTTTCTTTTGTCCACCTCCCATCAGTAGATATTAAGAGTCTTTCTAGCTTGGACTCCTCTACAGACCACTTCAAGGCTTTTTGTTTAGGAGCCGTGGCTGTAACTCAGTCAGTAGAGTACTCTCCCAGCATTCAGAAGGCTCTGGGTTCAATTCCCATCATTATATTAACTGGATGTGTGCTGTAATCCCAGCACTTAGGGAGTGGAGGCAGGAGGATCAGGACTTCAAGGTCATCCTCAGCCACATAGTGAGTTGGAGGCTAGCCTGGGCTAAATGAGACTGTCTCAATAAAAGGGCATTTTTAGAAAACGTTGTTGGGATATCTTGAGTATTGGTTTTTGTGGAGGAGAGAAACAGCTTGAAGGAGGAAAGACTTCCTTGGCTCTCAGTCCCAGAGTTTTTGTCCAAGGTCTGCTGGCTCTGTTGTCTCTGCCTCTGGGGTGAGGCAGGAGCATCATAGTGGAAAATGTGGTGGGGCCGAGCTGCTCACTTCGGGGCAGCCGGGAAGCAGAGTGGGAGGAGGTCTGTGATGGGTATTCCCTCCTTCTTCCCTGATGGCTCCATTTGGGCACTCAGCCTATGAGAGGGCGCCTCCCCCAATCACGAAGGTCTTTCTCCTTAGTTAAATCTTTTCTGGGAATGTCACAGACACACTCAGATGTGTGTGCTTTCTGGTCTCCTAGGCAGTTCTTATTTCAGTCGAGGTGATGATTGGACTACAGGGCAGCAAGATGGCTCAGTTAGTCGAGTGTATGCCAAGCAAATGCAAGGACCTGAGTCCAGTGCCCTGAACCCATGGAACAGTTGGGTGGGATGGTATGTGCTCGGAATCCCAGTGCTGGAGAGATGGAGGCAGACCCTGGGACTCACAGGCTAGGCAGCCTGCTAAATTAGGGAGCTCACATTCACAAAAAGCAAGTTGGACACCTGAGGAATGGCACGTAAGGCTGACCTTTGACCTCATGCACCTGCACACACATGTGCACCCACTCACATGAAAACATGTGCTTTCCCAACAAAAAAGGATTACCCATAGTACCTACATATGCAGAGGCCTAGGTCTTCAGCCTTGGCAGAAACTGGATCCAGGTCTGGTGTTAGATCTTTGGGGCAGGGTCCAGCCTCGCTGAGGGCCAGGCTGCATCCAAGGGGCCTCTGGAACCCAGGGGAGAATGATCCAAAGGCCTGAGGTGAGGCTCCCCCCAAGAGGATGTTGAGTGAGGGAGAGTCTGGAAACAGCTAGAGTGAGGGGTCAGGGACAGGGCAGGGGAGGCTGGGGAGACAGGGAGGATATTTTCAGTGATGGCATCTGCTTGTTTTCACTCCTGTTCATGAAAAACTTTTGCAATTCACTCCAATGTATGTAAATTTATTAATAACGAATATCCATGCGCCACTTGTCAGTGCACACTAAATATTTAATAAAATGACTTTTCTCCTGTTAGATCAAATCATACACTGAGGAGATTTAATTTTTCCCCACATGCTCTGGAGCCCTCTGCCAACACGCCCCTGGAGAGCATCTGCTATCGGGTGGGGAGCTGAGTCCGGCCTAGGGAGGGATGCTGGGGTCAAAGCTGCCAGAAGGACATTCAGGTGGAGGGAAAGGGGCTGCTGGAGGTTCAGAATGACTCCCCATGAATTAATCCATGCATGATTATTTAGTATTTTATCATGTGATCTGAAAGTCAGTATCCAAGGCCAGCAGGATGGCCAAGTGGGTAAAGGTGCTTGCTGCCAAGTCTGATGAGCTCAGGTGGGTTCCTGTGACCTACACCTAAGACTCTAATTCCAGATGTGCCTGCACACCTATACCCATAATGTAAACAAATGAATGTGAAAAAAGAAGTCAGTGTTCAGTGACTTTCATGAATAAAGTTTGGGCGTGCTGATGACGTTAAGACTATGTGTGAGGTGAAATTCTAAAGGAGAACTTATGGAGAAACCACAGGTGAGACTCGGCAGCTGGTGAATTAAGTCCCGGGCATCTAAGGGAGCATGCGTGCCATTCCAGCCTGGGCTCACTTTAAGACGCACACACTGAGCGTGCACACACTTCTTTTCACAAAGAAGCCTGCACCCCACTGTAGAGCATTTTATCTGTTTTAAGAGACCATTTTTCTCTGCTTTTATCCAGAACGCTGTCAAGTTCAAATGGTGGGTAGTTTTCACGCCCGTCAGAAGTCGTGGTTGGGTTTGATTAATCTGCGGCTGGAAAAAGTATTTTCATTATTTCTTGGTAAATGTGACTTGTTCTCCAGGCGGGGTTTCTTGGAACCCAGAGGCTTTGTTGCAATGGGGATCAGGGGGAATACATTCAGAGGGTCCTTCTTAGAGGTAACGTTGAGCTCCTGCGAGGATCTGAGACTCTGTCCTGCCTACCAGGGCACAGTCAAGGGCAAAGAACGTCTGTTGGAAACTTAAAAAAAAAATACTAGCCCTATGAAAGGCAATGGCCCAGAAGGTGGAGAAATTTGCATCCAATGATCCTGGTGGTGGCATCTCTTACCGAGATGTCACAAGGGATCGCCAACTCTCAGGAATCAGAGCTCTCACCTACCCTGGCATTTACTGATAATGCCAATAATCTAAGTAACCCAACCCAGCTTGGTGTCACAAGTCTGAGACCCCCTCCTACTTGGAAAGCTGAGTCAAGAGGATCTTGAGTTTAAGGGCGGCCTCACAGTTATAGACCGAAGCCCTGTCTCAAGTTCAAAAGTCAACGGATGGCTGGGGTACAGCTCAGGGCAGTTGAGTGCTTGCCCAGCATGCGTGAGGTTCTACCTCAGTACCATAAAGACACACACACGCACACGCACACGCACATCTCCTCAAGCAATCAGGAAGTATAAGGGAAATATGCAGAGCTCCAGTATAGCTAACTTTGTGTGTGTGTGTGTGTGTGTGTGTGTGTGTGTGTGTGTGTGTGTGTGTGCACATTGGGCTGCCTTCCCTCAGTGAGGTCTCTGAGAATCATCTGTGGCCACCTATCTTGTACAGAAGGTTCTGAAATGTCTGTAGATTTTACTCAGTTACATAGCTTGTGTAACAAACAAACAAAAATCCAGACTCCTGCCCCTGAATTAATGATTTCCACCCTTATTTCCCACAAGCAATCTTAGATACCTTGTGAACCAGAACATCTGCTAAGAGCCTCCCATGGGCGAGCACTGGCCATACCTCACCGGAGCTTGCACATCTCTCTGCCTTTCAGTCCCAGGGCTTTTTGACAGTGAGCCAAGAGACCCTTGGGGATCCACCCACAAGTATAGCATGGGAATTAATGCTAGCGAGGCTGGCCTCTATCACAACAGTGAAGGGTAGGTACTCCCTTGTGTCATTTCATGGGTGGACACTTAGAGGACCCCCTTAGGCTCCCGACATAAACAAGTCTAGTTGCCTACACCCAACTCAAAAGTGTGTCCTTGCACTGGCTGCCCTTCTCTTGTTTTCCTCCTCTTATCCTGTTTGCGCTCTAACCATCCAAGGAAACTGTGTGCACACACCCAGGCCTTTGCCTCGGGCTCTGCTCTGGGCAGATCCAGGGCTAAGACACACCCCACTATCAGTCCCTTAGTGAGGCTTTCACTGACTCCCAAGGTGCCCAGTCCCTATTATCTGCCTTTCACTTTGATTTCTTGGGGTGTGACCATAGGCCAAACTGGGCTCCCCACCACGTCCGTACTTGGAAGTCCTAATTCCCCAGGTCCCTCAGACTCTGTGCCTTTAAAGAGGTGGGTCAAGTGAGTTTCTATGGCTGTGCTGGTTGGTTCTAGTCAGCTTGACGCAAACCTGGTCATACCTGGGAAGAGGGACTTTTAATTGAGAAAATGCCTCCACATGATGGGTAGGCAAGTAGGCAAGTCTGAAGGGCATTTTCTTGGTTGATGACTGACGTGGAAAGGCTTCACCCACTGTGGACAGTGTCATCCCCAGGCAGGTGGTCCTGGATGGTATAAGAAAGCAGACTGAGCCAGCCATGAGGAACAAGTGAGCAGCATGTCTCCATGGTTTCTGCTTCAGTTCCTGTCTCCCGGTTCCTGCCAGAGTTTCTGCTCTGACTCCCTTCAGTGACGGATTGTGATGTAGAAGAATAAGTGAAATAAACCCTTCCCTCCTTGAGTTGCTTGTTGGTGATGGTGTTTTATCACAGCACTAGAAACCCTAACTGAGACAGGTAGTCCTTAGCCAGTGTGATCAATGTACTTCTGTCAGATGAGGTCAGATAGCCATCCACAGGGCAAGGAGAGAGGCTTTTCAGAAGGAAGCACCTTAGATTTTGATTCTCAGCCTCCAGATATGGGAGGAAATACATTTCTGAGATTTAAAACACTTGGTCTGTGGAGTTTGTTCCAATAGCCCTAGGGGGTGAATATAAATGTGGTACAGCCAGTGCTCCCCCAGTTAAGTAATTACCCTAGTGATGTTGACTCTTACAAGCCTGGAGCTCCAGGCGGTTGAGCTCTGTACTTACCTATGCTGCATTTCTTGTTCTTTTTCTTGTTGGTTTTGAGACGGGCTGACCTCTAGCATAATAGACAGCAGATGACCTTGAACTTTCGATTCTCCCGCCTCTACCTGGTGGGTGCTGGGGTTATGGGAATGAGCCATCCTGGATTACATGATGCTCTACTCGGTGAGCTGCATCCCTGTTTCTACTTGTTCTCAACAGTCTCTGGTGCTTAATGTATTTTGGTTGCAGGAATCAATGAGTGAATGAAAGAAATGGGAGATTTTTGTTTTGTTTTGTTTTGAGACAGGGTCTCACTATGTAGCTGTAGCTGGCCTAGAACTCACTGTATACACCAGTCTGGCCTCAAACTCACAGAGATCCACCTGCCTCTGCCTCCCAAGTGCTGGATCAAAGGTGCATACTGACATGCTTGGCTGAAGTGGAAGCTTTGGAAAGGATTGGTGCCAACTCTGGTCCCAGAGTAGGGACAGCTGCATGACAAAAATGAGTCGGCATTAGTCGGGACCCAGGAGTGACAGGTGAGGGACAGGAGCACAGCTGCCGAGCTGCCTTTGTCTCCTGAGAGTGCGTTAGCCATGATATTAACAGACAGTACCAGTCTGAGCAAGGCTTAAGAGAGCCAGGCATTGTTTGGTTTATCCCAGCAGCTTTTCCCAGGTCAGGGAAGATTGGGATGTCTGGGGATGTCCTTGGTGTTGTCTTAGCGTTCATCCATGGGACAGTCCCTCTGACGGAAGGGCAGTTCCTCAGCCCTTAGCAGGAGGGGTATGGTGGATGGGTGTCTGCCTTTCTTCCCACAGGCTGATGTTGTCGCTCTTGCTCTGGTGGCAGTCACATTACAGGGCTTTTAGGAAGCAACATCTACTTTTTAAAAAATTTAAACTAAAAAAAAAATAGCATCCAAGGTATTAGACACCATCATGGCATTTGGGAACAAAGTGTGTTCCTCTCTAAAATACACTTTTACCATCATTATTTTATTTGACGTTCTCATGTTGCGCTGTGATCATCCTAAAGCTCGGAGGACTCTTACCTCTGAGTAAAAGTGGATGTGGCTTCTTAGTTGGTAGAGTTCTTGCCTACTGCTTGAGGCCCAGGGGTTGATTCCCAGTGCCCCAAGAAACAGATGTTGTAGTGTTGGGCAGATGGCTTAGATAAAACTTCTTGACATCTGGAACTCTCTCATTCCCTTCAGCTCCTCACTCTCAGATCTTATCTACATTGTTGCTTCCTGTGGCCTTGTGCCAGGGGTGCCCTATAGCAGCTAGTTCTAAATGCCACAGGCCCTCAGGGTCCATGTCCCCTAGGTGGTTCGTCGGAGCCTTTTCCTCTCTGAGGACAGTTCTCCCCCGGTGACACCTGTCTCCCTTCAGGGTGATACAAAGCATGCATAGAGACCCTGGATGAGAGCTCAGAGTTAGGGGCAGCCTTCAAAGCCAGGGAGCCTGCCTTGGAGGCTTGTCCAGGATCAGTGGTGTGTCCATTCTGAACAGTGGGCCAGCTTTAGCATGGGCTGCAGAGCAGCATCCTCCTTGGCTTCTGGGGGCACAGTGGGCGCAATAAGCCTGATTTGAGTCTCCTTCTGGGTACCTAGTATCTTTCCTTGCCTCAATTTTGAGGAACCTGTTGTTCCTTGTGTATGAAAGCCAGCCAGGCAGAGGCCTCATTCCCAGCAGGTCCTCCGAGGCTACAACTAAAGCCTGGTGTTAGGGTAGAATCCAATTGCAGCAGCAGGGACAATAAAAAAATGCCAATTTATTTTATCTCAGCGGCTTGGAGTTGAAGGTCTTTTTTTCAATTGAAAATGCAAATTTATGCAAATGACATGAAAATCAGACTCTTTCCTGGCTGAACAGAAAGGAGACTAAAGCTCTAGGTAACGCCCAGGGCCTGGCATGGTGCTGGTGTGTAGTGAATCATGAGCAGGTGAATGGGATTCCAGCATGGTGCCCTGTGCTCCAGAGTGGACTGGGCTGTGGGGTCACCTGGAGTGCCCCCCTGGAGGTCTTGGTGGGCAGAATCAGTGACAGGTCAGACATTAGGGGTACTAACTAAAAGTTATCCAGAATCCTTGCTCCCGTACTACTGGTCTTCCTACCTTCTAGGGACCTCTGTAGGTCTGGTTTCCGATATGCTGGGCAAGGGTTTCTGGAATCCCCTGACCCTTATGTTCTCTTTCTGGGTCACAGAGGGCACTGTTTCCCTCTCCCAGTCCCTATAGACTATCTTTTCTTGAGCATGTTCTTTAGAGCCCTTTACAAAAGCTGCACTTAGTGTCTACCCTAAATTTTTCCTGTTGTGGAACAATCTATATGGCTGTGTTACATCCTCCGTGGACACACGTGAGCAGAGGTCTGTGGCTGGGGTTACAGACTAGTGTCTCCCAGAAAGCCTCAGACCTCTGGGGGACTCAGTCTAGGAACCTGTGGGGCTTCAACAGCTTTGAGAGGAGCACAGAGAGGAACCGCTAATCTGGAAGGTCACGGGTCTGAACGGCTTTGCCCTTCTCCCAGACTCCTGGGAGCTGTGAAGCCCTGTTTATCGAGCACCTACTAAGTGGAGGCACTTTCCATCTGTTCTCCCACCCTTTCAACAGCCCTGTGAGGAAGAGCTGTCTCCTCCCTTTCCACAAGGAAACCAAGGCCCAGAGACATGTGCCTTCTTGCCTATGATCATTCAGCGGCTGAGGCAGGATTTGAACCATTGCCTGACACTGGAGGCCTCAGTTTCTGATGCCCTCCCTGTGTTCTTCCTGTAGGCTGGTGCAATAAAGCTTGGAGTGGGGGAGGGCTTCGGGCCTGGACCTAGTGCTTACTCTGTTCATCGGCTTTGACCCCAGCCTTCCTGGACCTCACTCCGCTCTGCACAGTGGGATTAACAGTGCAGCCCCTCCCGAAGGGAGTCAGGGCGCCGTCCATGTTAGTGAGAGCTGCTGGCCATCTCCCTCCTGATCACATTGTGCCTGCCCTCTTCCCAGCCCCCAGCTCCTAGCCCCGTCCCAATCCAGCACACAGAGGGGTTTTGAAATACGGGTGTTCTTGGTTCTTGTCTGAACTGCTCCAGGATTCAGTTTAATGCTCTGCACCCCACGGAATGCAAGTGGGGGCTCCCCAGGAGAGCGAGGCAGCAATTAGGTTAAATAATTAAAATAACTTTTAATTTTTAAATAATTCTAATTTGCATTTGTGCAATTTACCTCTCTCCCCCTCCCCCTCCCTACTGCCTTCCTCCTGTCATTTGCTTATTTAGTTAAAACTCTGTTTTCTTTCTCCTGCTGGATAACCCATTTGCTCTGAATGGCTGCAGGCCAGCTCCACCCACAATAGCCACAGATTGTAGGGCAGAATCTGCTGACTGGGGACGTGTGAAAGGCGGCCCTCCTTGCAGAAGGAAGATGAAGGGCACATGTGATTCCGGTCTGATGGTCCATAAGGGTGTCCACCTGGGGCTGCTTGGAGCTGGGAGAAGCCCCAGGTGGAGCCTGCAGTCTGGGTGCATGGAGACCAGCTGCGCTGCGGGGTGCAAGGAGGGAGGAGCTTGCAACTGTGTCTGGTGGCCCATCCCTGCTGCCAGGGAGGGGCCTCCAGCATTGAGTTCTCTTCAGGCCCCAAAGCCGCCCACTCTTACCTCAGCAGTCATGCCCTTCGGCTCTGACAGCACAAGTGTCAGGGAGGCTGTCATGAAGGTGACCCTGGGATCAAGATGTGTGCGCGTGCGTGCGTGCGTGCGTGCGTGTGTGTGTGTGTGTGTGTGTGTGTGTGTGTGTGTAGTGTAAGTCATACTTACATATGTACATGGTCTGTGTGAGGACGTACCCTGGCTCTTGAGGGCTGGTCATAGAGATGAAGGGAAGAGAAATGGAGCCAGAGCTGCTGAAGACAAAGGCTTGGACAGCTGTGTCCCTGGATCCCAACTGCTCTCGAGAAATGTATCTTTTCCCACGGCAAAGTCCTTTGTAACCTCTGTGTTGGAATGGTCCCAAAGCAATATGTTTGAGGATTTGGAATTGGAAGGGGAAAAAAAACCAAACATTTATTAACTGCTTTCTATGTACTATTGCTTTCATATAGTTCGTCTTATTTTATTCTTCTTTGTGCCTCGTGAGCTAGCTAGTAATTAATGCATTTGTTTGGCAGGGAAATAGGTTCAGAGAGGTTAAGAAACTCAGCTCAGGGTCCACAGCTGATAGGTGCCAGAGCTGGGATTAAAATGTAGATAGGTTGGGGGAGGAGACATAGCTGAGTCTGCAGAGTACTCACCCACCACACCCAAAAAGTCCTGGCATTGCATCAGCCAGGTGAGAGAGTGAAGGCCTGTAATCCTAGCACTCAGGAGGCTGAGGCAGGAGGATCACAAGATCAAGGCGTTTGTGAGCTACAGAATGAGTTTAAGGTCAGCCCAGAGAATTTAGGAGAGACCCTGCCTGAAAATCAAAGGTGGGGGTTAGTGTTTAGTTCAGAAGTATGGTGTTTGCCTAGCCTTAGGTTCAACCTCCAGTCACACACACACACACACACACACACACATACATACACACACACACACACACACACACACACACACACACACCCCACACACCCCATGGGTTTTATTTCCAAGCAGGCACTGTGTCCTATTTAAGTCCTGACTCAGCTATCACAAGCTCTGTGACCTTGGGCAGGTTTCTTAGCCTTTCTGTGTTCCAGTTTCTTTTCTGTATGAGGGTGATAATCTTGCCTCTCATAGTTGCCAACTGGAACAGAGAAAGAGTTGTAAACTGTATGGGTTAGTTTGTAATTAGCACTGGAGACTGACTTTCCACGGGAGAGTGGGTGCAGTCTCAGCGTGGGTAGAGGGCCTAGCATGGTGGGGATCGTAGTGACTGCTTCCGTGGGTGTTCCGGGGGTGAAGCAGGAGTCTAATAATTCTACTTATGTGGCACGGGCCAGGCCCTTTCCTGGGGGCTCTTTTCCGCAGCACATGGAGCTGGCCTATCCCCTGCCTCTGGCCTGCTTTCTGGGAACTGCCACGGTGACTTCAAAGCCCTTGGAGAAAAGGGCCACCTGCTTCAAGGTGAGGCCGGTGCTGAGGGCTGTGGCAGAGGAGAGAGGGAGGATGAGTGCAGGATGACCCCTCAGCCTCTCAGGGCAGGGCTGCTGGAGTCCAGCACAGAGGGACAGAGGCTTTTCCTCCGAAAGTTCCGGGGGCCCTCTGTGCTGCCCTTCCAGAGGTCTGTGTGGTGTAGTTCCCTTGCCCTGTGATATCAGGAGCCGTGGTGAAGATTAAGATGTGCTGAGTCTTCTAAGGGTGCGACCGCTCAGCTTTGCTGGTGTCTGGGCATACCATTCATTTCTACTGGCCTTCGGTGTGAGTAGAGTCAAAGTGTCCCCAGGCAGCCCTGTTCCCAGGCAGCTGCTGAGGAGGTCCTGACAGGCCAGGGGCCTGCTACTGTTGGGTGGTAGGGTCTAGGTCGAGAAATGACTTCCTAATAAGGTGTGTGTGGGGGGGGCCACAGAGAAGATAGCGTGGAGGCCACAGCCATAGGGTCGTCATGGAACTTCCTAGGCCCTCTGGCCTGTTGGTGCCTAGCTGGATTGGAAGCTCAAACTTCTGGGCCTTGAAGCCCTGTGTCTGTAATTCCTGGGACTCCTTTGGCATTGGGACCTGACGTGGACAGAGTCCCGCTGCCAGCTGCCAGCGGTTGCTGCTACTAGGGAATCTGATCCATGGCTGTCTGGGCTGTTTGACGGTCCACTGCTATCACCCTTCCTTAGCATCACCCCCTACCTCCGCAGTCTGTGACCTGCTGGGAGGGGGTCCTGACACCTTGTATCGACCTCAGGCCACATATGCCTCCTACAACAGGAATTCTGGTTACATCCGAACTGTCCTGTGGCATGCATCTTCCTAGTCTCACGGAGTTTGGGATAGAAGCCCAGAAAGGAAATGATTTGGTCCAAACACAGTGGTGTCGCTGTGGGAAGAAGAGGCCCTACGCTGTACTGTTTCCTTTATGTTGGCAATGCTTTGAAGGAAGGTTGAGACTCAGCTCCGAGACATAGGAAAAAGTCCTGCTGGAGAGAGGTTCAGGCTTCTGTGCAGAGCTGTGGTGTTAAGTGAATCCACGAGAGTCTGTTAAAGGGTATCAAGGATTTATTAAGATATAAAATGGGGAGAAATACACTCACGGATACAGAACAAAGTAAACAGCCATTGTCGTCCTCTATTCTGCCTGGGGATGAATGGAACCAGCCATCCGGTCTCCGACCACCCCGAGAGAGAGAAAGCGTGCACCCCCTCCTCAGTTTTAAGCAGTCACATACCCAGAAAAACCAAGCCTCTATCGGGCCAGATACTCCAAGGTCATTAGTGGAGCGAATTTCCACAACACTGTGGGTTACCGGGAAGGGTTGGCAATGAGCCACTGTTCCCAAAGCTTAGAGGCCTCTGTATGTAGGGATGATCAAATCCCTCTTGGGAGGGTCTGTAAACATCCTGTCAGCAAAACTGTATTCATGAAGCAACTCTTGTGTCCTGGAGACTGTGGGGGGCTGCCACAGAGGGACAGAGGAAGCCTCCAGTGCCATGAAAGAGAGCTTGGGCAGAACTCCGTGCTGGTGAATGTATGGTGCCCAGCTGAGGGTTGGGGGAACGGGAGGGAACTTGAGTCCCAGAAAGCATGGGTGGGCTGAGGGTCTGTCAGGGGGGACTCCCAGGAAGGGACACCTGGGTTGGAGGATGTGAAGGAGATCACCAGTCAAAAGGAGTGTGTGTGAGATGTACGTGTGTGTGTGTGTGTGTGTGTGTGTGTGTGTGTGTGTGAGAGAGAGAGAGAGAGAGAGAGAGAGAGAGAGAGAGAGAGAGAGAGAGAGAGAGAGAGAGAGAACTTTGAAGTCCATGAGGCCGGGGGCATGGGGGGGGGGGCGTGAGAGACGACATGGAGTTAGGATAGGGGCAGGCCCTAAGGCAGGGCCTGACTTGTGGTCTCTGTACCCTTCAGGTACAGAGGTGAAGGGTTTACAAGGGTATGTGAGAGGTCATTTGGAGCAGTGGGAGAGTCAGGGTGGGAAGTGACAGGGACCTGTCCAGACCTAGTTTGATGAGATCACCTTGCTTTGTGGAGGGGGTCAGGTGGGGAGGTCCGGGGGAACCTAGGACTGGCCTGGGTGAGGCCGTGGTCTCTGTGTGAGACGGAAGTGGCAGAGAGAGTACAGTCTAGCGGAAGTGGAAATGGGCATCCTTGGTGGGGACAGGCGGGGAGTTAGGCCACGGAGACTCTTTTCTGATGAGGAGTAATTGATGCATATCAGTATAGCATGAATTCTAATTGGTCTTCATAAAATCCCAGAGCCAGATATCGGGGTAAATGCTGAAAGATCGGAGAGACAAAGGAATAAGCCACAGACAGCCACCTCTCACCTCACCAACTCTTCAGCCAAAAGGACTGAGTTCCTGTCTCCTCCCGCCTTATATTCCTTTTCTCCACCCAGCCACACACTTCCTGTCTCAACCTCCCTAGTGCTGAGATTAAAGGCATGTGTGCCTACCAAGTACTGGGAGCAAAGGCATGAGACCCCAAGTGCTGGGATTAAAGGTGTGTGCCACCACTGCCTGGTCTCTATGGCTAACTAGTGGCTGGCTTTGCCCTCTGATCTTCAGGCAAGCTTTATTTGTTAGAGCATACACAAAGTATCACCACATTTCCCCTTTTTGTCTAAAATGAAAAAAGATTATAACTAATAAAATATACAAAAAATCTAATCCAATGTAAAATATTTAAAACTAGTAGTTGCTTTTTAAAAGTAGATTCAATAATCTACCTTTTTATCTTATCCTATCTATACATCGGTGTGTACACATAGGAAGTATAAAGCTTGGTGAAGGACAATGTGTACAGGCCAGGACGACTGTGCTGTAACCAAGATACTGAAGGTATCACTGCCCCAAGTTTCCCTTGCCAGCCCTCCTGTTCCCCACCTCCACATCCAGACGGCCATTGTTCTGCTTTATGTCCTTATAGATTAGGATGCCTTGCAGAGGTTTCTCCAAGTGGAAACATATAGGATTAATATATACTCTCTGCTCTCTGCCTGTCTTCTTTCATGCAGCATAATTATTTTGAGACCCACCCAAAGAGGACATGTGAATTCTTCTTTGGGTTTGGTTAAGTCTGTAAAGTCTGATTAGGTCAAAGTCAAGTCCACAGACAGCAGTCTCTCCACCATCTGCCCAGACAAAGCTTATTAAAATGCAGAGCTTCGGGGCTGGGAATGTAGCTTGGTGGGTAGGGTGCTTGCCTGGAACGCCTGAAGTACTGAGTTTGAACCCCAGCACCACACAAATGGGCACAGTGGCATACACCTGTAATCTCAGCACTTGGGAGGTAGATGCAAGAGCATCAGAAGGTCCAGGCTAGCCTGGGCTACCGACAAGAGCCTCCGGGGATCTGTAAGCACTGCGACAGTGAAGCTCGACAGGCCGAGTGAGCTCTCTGAGACCACAGTTTATAGCTTAGGTCGTCTTTTTTTCTTCACCAATGAGAGTCAGGTGAGGGACAGGTATGGCATGGATCCCATGCAACAGCTGATATCATGATACAGTCTCACATTTTCCCTTGTGTATTTCTCATCCCCCTGGTCTCAGTCTCACAGATGGCCACTCTGATGGGTTTGGAATCTGTTGTAAAAAGTCTTAATGTCATTCTGTGTGCTCCTGCCTTTTAAATTTACGCACACTTTATTGTGCTTCAAATCTCCCACTCCCAACTTTTCCCAACACCATTTGCTCTCCCCACATCTTCCTGAGGCTGAGCGGTCCACAGCGACTGAGTCCCACCACCTGTTACCCATCTCATCCTGACAGGCTCGGACCGTCAGCAAGGCCTCCAGCTTGCCTCCACCACGAACAGCTTTCTCCCCGAAGGCCACGCTCGAGTCTCCATCGCGGTCACAGACTAAATGACCTCAGCCCGCTTCAGCTGTGATGGCTTCTTTTGCAAGCGAAAGCCCGTGGTGAGCTGCGAAGGCCCTGTGCTGTCAGGCGGGAGGATCTGAACCGTTACGCTTTCCTCCGAGTTAAGTTTGTGGCTGGCACCGCAGAGGGGCTTCGATCCTTTGATCGGCAGAGTCCCTTGGCGGTCCCCCTGAGCGCTTGGAAGTTTTTTACCTTGTGAATAATACAGCAGCTGCTCCAGGGAGCTGAAGGGTTGCACTGGTCTGCAGGCCTGTTTTAAAATCCCAGTTCTGCCAACTCCTCAAACGGGAGTGACAGTTCCTGCTCCCGTGTAATCATTTATAGATCAGGTAATGATTTCCCCCTTGGCGTAATGACAGCGCTATTCTTGGGGGAGCTGGTCAGCTTGTCAAATACTGCTGATGTTCCCTTTGGTGTGGGCTGGGAGGATCAAGTGCGGTGGCTCTGTGTACTGTCTCTCCTCACGTCTGGTGGCAAAAGTCACCTCTTTCGGAGGACTCTTGACTTGTGGTGGGGACTCGAGGACTGGCAGATTCTATCTACCTTTGGTTCTGAGGTCACTGGAAGGCAGCCTGCCTCCCTCCCAGTTCCCCAGGCTGGAAGTCCTGAGAGGGGCTGTCTTAACATGGAAGAGGCTGAGCACATGGGGGTCCCCTGTGGTCAGGAAGCTTCCCAGTGACTCTGTAGTGGAGCTCAGTGACTGTTAAATAAGACTGTATGGGTGTGCCTGGTTGCCTAAGGGGGTATTGCTCTAGAACTTTCTCCAGTGGAACTTTTCCTTATCAGGGGCAAGCAGGTCAAGTGTTGGTAGACCCAAGAAGACTGTACCCAGAATTACCACACTCTTGAAATGGGCTCCGCTCTCTATTACCTGGGCTGCCGGCTGGCACTTGTCTCCAGCATTTTCCCTAAGAAGCAGGCGTCACAGTTCACACCTGCAGTCCCAGCACTTGGGGAGGTGGAGGCAGAAGGCTCAGGAATTGAAGGACATCCTCGGCTACATAGTAAGTTTGAGGCTAGCCTAGGATATATGAGACCTGGTCTCCAAAGAACCAAAAAGAAGCCAGGCCTGGGAAGTGTCTTAGAAATGGAAGCCGAGAAGAGCACAAGTTCAAGGGCAGCCAGGACTACATTGCAAGACCATATCTTAAAAATATTTTTTTCCCCTTAAGAAAAATGGGAGCTGAGTGGTAGGGCATGTAATCCTAGGCTTTGGAAGGTGGTGGTAGGAAGGTCAAGAATTCAAGGTCAAATTCAGCTGCTCATTATATAGTGAGTTTGAGGCTGGTCTGGGCTATGTGAGATTGTCTTTAAAGAAAAAAAAAAAAAGTCAGAGCTGGTGGATAGAGAGGTCTGTATCTGTGGTTCCCAGAGTCGGTCTGTGGCTCTACAGTTATAAATGTAGCCGTCCTTTCATGAACAAGCTTAGGACAGGAGGTACGTGGGGCAGGGCTTCCTGAAGCTGCTCATCCACTCACTACTAAGCACTGTTCTTTATTCTGAGACTGTCATCCTACATCCTTGGGGGTCATGAAATTGGGCTGGTCATAGAAGATAATGGAAGATGATGGGAAAGACCTTATGTGTCTAAATAGAAAGCTGGCAAATTTCTGATTGGCCCCTAGTGTGTATGTGTGTACAATGCAGTGCATAAATTTTACCTGTCCTCCAGTAGCTGCATTTAGAGGGACTCTTGATTCTCAGCTTCTCCCCCAAATGAATATCTAACACACAGGATCCAATTTGTGCCTAAGTAATAGGTTACTTTGTTTCTAATAATGATTTTTGCTAAGATAAAAATCTTTCCTTTGGAAAAGGAGCAAATTCACAAATTGGGTTAATTTAGCAAACATTTACATCTTAATGAATAGATTCTGTCAAAATCGCGTAAGTTAACATGTAAATATGCAAGCAGCCCAGAGGAGTGAAGCATGGTGGGCGGAGGGTGACTGCCAGAGCTCGTCTGCTGTAGCCCTGGGACCACATCCAGGGCCACGAAATAGGAAGCATCTAACGGTGGCCCTCAGTTCATCTGCTGTATTTAAGGACAGGCTCAGAGTGAGAACGTAATTAAATTGTGGCCATAGAGCTAGACAACTTAACTAGTGCCCCTCATGCTCCACGTACCAGAATTTAATTTTCCAAATAAACTCCGTGTGGCTTTGCTGCCTGGGGAGGATCAATAGAATGGAAATTGCTTGCAGTTTCCCCTAAAGTGCTACAATGCATCGCTGATCTCCATCGCCCCTCCAAGCTCTTCCCCTCCCCACCCCCTTGCAGGAGAGAGCGAGCCTGGTATTCATTCCAGGCACACTCCCGTGGAGGAAACATCAAGGAGTAAATGGATAAAAAGGGGAAGTAAAGGACCAGAGCCTGCAGAGGAGGGAGGACAGGAGAAAACTGCCCCGTCCTCCCCGAGGTGGGGTGGTGCTGACTGTCCCCACACGGGGCACCTTCCAGAGAGACCACCTAGGAGAAGCTGAACCAGAGCTCAGCTTTCAAGGATGCAGTAGCCCGGACTATCACTCCTACTTATCTCTTCTGGGATGGAGGGGAATGTTCTAGCTCCTTCGGATTCTTACAAACCCTGGTGTCAGGGAAGGCTCCCTGCTAATACTGGCTGGTTTGTTCTTTTGGAGCTCAGCTTGCCGAGGGTGACTGTAAACCACAGATTATCTGGAGTTGTTTGTTTGTTTGTTTTTTGTTTTGGTTGCACTTGAGTATTTGTTTGTAGGGAGGGCAGGTGCGGGGAGGGTGCCGGGCGCAGAGCTTTTGTGGAGGTCAGAGCCAGTTCTTTCCTTTCTTTTGTGGGGCCCAGGGATGGAACTCAAGTCATCAGACTTGGTGGGCAAGCTCCCTTACCCCTGGAGTCATCGTGCTGGCCCTGTCCTGAGTTTTAATGTGGCCTGTTCAAATGTGGGGCCAACTTTAAAGGGTCAAATCTCAGGTCCTTGCTTGTTTCTTGGGAAGATACCAAGGAGCTCCACAGATGGCAGGGGCATGGTACTCTTGGCAGGGAGTTACCCTGCCCCTCAGTGGGGGCTTAGGAAACCCTTCCAAGATCCCAGGGGTGGCAGGGAGGCTGGGACCAGGAGAGTAGGAGGCACTGTGGCTCTCCATACTTCCAGTGGGCACAGTTTGGGTGTGAAAAGATGCTCACACTGTTTTCTGTGGGGGGCAGGGACGGATAAGACTCAATCCTTATGCACAGGGCAGTTACAGATCACACACAACACACACACACACACACACACACACACACACAAACACACACACACACACACACACACACACACACACACACACACACACACACAGCTTTTATGCTCAGCGGGGTGACATGGAGTCAGGAGTCTTGTGCTTGTCGGCCTTTGTCTCTGGGACAGACACTTGAGACAAACAGCTTCCAGGAGGAAAGCTCTCTCTGGCTCATGGGCTTGGAGGTCTGAGTTCACTCTCAGGGATCCAGGCCTGTGGGAGGCAGACATCATGGCAGACATGGCTAGAGGAAAGCTGCTCATTTACTGACTGACAGGGAGGGAGGGACAGGTGGGGAGGGGGAGGGAGGGAGGCAGAGCGAGGACATACCCTTCCAACACCTACCCCATAACATACTTCCTCAAACGGAGTCTACCGCCAAGCTGCCACCCTGTCCAAATAATGCCACGAATGATGATTCCATGGACGGATGAATTCACTGGTGACATCAGCTCCGGTGACTTCCCGGAGCCCCAGAGTCCCAGTTGACAGCTGAGGCTTTAACACAGGAGTCTTTGACGTGGGGTCTGATTTCAGATTCAGAGCACACCAAATCTGAAACCGGTTGGAGCGCGCGCCGAGGCAGCTTTCCTCTGCGGCATGCGGTGCTCTGCCATGTAGGGTGCCGTTCCTCTTGGTGAGAGCTGGTGAGGCAGGGTGCAGACGGGTGCCCAGCACCGATTCCCAGCTCCTCTGCTCCTTCGCTCCCTGTAGAAGAGGCTCCACTTATAGCCTCCCTACCGCAGGGGCTGTGACACTTCCTGGGGCTGACAGATTGACCCTGCTTCAAGAGATCCAGAGAGTGAAGAAGGTTCTGGAAATTAATTAGTGGTGGTTACATGTTGACTACCCAGAGGCTGCAGGAATTTATGGGGGGTTTGTTTCCTTTTTGTCGTGGAATAAGTTAACAGCGTGTGTGTTGATTGATTTCCTGCTAAATTCCTTTCTGTCTCAAAAAAGAGAAAAAGGAATATTCTCACAGTTTGGAGTCCCCTGATGCATTTTAATGAACCGCCCTCTGAGAGCCACTTGTTTTCAGTATCCTTTGTCCTCTCCCCAGCCCCTTCTGTGGGTGCCAACTCCAGATCCTGGGCCATGACCCAGGACCAGAGGTGAGCCAGGTACCTCGAGCTGAGAAATCAAGCAGGCTTGGCTGTTAGGATCTACAAGAACAGGGCGGACGTCCGAAGGACTGAGGAGGCCATTCGGCTATTCCGCCCCACCCAGGTCTTGAACTTGTCTTTTTTCTGGATGTGCCGTTCACAGTCAGAGGTAGAACCAAGAGTGCAGTTGGGAGATTCAGAGAGAGCCTGGTGGGTAGGAACAGTGTGAGGGCAGGGCTCTAAACAGCCCGGGGGCGCGAGGATGTTAGGGAAGCCTATCTTACCTGGAGGCCTCAGGTTCCAGGTGACCCCGATGAAATACTGCCTGCTCTCTGACCCCATGGCAGGCAGAGTACCTGTGTTGCTTTGGGGAGCTGGTGATGTTTACTAGGCCTTCAGTAGGGGTGAAACTGGAGGCGGGGGTGGGAGGCCTCAGATCACAGCTGTTACTAATTTCAAATATGACGTCCCTCTCATCCGCCCCCCCGAAGCCCAGGAGAGGGATTGCTGAACATGTGATGTAAGAGGGGCCGGTCACCACGTAATTAAACACGCAAAGTTCAGCGCAAAATAATTGTCTATATATTACAGACATGACATATGGGAAGCTCCCAGCCTTTTAAAAAAATTCTTTTTATTTTATGTACATTGGTGTTTTGCCTACATGCATTCCTGTGTGAGGGTGTCAGATTCTCTAGAGCTGGAGTGATAGATAGTTGTGAGCTGCCATGTGGATGCTGGGAATTGAACCTGGGTCCTCTGTAAGAGCAGCTAGTGCTCTTAACCTCTGTGCCATCTCTCCAGCCCAAGCTTCCAGCTTTTAAGAGCCTTGTGGAAGTTCTCGGTCACCCATTTAGTTGCCTGGTTCCCACTGCCTGCTGCACCTCAGCTGAGCGGCTTGGTTACCACAGAAGTTCTTGGCTTTTAACCCCTTGTGAGCATCTTCCAGTCCCAGATCAGAACAACCTCTGGGAAGATGAGGTTGCTGAGGTGACCTCTGGGGCATCTATCTTCCTTTGTGTGTTCATCTAAGTGTGACCACCTCTGACGTCACTCCTCCTCGGGAGTCATCCGCTTTGTTTTATGAGGCAGGGCCTGCCCAGCTCTGCCTCTCTATCTTGTATACCACCATGCATGCTACCCACGTTAGTTCTGGAGATTGAACTCGGGGCCTTATCCTTTTGTGGCCAGCACATTACTGACTGAGCTGTTCCCGCGGCCTGATCTCCAGGGTTTCTGAACCCTCTTTTGCTCATGTGAACAAAGATCTCCCAACTCTGGGGACTGTTACATGTTTTCTGTCTCTTTCTGTTCCTTCCTTATACTCCGGGTATAGCATCCTTGAATGGTAGGCTGGTCCTGGGTGGTTCAGTTGGGGAGGGAGGAGTGGCTGGCTTGGGGATGCTCAGTGAGCTTCTCATCACTTGAAAGAGCATCCTTCTCCCGGTTCTGGATGATGGGGAGCCGACTGTGTCCTTCCTCCGAGGTTC
Source organism: Peromyscus maniculatus bairdii (assembly GCF_049852395.1). Classification (NCBI taxonomy): domain Eukaryota; kingdom Metazoa; phylum Chordata; class Mammalia; order Rodentia; family Cricetidae; genus Peromyscus; species Peromyscus maniculatus. The sequence goes on from NC_134858.1 coordinate 61,851,214, forward strand.
TGGGGAATGCTGGGAAGGACCATTTCTCCGGCAGGCAGGGACTCCCAACCCGTGGTCGCTTGGGGGTTCTCCACGGACCTATTCTGATGCAGGAAGACATTGGGGAGGCCAGAGAGAGCACTTTCCAACCACAAAGCCAGTCTCCAGGCCAGTGCTGTTGGAAAGGGCTTTCTAGGGGTGGCATTCTGGGCCTGTACCATCTAGGACAGTGGCTGCTAGTCCCGAGCAGGAACCCAAACCTCAGGATGTAGCTGGTGTGACTGAGGATCTTTAAATTCAATTTGCCTTAAGCGGTTCCGTTTTCGGAGCCGCTATGGCTGCCCGGTGAAAAAGCATGCAATTAACCTTTTTGGGTCTCTGGCCTCATCCTTTGCTTTGGGAAGACATGCGGGGAGATTGCTAGCTCCATTGCAAGGTGGCTACAGAAAGAAGATTAGTTGATGATTTCTGGACTCGGGCAGCATACGGCTGCATCACTGAGGCCAAGCTGCACTAAGGACCCAAGCATAGGCCACCAAACCCTGGGTGGGTGACCATTGCCAGAGGCTACAAAGCCTGGAATAGGGTCCTGTGGCAGGGAGAGATAGTGTGCCATAGGAGCAGGTAACTGGGGCCATGGAAGTGGGCATGGCCAGCCCCTCAGAGGTCCGTGCTGGAGCAGAGGCCCTGGGCGCTCTAAGAGATGGTTGAAATGAACAGCAGTGGGCGGCTGGCTTGTGAGAAAGTACCTCGGGGAGATCTCTGCAGGAAGCAGGTAGATAGGGTCCTTCCCTTGCAGGTTGGTGGCTCTCAGGGGCCTAATGGGAAGGTAGCTTGCAGTTTGGGGAACAGCTCCGAGCTGTCTGTGAGACTTCTCTCGGGGCAGGGTGGTTCATAGCCGAAGAAGCTCCAGTAAAAGCTCTGTCATGGAGGGTTTCCATAAAACTCGCCACCTTTGGTAAAACTGTAAACCCAAAGCCCCAACTCCGTTTGGTTGTGCCTAGGGATGGCATGCCAAGTTGGAAGGAGGGACATTGTCACCCAAAGGGACAAATATAAAGACAGTGGGAAGATGTGTTCTAGGCCACAGGACAGCCTGTAGGCCTGACGTCTGGAAGGTGCTGGGAGTTGGAGGGCATGTTTGAGGCATGAAGATGCCGAGGCAGACATTGGGCAGGTGTAGGGTTTGAACCCGAGGGCATGTTCCCTTGCTCTTTCCAGGCTGCCCTGTCTAGCTGAAGAGGTATGTCTGTGGAGAGCGAGCCCTGGTCTCCTCTGAGCCTCAGTTTTCCCCTCACTCCAGGGAGCTATGTGGTCAGGCTTGTGTTTGGATTCTGCAAGAAGAGGATGGCATCCTCGTGAGGGGCAGTTTGAGTGGGTGTTGAAGGAAGGGTCTATTTATAGAGGTGTGTGTGGATAAGGAAAGTGTGAGGGGTGGGTAATGAAGGGTGAGTGACAGTGGGGTTCTTTCCTATCTCAGACTGAAGGAATTGGGGGAATGGAGAATTAGGAGAGGCAAGGATAGAAACAGCCAAAGCGGCCCTCCAGAGAGGGGCCAGTGTAACACACACCCAGCCACACACTCCACCCCTTTTCTGTCCGCTGGTAAGGCTTGCTATTGATTGAAGTACAGGGCAAAGTCACCCTAGTGGACAGTGACCATAAGAGGCACTGGGGTTAACGTGCAGCTCACAAAACTGTGTATCAAGTGGCCTTGCAGCTGCTGGGTGGACCGTCCAAAGGGTGGGTTTCCTGAGTCTCTGCTCTTGCAAGACAGTACCTCCCCGGCCTGCCTCGTTGGAGGTGGCGGCCATTCTCTCATTGTGCCTTGCACACTTCCGGCTCCAGCCAGCCCCAGTGGAGGCGGAGGGCCATCTCCCTCACCACACCGTCCGCTGCCACCATCCGTCACTCTGCCAGCCGAGTGAAGTCATGATAGATTAGTACACATTAGGCCTCCAATCCTGCAGGCCTAAAAGCCAGGGCTTTGCCAATCAGTGTGGGACACAGCTGGGTGAGGGGAGCGGGTCTGTGCGCAGGGGAGCTGGAGGCGCCGGGAATTAATAAGGGCCGGGAGACGGCAGGGATATTGAACTCAGTCCTTAAATCAATCAAGAACCTTAACCAAGAAGGATGAGGGAATGAAATTTTGGACAATTAGTGGGTAATGACAACCTTGCAAAGGGAACTATTGATGAAGGTGAACAGGGAGAGCATGGCTGGTCTGTGGAGGAATTGGAAGAAACTCTAATGGGGATGACTCGTCAGGGCTGGGCTGGGTTTCTCAGAGAGCGATGGGTTCTCTCAGGGTGGGGCAGAAGAGCTTCTATGTGGTCTTCTTACTGGGTTAGGAAAAGAAATTGGGTCAAGAGGGTATCCAGAGACGGGGACAGGGTGGGTCAGGACCCAGTACCATTGTGACCTTCCTTCAGCTCTCCGCAGCCTTCTCCAGAGACCTCAGCCTCAACACTAGTTTGGGCAGGAGCTCTGCAGTCTCCTCCAACCTTGGAGTCTTAAAGAACTTGTGGCAAGGGCCTCCCTGGCCCTCCTCAGCTCAGCACCCCAGGCTCATGACGTAGTCTCAGAGGCGAGAGCCTCTACTATACACAGAGAGAGCCGATTCTCCCAGACACGCCTTCCCAGCTCCTCCACTTAGGCAGCTTCCTCTTGGGCTGAGTCTGAGCTAGGACCTGCTTGGCAGAGAAAGTAATCTTTCTTCTCCTGCTCAGGCTTTATCAGCAGTCTGCCTGGGTAGTGTGATCTTCTGCCCTGTGGAACCACAGCAGCCACAAAGTCCATGGTTCTGCAGGGACCATCTTTAGCCCTTCCTCAAGAAGAACTTGAGAAGGGGACTCGAGACCCTTTACTTATTCTTGGATGTAATTTAGAAGGAAACTGGGAATGGGGAGGGAGGAAGCAGGCCAGGAGAATGTGGAGAAGAGGAAGATGAGTAAGGACTAGGTCTCATATCTAGTTTTCATAGCCTACTGCCTTATCCCAATGGTAGAGAGTTAGAGCTAGAATGGGCCTCAGAGTGGCCCTCAGGGGGGGAATGGGTCAGCCTTGAGTCAGTCAGCCAGCCAGTAAGCCAGTCAGCCAGTCAGCCAGTCAGCAGCTAGCATACCATCCACCCATCCACCCATCCACCCACCCACCCATCCATCCACCCATCCACCCACCCACCCATCCATCCACCCATCCACCCATCCACCCACCCACCCACCCATCCATCCATCCACCCACCCACCCACCCACCCACCCATCCACCCATCCACCCACCCACCCATCCATCCACCCATCCACCCACCCACCCGTCCGTCCGTCCGTCCGTCCGTCCATCCATCCATCCATCCACCCACCCACCCACCCGTTCGTCCGTCCATCCATCCATCCACCCGTCCGTCCATCCATCCAACCACCCATCCACCCACCCACCCACTCATCCATCCATCTATTCATCCATCTATCTATCCATCCAATCTACCCAGCCAGTCAGTCAGTTGGTCAGTCAGTCCGTCCATCCGTCAGTCAGTCAGTTCGTCAGTCAGCAGCTAACTGCTAGTCAGGCAGCCAGTCAGGCAGCAAGCTGTCAAGAGGGGTAACCATTCAGCTGAAGGAATTGCTGATGGGAAGCAGCGATCGATCGTCAATAGCCTACCTCTGGGCAAGTGGGGAAAGGATGACACATGTCCTCTGCCCGGGTACCTCAGACTCCATGTCCACTCCTCTCATAGGGGACGACAGTGTGAAGAGCCCATATGTGTATACAGTTTACAAACAGTTACGTACTTCAGAACACGGTCTTTTATCCTCACAACCGTGGCATTTCAGGCTCGGTTTGAGAAGAGCAAGCTTTCTCTTTAGAGCTGTTCTCTTAGCAGGAAATGGCTGGAGGGGGAGGGGGAGCATTCCCATGCATTTGCACGCACGTTGGCACACTTGCTGCTGGTGTGGCCTGTCTTCTGGAAAATGCTGGGTATCCAGAGGCGTTTTCCTCACCGGACCAGCCCCTCACAGGCCTCCACTCAACGTCCCTCTCCCCGGGTGTTTCCCATGCCCGATCTGGTTCACCACCCACCATAGTTCTTGACTTAGGCCTCATTTTGGCTATTATTGTCATTGTAGGGAACAACCTATCATGTCCCTAATGAAGTCTTTGGATTTTCATTTTTATTGCATTTATTTATTTTTTATCATGTGCGTGCATGTATGTGGCAGTCAGAGGACAACTTGAGAGAGTTGACTTTCTTTTTCCACTATGTGGGTCCTGGGAATTGAACTCAGGTCATTCGTCTTGGCACCAAGAACTTTTACCTCTGAACCCCTTTTAGGTAGAAATATGAATTAGAAGAACCCCACTTAACTTCAAAGGGCATGTTCCTTTTCTCTCTGAAAAACAGTTTTGTTTTACTTAATTATTTTTTCTGTGGTGTGTATGGGGTTTCGGGGTAAATGATCTTCCAGTAAATTATACCTGACAGTCCAAAGGGGACTGCACCGAAGACTTCTGCTTTCGGGGAGCTTTGGAGCCCAGATTCTGGGGTTTTGGGGTAAAGGGAGCCTTGAGGACAGGTGGCTTGTATGTAGGTTACCCCTACTCAGAGAGCCCTAGGGGGCCTGCTACTAGAGTGCTGATCCTTCCCGGCCTGGAGCAGGAAGACTCCAGCCAGGGCAGGCAGAGTCCTGTCTGAGGATCCAGGGTCAGGATGGAGCTGTTCTGGACAGGGATGCCTCGGTAAAGATTAACCACAGAAAGTAAAAAGAAAACCTAGCCAGGCAGGGAAGCTTCGATAAGGAACCAAGGACAAGACATCTTTGAACATTTTCCCCGAGGGAGATGTCAGTGTTGGCTGAGGCGGCCAGAATTTACGTTAGCTATTACTATGGATGAATAATTCTGGGCAAGCCAGCAAGAACTATGGGTTCATGGCAGGTTAATTGGGAATAATGGGTTTCATTCCAAACCGTGAGAAATGATGCTTCAGAGAAAGGGAGACTGACTCGGTTGTCTGCCGGAACACCAAGGCTGCCCTTCCTCACATGCTTGCTTGGTGTTACTTACTGGTGGTGGCCGGGCCTCTGTAGGGGTTTTGTCAGGCAAAGGTGAGGTGCTGACGCTGGAGAGATCCTAGAGTCCCTTCCCAAATCAGGATGGGTGCTGGAGGTTAGTCCACAGAGAGTATTCCCTGAGTGTCTGTGGTGGACAATGATGGGTGAGCTCTGCACAGAGCCCTGAACTTGAGTACCTCCAAAAGTCGTAAGGTGGCCAGCTCAGTTTTGCCCTTCAGAGAGTCAGTGTCAGGGATGGGAGATGGCTCAGTCATAAAGTGCTTGCCTTGCAAGCCTGAGGACCTGAGCTGGATCCGCAGCATCCACACAAAACAAACAAAAAACCTACAAATTCTTGTAATCCCAGCACTGGGGAGGCGGAGACAAAGAGTTCCCTGGGGATTGCCACTTGGCCAGTTCCTGGCAGTGAGAGAGACCCTTTCTCCAAAACACAAAGTGGACGGTACCCACAGACTGATGACCAAAGTTGTCCCCTCACCTCCAACCCCACGCACACACAAGCCAGTCTGCAGGCACCTGCACTTACATGCACACATGTATACATATGCACACAGAGACATCAACGCCAGCCTCATGTACAAGTCACATGTGAGATTTAAAATCTTCTAGTATCTGGGAACAGTAAGCTGGCTCAGAGGGTAAAGGCACTTGATGCCAAGCCTGGTGACCTGAATTTGATCCCTGGGACAGGGACACAAGTTGTTTTCTGACGTGACCAGTACCCCCCACCAAGTAAATAAATAAAATATCATTTCTTCCTGTGGTTACCCTAAGAAAGGTAGATGGGAAAAATGATATTAATTTTTATATACTTAACCCAGTATCCAAAAATATCATATTATCATATCATGAAATCGATATGGGTACAGTGGGAAATTGTTTCACTCTCCAGCCCATTTCAGTGTGGTTGGCCCTGTTTCAAGTCCTCATTAAGCATGGTGGCCAGTGGCTTCTTTCTTGATATCACGGAGCAGACTGTCACAGATTTCATACCCACACACCACATTTGTGGGGCCTAGCAGGAAGGCCTGGCTGTCGGAAGAAGCTGCCCCTGTCCGTAGGCCCACAGGAGATGATGCAACAAACTTGTTTCCATTTTATGAGAAAAAAAATAAGACTCAGAGAAGTCCTTATCCAAAGCCCATAGCAATTCAGAGACCCAGCTCGGATTGGCGCCTGTGCCCTGGACTCTGGTTTATTATTCTCCTTATTATCTGATCTTCAAGAAGAAAGATCTCTGATGCAGATCCAGCAGCACAGCCATCCAATCACATTTACATCTGTTGATCATGTGACAGGTACCCCCAGAGCTGTGTAGGGCAACCACTCAGTACAGGGCAGTCTAGCCCGCCTTGGTCTGTCCCAGGCCTCTGTCGGGCACTATACTAAAAGGCATAGGAATGAAAGCAGCTCACTGTGATGGCCCCACAGCTTTAGCTTGGTTCATGCTGCCCGGTCTAGCCTGGGCAGTCTGAGGTGGACGGCCTCTTCACATTTGCTCACTCAGTGGGACTGGAAGGCAGGACTTGGGGGTTTCGGTAAGGGGTAAGTTGCACTAGAAGGCCACATTTCTAAGTGGCTCCTCCTCAGTCTCCTAAACCCTACCGATATGCTGGAATTAAAATGGTGACCAGATCCCTTCCAGGTCTCCAGTGGGAGAATTCATAGGTGGGCACAGTACCCGATCCTCATTCTGCTGCTGTGGTCTGATTGGATGCCTGCTCTGCTCAGCTGCAGGGTGCCCAGAACTCAGAAGGGAGGCTGTAAATCCTGAGGGGGACATTAGGACAGCCACCTGGAGCTCCTGGCAGATTTCTCTCAGGCTCCACGGTTCACTGTCCAGGCAGCTGGAAGGAAGCAGAGGGGACCAGCCCGGGGCAGGGAGCCAGGAGGACTGGCTAGCTCAAAGCTCCAGGAAGGAGACAGCCTGTGCAGGCCACCTGATCTGACAAGCACCAGGCTTCTGCATGGCCTCTGCCTGTGAGCTCAGCCCAGCCTTGGGGAGTTTCTCACCTTTAGTTCACAAGCTCTCCCTTCCACCAGGGTGGAATCTGTCTTGCAGTTTTGTCTTAGTTCCTTCCTTGGAGACAACCAGAAGGAGCCTGAAGATAGAGGAGTGACTGGGTTTAACTCCTCTGCTAGCTTCAGAACCCCACTCATTTAATCCTTCACCCAACAAGCAAATCACATGTATGTATCAAAGCATGTGGTAATGGCTCCCAAGGTGCAGGCCTTAGCAGTGGGCAGGAGCCCTCAGGCTCCCCCGTTTGCCCCCTGTGCCAGCACACGTGAGGGAGTCGCTGTATGTCACCGCCACTGAGCTGACACTGCTTTTTTTCTGGCCTCTTGGGCTTAGATTTGGGTGCATAAGAGCTTTTATGCTACAGCTTGCATCTACCCAGATGTTAGATGCTCTGCAGGTGACCTGGGACATTTGCAAGGGTCCTTTGGGTTATGTTTATTTGCCACGCATGATGATTTGGACATAGCTTCTACCTGAGAAGCCATTCAGTTTTGTTCCTTCCTTCTCTTCCCTTCCTTCCTTCCTCCCTCCCTTCCTTCCTTCCTTCCTCCCTTTTTTTTTTTTTTTTGAGATAGGGTATTGCTATGTAGCTCTGGCTTTCCTGAAACTCACTATGGAGAACAGGTTGGCCTCAAACTCACAGAGATCCACCTGCCTCTTGAATGCTAGGATTAAAGGCGTGCTTGGCTTTGTTTTTTAAAATAAACAAACAAGGAGTTGGGAATTTACCTCAATGGTAGAGCACTTGTCTAGTGAGCTCTTTCAGCTTCTGTGCATGCACACGTGGACATACACCCACACATGTATGAGCATGTGCACATTCACGTGTATGTACACACACACACACACACACACACACACACACACACACACACACACACACACAGTGGTGCACACTCGTAGTCCAGCACCCAGGAGGCTGAGACAAGAGGTCTGGATAGTTCAAAACCAGACTTGGTTACATGGTAGGATGATGTCTCTCAAGCCCAAACTCATAAATAAAAAGAGCAGAAGAGTGGACACTATTAGGCCAGTATTTCCCGTAATCAAGGTTTAAAGTGGCAAAGGTAAGCAGATAGTGCTGCTGCTCCTGCTGGAGGCCCCGGAGGACAGACAGACAGAGCGTGTCTTCTGTGTGACAGACTGACAATGTGTGTCTTCTGTGTGACCAGAACCAGCCACCGTGACTGGTACATCTCGCTGTGGGTCTCAGGGGAAGGGGATGGAGGCTTTAACATTATCTCCTCAGAGAGGTCAGCTCAGGGTCCCCTGGGTGGCCTGTAGTAGATTTAGCTTGCCGGTGTCCCTTAGACTGGGATCCGGGCATCCCCTGGTGGTCTGGTCTAGCACCCCGCTCCCTCCTGTGGAGGTCCGTCTTCTCCACTTTGCTTGGGACTTCGGAGGTCCTCATCCAGCCTGTCTTACTTCCTGTGATTAGGGCTCTGTGAATTGCTCTCTGGGTGTCCCATGAGCCTTTGAGAAGGGAACAGATGCCCTTGGCTGAGGATGAGCCAGGGGTCTTAGGCCACGAGACCCACCCCCTGCCTGTTGCAGCGGTCCCAGCTCCTGCAGCTCCTCCTGTCTCCTCTGCTCAGATCCCCACGCCCACGCCCAGTGAAGCTTCCTGAAGCACCGCTTTATGCTGCAGCCTTTCCCTCTCTCAGACCTTCATTCCCTCCACCTTTCAACTTTCTTTAAACCATAGCCCTGAGCGCGTATATAACGACAAGTCAATTCCCTGTCTCCTCCTTCCCTCCCTCCCCTTCCTTTCCTCCTTCTTTCCTTCTTTCCTTCCTTCCTTCCTTCCTTCCTTCCTTCCTTCCTTCCTTCCTTCCTTCCTTCCTTCCTTCCTCCCTCCCTCCTTCCCTCCCTCCCTCCCTCCTTCCCTCCCTCCCTCCCTTCCTTCATGCTTGAAGACAGGATCTCATGTAGCCCAGGCTAGCCCCCAACTCCCTATGTAGCTGAGGATGACCTTGAACTTCTGATCTTCCTGTTTCCATACACCTCAGTGCTGACATCACATGCATACACTACCATGCCATTTTCCCTGTGCTGAGGATGGAACCCAGGGAAGCGCTCTACCTACTGAGTTACACGTCCCCCCTCCCCACCAAGCCCTACTACATATTTTCTTAATCATCTCCTCCCCATTGGACTACACGTGTCTCCAGGGTACAAGTATGTACATGTGTATGTGCCCTTAGTACCTAGCAGTCACCTCACAAATGCTTATTAAATAGTCTATTTAAAACTACACCCCTACCACATGGACGTCTGCTGAAAGCTAAGGCAAAGCATCCACTGGTTTAAACAAGTAGGGTTCTTGCTTCTCCTGTAGTAAGCTTTTCCAGAGATGGAGTGTCTGATGCTGGTGAAGCGGTTCTGTCCCAGCACTGAAGACCTGGCCTTTTCTCTGCTGGTCCTATTATGGTTTTTTCCATGTTTATTTATCGCTACCCAAACACTGTACCACCGAGCTGCCTGCCAATCAGCCCTGGGATGTTTGATGTTGCCTCATGGTTACCAAGTGGCTACTGCCTCCTCAGGTGTCACGTCCATGTTTCCGGGAGGAAGTGGTGGGAGCGCGCTCCTCAATGGCTCTCCTAAATCAGAAGAGAATGCCCTTCCTTGTCAACATCTCCCTTCACTGCCAGAATAGGGACATACACGTCTATCCCATCCCAATCATGACCCACAGGGGATGAGGACACCCATCTTAACTCATCCTTTGGGGCTGGTGCTCCCTCTGGGGTACAATGGCCTCCTCCTGTCATGTGATTAAGGAAGAGTTCTTACTAGCACAGAGGAAGTACAGAGGCGGTGGCTGAGTCACAAGAGATGTCTTATAGATGGCACCTGAGCCCCTCCATGTTTCCTCATCTGGAAGAGTTGTGCCTTCTGAGGCACCCTCTCGACAGAGATCCTAGTTGGGTCTGAGGCCTACAGCACACACCATCTCTTAGGCCCTTACCAGCTGTTCTGACTTTCTACACTCCAGCCTCACAGTGAGGTCCTGTAGTCCTTCTGGCTATGTGTCCCCATTTCCTAAGAGATCCCCAGAGCATTTTGTTGTACCCAGATCTTGTCCAAAGCTTGGCCCTAGGGTCTATAGTGCAAGCCACCTTGGCCCCTCTGATCTCTACGTCCTCCCATGAACCTCCAGGTCACTGAGTGGCTGGTGCTGGTAGGCACAGTGATGGTATGTGCAGAGAGTGTTGGTGGTGACTAGTGTCCTGGGCCATCTTCAGGATCAGGGAGGGCCTTTCCTTTCTGAGGGTTTGATTTCTCCCTGGGCTCTCCCAGGGCTCCTGAGGAAGATTGGAAAGACATTGTATCAGGATGGACGCCATGGGAAACTGCACCACTTGACATGGTCCATCGAGTGGAAGCCGAACTCTGAGACTCACCCCTTCCCCCAGAGTATGTGAATCCCAAATTCCTAGATCCAGGGCCCTGTCCCCGCCCTGGTTCCTTGTTCCGGAAGAGACTGTGGCCAGGGCTAGAGCACTATAGGGCGGCTTTGTGTATTGGGACCTGGAGGCTTGTCACTGTGGGAAGAGCATGGAGCCTTAGATCTCCCAACCTCAGCTCTGTGTCTGTAGACTTAGAGCAGATCTCAGCCATGTGAGTCTCACCTTCCTCATCTAGACCGTGGAGGTGGCAGCCATTTGAGGAAAGCTCAGGGAACCTCAACCGAGATCACGTCCACCCACTGACTTTGTCACGGTGGCTCTGGTTTGCCCAAACATGTAGGAGAGTGACTCAGCCTGAATCGGAATCCCGCTCAAGGCTAGGTGTTAATGGCGGTTTTAAGTTGTCCTTGAAAGTTTTCCCGGAGGGCTCAAAGCAGTCTTGTCTAGAAACGCAGAGCGCAAAGCACCCACAGACAGCTCGGAGACGGTTTAGCTAGTTGGGCCTGGGAGCTAGTTCTTTGGTTTGTTTGAAGATGTGGGTTCACGTGGGTGGACGTGGGTGTCATGGACACAGGCCCTGGATGGGGGATTCAGGCACCGAAGACAAAGGCAACAGTTGAGAGTTGACGATCTTCCTGCCGTGTCCCTGGTCAGAATGGAGGAGGAGTCTGTGCTTCCCCCAAGCCTGGCTCCTCAGCACGTCCTTGTGCCAACCCTGAGTCTTGGGCTGCATCTCCTTGAATTGCCATCAGTTGGATGGGGTGGGGTACATACAAGCCTGCCTCCTTTACGAGGCTTTGGATGCTCAGAGGGCCATCTGTGCCCAGCATGAGCAACCATTGTTGAACTCAGCTACCCCAGCTGCATTCCCAGCCTGGACAGGCTCTGCACTGAAGCTGAATCTCGATGTTTCCATTTGATGGGGAAAGGGGGCCAGCTACCCTTTGGAAAAGGAGAGTTTCTAAGTGGTTGACCCTTGTTCTCTACCAAAATCATTTGTTTTTTTAGAAGAAGCTCCTCGCCACCTCCCACCCCCCTACCCCCTGCCCAGACAGGCTCTTATGTAGCCCAGGCTAGCCTCAAATTCACTGTGTAGCTGAGGATGACCTTCAGCTTCTTTTCTCTACTTCTCAACCCCTGGTGTCTTGGATGTGTCTGGACATATCCACTTGTATGTGATGCCGGGGGGGTGCACCCCGGGGGTTCGTGCATGTTAGGCAAACACTCCGCCAACTGAGCTACAGCCCCACCCAGCAAACAGAGCTTCTGACCCGACTGTAGGCCGCACAGGAAGTGAGGCATTCCTGTGGGTGGTACCCACTCAGGACAGCACAGCTCCCTGGCTTTTTGTTTGTCTGCTCTGGGGGCTAAAGATGCTGCAGGACTTAAAGGTGACTTCTTAAACACCCAGGGCTTTTCTGAAAGTGGATTTAGGAAAAGGCATCTTTGGAATCTGCAGCCACAGGCATTTCCAGCCCATTTGAAAAAGCCATTCTATGCAGGCTGGCATCCCAACAGACAGGGAATGCTGATTTACCCTGAGAACAAAACCCTGCAGAGGGGGCATGGGCAGGTGCATCTGCTTGTTAATTGAAAACACAATCCCATTGTCACCTTGGTAGTTGGCGTGTATGTACAATGTTATAACCCTCTTTCGTTTCAAGTGAAGAAAGACTAGATCTTACTTTACAATAAAACTTTAACCTTCCTTTTAGAAACGGGCCCCAAAGGTCAGAGCTGCGCTTCTGCAGATTTCCTGGGCTCCGCTGGGAACTGATTAGGGCTGCTGGCCCTGGCTTGCCAGCTTTGTCACGAAAAGCTCTGTAAACTCTTTGTTATTCGCTTTGCTGTGTATGATAAATATATTTATCTTCCTCCGTCAGGCATCTGCAGGACAGGTGCCAGGGGGCTGGGAGTCCTGCCTTGGTGCCTCCAACAATGGCTTTTCTCAGCCACGGTGAAGGAGAGGAGGACAAAGGTGTGGAATGTTCTAGACCCAGGACTGCTGGAGGTGAAGGCTGAAGTTCCTCCCCTCTCCCCGGCCCCTGGCTGACTTCCTGTGTGCACACTGGGGGGTGTCTTGAAACCCCTTTGAGGGGTCTGTGGGTGATGTTCATGGAGCAGGGCTTTGCAGTTGAAATCAAGCATGATGATTCTCCCCTTATAGGACTAGTGTGACCCTGTGGGTTGTGGTCAGAGGGGTGGAGAGCCGATGGATGCGTCCCTTGGGAGTGAGGAAGGAGGCTGCTGCTGTGTTTGTCTACGGGGTGTGGCTGTGTGTGACCCGGGTGCCATCAGCTCTGTGTGTGAGTGACAAGTGTTCTGAGCCAGGGGCTGCTAACACGCCTCTGGGCTCACGTGTTTCCCCAGGAAACCTATGCACAAAGCGTTAGTCTTATCTGCAGAGATGGGGTCATAGGACTGGGGCCCTGGGGGTCATCCAACTTCCCAGCAATGAACCAGGAAGGAGAGTCACAGGCCACACAGGCCACAAGCCCCTGACTCCGGGGTTCCCAGGCCTTGCGGGAGGTAAAGGGCTGGTTTAGGATTTTAGGGCTTTGCTCTGCTGAGCTATGACAGCAAATCACCGGGTGTGGGGAGAAGGGTGACAGCGGGGCATTCTAAGAGCTGGCAGTGTCAGTGGCCGGGGATGGCGGGGAGCTGGGAGCAGAGCAGTAGCTCCATGGAAAGAGCCGAGCCCTGGGACTTGTTTTCAGTGCAGAACCAGCGGAGCTGGCTGAGAAGCGGGGTGGGCAAGGAGGGAAAAAAAATCAAGACCATTTCTCAGTCCAGTAGGGGGAGTCGGGAAGAGGCACCAGTGGGCAGAGGGGATCAGGCTTGGGGCGTGTTAAACTGAGGTTTCCTTTAGGTGTTTATCCGGGAGATTGAAGAGCCAAGTGGTTAGCTGACTCAGGTTAGGGGCAAAGCTCAGCCTGAGTTACGGTCTGGGCAAAGGTCCCCTGTGGTAGCCTCCCTCCGCCTGATTACTGCATAGCATGGTGACCCTTGGGGCTGGCCCTGGTGACATGAAGGCCCTGCTTTTGAGTCCCAGGTTCCTAATCCGTCTTCTAAGGAGTTGGCTGAGATCACCTGCTTGAGGCCCCCCTGGCCCCCACAGCTTGCAGCATCCTGGCTCTGTGATTGTAATTGGGCCCTGGGTTTCCCTGAAGGGAATCTTGTTGGCTGGCCGTGCTCCTTGGCTCCCTGGGGAAAGACCTTGGCAGGGAGTTCCTGCTGGAGTAGCCAGGAGGCTAGCATGAACGTGTGTGGAAGTGTGTGTGTGTGTGTGTGTGTGTGTGTGTGTGTGTGTGTGTGTGTGTGATGACTGTTAAACTAGTGAAATATTTGTATACTGGCTGGCATTGCACTGCCTCTCTGGGACCCCAGTCCATCTTGGGGGGCCCCCCTAAGCCAGCAGAGAAAGTATCAGTCTGGAGGCTACTTCCTGGACCAACAGGAGGGCAACTGGGCCGTTCCCCCACTGTCTCACCACCCCAGTTGTTAAAGACTGTCACCCCAGGTGGCATGCGCTTCTCTGGCAGGTCTCCAACACTCATTTTGGAGGCGCCGCTCTGTGGAGAATGTTCCTCTAGTGCTTTGCTTCTCATTCTAGGAAAATAAACACGGTCCCAGTAAATAAAAACTAATAACCACATCTTGATGACAGTTAAGTCGGAGGCAGCATGGTGTTCGAGCTGCTGGTAAATCCCGGGTTATTTATAACGAAGATGTGGACAGATGTGGGCAGAGCTTTGAAACATGTGGCTCTTTCCTTCCCTTTCGTCTCCAAAGAAGCCTCTCTGTTGATGAACCCTGAGGGTCCGTGGCTTTTGGGGACAGGTCTTGTTTGAGATGATGCCAGGAAAGGGGGACATCAGCGCTGCGGATGGAGAGAGAGGACACAGTTCAGGTGCTAACCTGCGAGGGTGGAAAAACCACTGTGACAATTACATGCTGTTATTGAAGGCAGCAAGGGTGGTACTGCCATGTACGCCCACCACGCTCACCACGCCCACCACGCTCACCACGCCCACCACGCTCACAACGCCCACCGGCTGCCGGGTGCCAGGTGAAGTGAGCCCTGGGAGCCCCCAGGGAGCATGCGGGCAAACAGAACCAAAGTTAAGCCTTGTCTCTTGATTCTAAAACTCCAGACCCCACATCCTCACACTCCACTTGAGAAGGGGCTTCTCTGTGTCTGGGAACATGGGTGTCCGGCATGCTGGCTTAGAGCGGGCAGGCCATGAGGCCCAAAGGCTTCCCTTCGTGGTACTGGGTAAACCCAGATGAGCTTGCCTTATTCTGTCCATGGGCTCATCCACTCCCCAAGTTTCCCCAGCCGTCAGCTCCCAGTGTGCTGTGAGTGTGGGAGCCGCCCAAACCAGGGCTCTGGGCGGGGAGTTAGAGCCTTACCTGCAAGCGAGGATCAAGGGTAGGATTCTTGAAGTTAATGTCATTACAGTTGGAAGGGACCTCCTCACAGGCTCCCAGCTCCTCAAAAAATATTAATTATTCTCCAGGGAAGTCTTGATTTGGAGTCATTCGCTGTCCCTGGTAATTAACATTACATGTCATTAACAGTCAGAGAACATTGTGTGATCAAAGACAGTGTAATTCCTAGCAAGATTCTGAGGAATGGCACAATATTTGTTAATTATGTTATTGATTTTGATGGTCTGGAATGCCCTAATTATTCCTCATCCCAAGTGGACCCACCATGCCCGCCAGGCTGGCTTTGAACTGCTGGCCTCCCACGGGTGGCCAGGGCCCCAGCTCAGGGGCTGGAGGGACTGTAGCTTGCCAAGGGATCAGAGGAGCTGGGTCTCTCTAGAGCTACATGAAAGACAAGGGGCCCCTTTCCCAGGCCCGGGCTCCCCACAGCTCCGCCCTGAGTCAAGGAGCACTATAAAGCCGCCCTGTAATTAGCCAGTACTGTTAATTGGCTTCCTGGGGGCCACAGCAGGCACTGCTTCCAGGCAACAGGGGAGGGGCCTTGCATGCTGTTTCTGAACAGCTCTGTGGTGGGTGATTAAACTCATGGGGGGGACTTGGGAGGGGGGCAGCAGGTGTCCTGGGTGACCCTCCTACGCAGCAGCTCAAAACTGCTAAGGGGGATGGTGTGTTTCCGGCGGTGGCGGTGGCATCGTTACAAACCATGGCTTGTTTTTCAATGGGCTCTGGTTCTGAGTGGGTCAGCTCCTGGTCCTCGTTGTTAACTCCTTTGATTAACCTTTGTTAATTGCTTGAGGGCTCCCCACCTTTGTAAGTTCCATCCAGACCCCAGAGGGCTGGGTTGTGAATAATGCCAACGGAGAGGCAGGACAGGGTCTGTCTAGCTCAGGAAGGCCGTTGGTAGTAGATCCCAGGAGCGGGAAGTCAGGCTGGGTCTGGAGATCCATAGACAACCGCCACGAGGAGGGTGAGACAGGGCTTCCCAGTTGGCTCGTTGTGTGGGTGTTGACTCATTCTTTCTTCCGACGACTCCGTGAAGCAGCTAAGTCAGTGTCCCCGCTTTACAGACAGGGACAGTGTAGACAGAGAGACTGATTGTCAGGACCACCTGTCAAGGCACAGTCAGAAATCAAGCTCATTTAGGTTGTGTGGTGTGCTGTGTTATGGAGGACTTTTTTTTTTTTAAGTTGTGGGGGGGGGGGGCGGGGAATATGTGCACAAATGCACACAATCTACCAGAGGAGGACATCAGGCATCTTGCTCTATCATTCTTGACCTTGAGACGGTCTCGCTGAATATGGAGCTAGGCTGGCATCCAGCAAGCCCCATTGATCTTCCCCTTCTGCTTCAAGCACTGGGATTACAGGCACATGGCCGGTCATACTGGGACTTTTATGTGAGTGCAGGGATTTGAACTCAGGTCCTTGTGCCATACCCCCTGAGTCAATCTCCCCGCTGCCCCATGAGGGTTTTTCTGAGTGGCTTTGGGAACATTTCTGGAGAGTTCACAATGCCAGTGAGCAGAGGTACCCTGCCAAGAAGTGCCCACTCCTGTGGCCAAGGGGCTGCTCTGTGTGTGTGCAGACTCTGGACTCCATGCTGCCCGAGGCATCTGCCCGCCTTGTCTGGTTGTCTCGGCATCTCCTCACAGTGCTGGACGCTGAGTTTGAGCTGTCACCTGAGGTGATAACCATGGTCCTTTCACTCTCTGATGGCAGAGAGTGTCCAAGAATAGAATCAGATGTTATTTGACTGCTGCAGGCTAGCGAAGGGGTAGAAGAGATGGCTCCCGCCCTCAGTAGCCTTTGCTCCCTCTGTAGCGGCTTGAGACTCCAGCAGGGAGTAACAGTCTAGATACGGCACCAGACCTGCCCGCTCCTCCTTGTTCTCAGTCCCCCCATCAATAGTTAGAACCTGGTCCATGGTGAGACTGCCCAGGGTGAGGTAAGGGGGTGTGATGATGGGATGCATGCCAGACCCAGATGCTGCTCCACCGGGTGGGGGTGGTGGATGTGGGGTCAGCTGGTGTGGTTTGAGATAAGAGATTACCTGCTTCCCTTTTTTCCTAATTTCTTTGGCTTTCTGTGGCCTTGGCCAAAAAGCCTGGGAGGATACTCTGCCCTGAAGGTGGATAGATGAACTGAGACTCCAGTATATCCAAGTGAGGGATTTCACATGCAGACATCGTATTCTACTTGGTTTTCAGTTGTGCTTTTGAGATATATTTTCTCTTGCCTTGTTTTGTACCTTCCTCTCGCCTTCCGTGGTACCCTTAGCTCTGCCCACTCAGGGAATCGCTGCCAACACCTTCCATATCATAGAGCTGTAGGCACACACAGAGTCACCCATGCACATCCATGGCAATAGTTTCCTCCATAGAAACGGGCATAGTCTATTGTTCCTCAACATCCCCCAGATACAGGAGCCTGTGAGCAGTCCAGTCCCTCTATATAACAGGACTTTTGTAGATAATACCTTCCTTCCTTCCTTCCTTCCTCCCTCCTCCTCCTCTTCCTTCCTTCCTCCTTTTCTTTCTTGCCTCCCCTTCCCTTTCCTCTTCTCTCCCCGGTCCATCTTTCCCTTTACTTTTGAGACAGAATATTACTCTATAAACATGGCCACCCTTCAATTCATAACAATTCTCCTGCCTCAGCTGCCCGACTGTTGGGATTACAGGCAAGTGCCACTGGCCCCAGTTTTCCTATAAACTATAAATCACCTTAAGGTCACCTATAATACCTAACATGATCCCAGGCTGTGTAAATAGTTGACATATTATATTGTTCAGTAGTTATGACAAGAAGACAGCCTTCACATGCTCAGAACGGATGCAGAGGTCTCCCAGGATAGTCTCGATTCACCAAATAGCTCATGAATCTCCATCATTTAAAAAAATAGAAACAACAAAAACAAACAAACAAACAAACAAACCCCCTTCTCTCTCAGGGTACCTGTTCACCTCAAGATCCCCGCACTATGTCAGAGCACAGCTGTCTACGGACCTGGACAACACTTCTGTCTCTCTCTGGCTCCCTTGGCAATGGCCTTGGAACCCAGGTCTTCTCTCTGATGTGGCTTCCTGGCCACATGACCTTCCACCCCACTGGAGTGTGACTTGCTCTGCTTTGTACCCCCGCCTTGTCCTGTGTCCGGTGGAGTCAATGGCAGGGGGAGGGGGAGGAGCCTGGCAGGGGCCCTGGGCTGGGCCTCTCTGTGTTAGTGACTTTTCTCATTACTGCGACCAAGATACCTGACAAGCAGCAGTTTAAAGAAGGGAGGGTTTGTTTTGGCTCACCGTTTGAGGGGTACCATCCATCATGGTGGGGAAGCCATGGTGGCAGGATCTTGAGACGTCTGGTCACGCTGCCTCTGCAGTCAGAAAGCAGAGGGAGATGATGCTGGTGCTCAGGATGCTTTCTCGTTTTTATTCAGTCTAAGACCTCAGCTCGCAGAATGGTGCTGCCCACATTCAGGATGGGTCTTCCAGCTCAATGAACTAGTCTAGAAGTTCTCTCACAGGCAATCCTAGATCCTGCCAAGTGGACAGTAATATTAACCGTCACAGGCACTGGAGAAGGTGCTGTCCGGAGAGAAGTAGTCAGTCAGGGTGGGAGCCAGATAAAGCCTGGGCTATGGGAGACGGTGGGAGTCCAGCTCCTACCTTTCCCACCTTTTCTAGGGTTCTTAGGAGGAGGAGAGAGGGGTAAGAAAATATTAGAAAGAGAGACCTAGACAATGAGAAGAAAGAAACACAGGATAGCTTCGGGAGGGCCTGGATCACTACCCAACGGCCTCTTCCATTTATTCAAAAGGGTTTTTTATAACAATGCCAAGGGGCAGGATAAAAGACCTCCCCCTTGTAAGATCAAAGCACACCATACAGCCAAGTGTAGACCCTTCCAAACACCTGGTAAACATGCCCGTGACCAAATCATCCCTCTGCTGGGTAAAGCAAACTCAGATTCTCTGACCCTGAGTAATTTGGGCCTCCACACTGGGCCTCTATGGAAGGCAGGTGTCTTAGTTAGGGTTTCTATTGCTGTGAAGAGACATCATGACCACGGTAACTCTTACAAAGGAAAACATTTAATTGGGGTGGCTCACTTACAGTTTCAGAGGTTTAGGCGTCCATTATCATCATGGCGGGGAGCATGGTGGCATGCAGGCAGACATGGTTCTGGCTACATTTTGATCAGAAGGCAACAGGAAGTGGACTTCGACACTGGATGGTATCCTGAGCATAGGAGACCTCAAAGCCCGCCCCCACAATGATGCACTTCCTCCATCAAGGCCACACCTCCCAATAGTGCCACTCCCTATGAGATTATGGGGGCCAATGACATTCAAACTTTTGTCTTTGGAACATATGAGATGCCTGATGGGGAAGAGAGTGAGGGGTAGGATGTGTCAGTGAGCAGATTCCCTCCTGGAAACAGCCCGGAGCTGAGGCCCACCTCCAGGCCCTTAGCCCCTTTGCCAAGGGCTGAGAACCCGCTTGCTCTACTCCCACCTGCCTACCAGCTGCTGAGTGTACTCCCTGGACCGGTGCCAGCCACAGACTGCTGGGTCTGCAGAAAATAAACACAGAGGTGGAGAGGCAGCACTCAGAGGTTTGGAACAGTTGGACACACTGTAACACTGGAATACGAGACAACGGATCCCTCTCAGGGATGTGAACTCTGGCAGCAAGATGCTCAGGGCAGTCAGGGAAGTCACGCACAGTAGGACCAAATATCAGCTGGGGTCTCCCCGGAAATGAAAAACTGCCCCATCTAAATGGTGACCTCTGGCTTATCTCTGAGGGGCAGAGCAAGAAGACAGCAGGAGGGATTCAAGTTAGAGCTCACCAGCGATGAGAGGTTGTCATCTGAAGACCGCCATCTGGAAGAGCGGTGGACTCCTTCCTGGGAGGTTGAGATTCTTCCTTGTGGTCTGGGGAGGAGAGGGCACAAGTCAAAGCTTCTGGAACAGCCTTCCAGCAGGAGTGGAATGAGGAGAATTCTGTCAACATACCATTTCCTGTCTGTTTCAAAGCACTTGTACTTGCGTTACCTTTTTGATCTTTAGAAGCACCCTGGAGGTAGGTCCGAGGGAATGACCAACCTCTCTTTGTAGAATGCGGTTATGGGTCGGAGAAGTGGGGGGGAGATGCTGCTCGGTTGGTAGAGCGCTTGCCTGGCGTGCACAAGTCTTTGGGTTCACTCTCCAGCACTTGGGAAAACCAGGCATGGTAGCACACACCTGTGATCCCAGCATGCAGGAGACAGAGGGGGAAGTCCAAAGTCATCCTCAGCTGTGCAGTGAGTTGGAGGCCAGCCTGTGCTACATGAGATGGTCTGTTAGAAACAAAAACAAAGGCCAGGCAGGCGGTGGTGGTGCACGCCTTTAATCCCAGCACTCGGGAGGCAGAGCCAGGCAGATCTCTGAGTTCGAAGCCAGACTGGTCTATAGAGTGAGTTCCAGGACAGGCTCCAAAACTACACCAAGAAACCCTGTCTGGAAAAACCAACAACAACAAAAAAGGCATCAGAGAAGACACATCAACTTCCTGAAGTTGCCCAGCGAACTGAGAACTAGGAAGACTATGAGAGGACACCCTGAGGCTTTAGCTGGTGGCTGGGACGAGGGTGTGAAGAAGCACTGGGAAATGGCAGCATAAACAGTGACTGGTGCCTTGTGCTCAGTAAGCGACAGCAGCAACATTTGCTGAATTCTCAATGTGTCGTGATGTCATTCAGTTTTCACGGTGGGCCCCGCTGCTGCCCTCTCTATCCGCAGGTAAGGGGGCAGAGCCCCAGTTCTGTGTGCCAAGCCCCTCAGCTGGTCCCCTGCAGAGCTGGTTCCCCCTTCAGAGCAGAAGCCATGTCTGTCTGTCTGCACACTGCTCTTTCCGGCACCCAGGAAGGCACGGGACCCTTCCCATTTTACACACAGACCCCCAGGGCTAGCTCACACCAGGGGGCCGGTCCCCCAACTGCATTCACACCTAGAGGGATCCCACCGGTGCACTCCGAAGCCCCTCAGGGACAAGTCCACACCCTGGTCCCCCATGTAGTCAGGGGGTGTGGATGGGGCAGGGAGGGCCCCACATGGGGCAAATTTGCACACACCTGGACTCTCCATGTGACAGACTCTGAGGAGCAGCCCCTGACAGCCGCTAATCACTGATGGCCGAGGCGCTGGCAGCACCTCGTTATAGCAAGTCCAGGGCAGGATTTATGGCCACTTTGAAAGTGGCTTTGAAATGAGTTAGAACTCAATATTGAATTTTTTTTTTTTTTTTCTTTTGGCCTCCTTTCCCTTTGGGATTTCAGGGCCTGTGGATCGGCTTCCTCCTTATTAGCATATTCTAATGAGCGCTTATTAAGGTGAATTTCACTGTAGTGCTCTGAGGGCTGGTTAGAAGGGGAAGCCAGAAGGAAGGCCCCGAGTGGCCCGGCCGGGCTCTCAGGCCTGGGGCTGCTTCTGGCCTTGACTCTGCAGGGAGCCAGGCTCCTGCCCACATTGCTTTCTATTGTGGAGCCGGAGAAATGCTTAACAGCGGCCTCTCACAGGCTTATGGGCCACAAATTCTGAGTTCAGATTCTGCCTCAGACACTACTCAGGACAGGGCAGCCGGTGTTCTCTCAGTAGGGCCTGACAAGCCCACCGGTCACTTCTGTGGGAGGGATGGAGACTGATCTGTGCATGTCAGGGTCCCCAAGGCCTGCTGTACCACAGGGGTTCAGCCATAAGAGTGAGGAGCCAGATAGACAGACGGAAGAATGAGCAGGTTGCCTTCCTGGAGGGGTTGTAAGACCCGTGGATGCTAGGGTGCCTGTGATGGATGCTGGGGCATCTGCCGTGGGTGCTGGGGTACCTGTTGTGGGTGCTGGTGAGGGTTTGCCTTGTGGTGTCTACAGCTGGGACATAGGTGATATTGGTGCCCAGGGCACTTGTCCCAGCCCAGGGGTGTAGGGAGCTATGAGCTTCTGGTCCCCGAGTCTGCTGCTGTCTAGAGGTGCTCTGAGGAAGAGTCTATGACAGCTCATCTTCATTGTTCATGTGGTTGGATTTGGAATCACCATGGAAACACACCTTTGTGTGTCTGTAAGAGTGTTTCCAGAAAAGCTGAACAAAGCAGGAAAGACCTATTCCCCGGGCTGGAGTCCAAGACTGAATACAGAGAGGAGCGCAAGCTGAGCACAGTTTCAGTCTCTCTCTGCTTCCCGACTGCAGAGGCACCATGACCAGCGGCCTCACGCCCGGCTGCCAGGCCTTCTCCGCCATGATGGACCGTGTCTTCGAACTGTGAGCCACATTAAACCATCCCCTCTGAAATCTCCGATTAGGAATTGCGCCATAGCCACAGGAAAAGAAACCGGTTAGTCTCGGGGATGTGAGCTCGATGGTTCCTGCTTCCTTCTCACGTACCTCTGGCTGGCTTCTAAGAGGACAGCAAATCCACTGGTGGCTTTGACGGACCCCAACTCTACCTGCCACTGTCACTTTGGCAGGGCAGAAGAGCCTGTGACTCCAAAGTAGAAGCAAAGGATTGCCGAGCAGAGGGAGCCCGTGGGTACCTGGGCTTGGTGTAAGAAGGGAGAAGAAGAGAAAAAGGGCCAAGTTATCCCGTTGATGGCTTTCCTTGGTGAGCCTAGTAGGTGGCTCTCAGTCCTGGGCTACTCCTTAGAGTTCACCTGTGGAGCTTTAGCTACCTATGCCTACATTCGATGCTATTCATATTCGTTTGGTTCTTGTTGATCTGGACCAAGATTGTTAGTGCTAATAGCTTAAGGTAGACCCCTGTCTTCAGATGCCTCTGCAGTGTGACCAGGGTGAGTCCTGAGGCTTGGGATGTGTGTATGCTGGTGGGAGCAGGTATACCATCCCATATACAAGTACCCCTGGGTCCCCACGGAGAGTCTATAGAAGAACCCACTTTTGCTTGCACAGCTTCCCGGGGCCAGACAAGGTACTAGAAGAAAGACCGAGGGGCCACTGGTTCCCTCTGTCCCTGAAACCTCTTGCCTTAGGCGTCCACTTCAGCATTCTTGCCTGTGGCATGCAGGCTCTCCTGGGGTCAAGGAGCTATGGACGAGCTATGGTCACCTGCAGAGGAAGACAGAGATGGGCTGTAGACGGAGGACTGGAAAGGGGTGTCTGAGGGCTAGGCTAGCAGGGCGGAGTGGGATCTGGGGTGAATGCCCAGCTCTGGGAATAGTTTCCTTCTAGAAACTTGAGACAAGGGCTCTGTTTCAGGAGTCTCTCACTTGAAGAAGGAGAACAAATTTCTGCAGCAAAGATGTGGGGAGATGGAGGCAGAGCTTGGCAACAACTGGGTAGCCCTTCTCTCTGCCCTAGAAAGGCAGGAGCCACTGGAGCAAGTCCTGTGATGGGCTGGCCAGGCAGTAGCCTGGTGGGCAGGTAGGTCCTGGCAGCAGACTCCAGTGTGCCGCTGAGGACCTCACCATTCCGAGTCCTTGGACTGCCTTGGCCCCACATACCCCAAGGAGGGACTGCTTAAGAGCCATCTCTCCATTTCCCAGTTGTGTGATGGAGGGGGTCCAGAAATGGACTGGGGCAATCCAAGACCTAGGTTCAAGACCAGCTCCATCTGTTATCAACTGTTTGATCTCTCTCTGGCCTCTGGTTCTCAGCCTCAGTTCTCCCATACAAGCACAGGGTCTTGTCTGTGAACATGTGGACCAGCATTGGCTGGTAATCAGATGGGTCTCAATAGCTGGTACAGCGTCAGATAGATAAATAGACCTGTCTGCTCCCTTTGATGTCACCCATCAAGAATTCTGGAGAGCCACAAGGACCTTCACTAGGGTCTAGTGTGGCTCTCACATGCAGAGCTATCAGATAACTTGTTTAAAAAAATTTAAGACATTTATTTATTTGGGGGGAGGGATTGTGCAATGGGGTGGGTACAGAAATCAGCTTGTAGGAGCTGGCTCTCCTCTTCAACTATGTGAGTCTGGGGAATTGCATTTAGACCACCAGGCTTGGCGGCAAGCACCTTTACCTGCTGGGCCATCTCACCAACCCACAATTTCCTTTTCTAAACGGGGAAACTGAGGCCCAGAGGAACTGTCAGGAGTCTTCCCATGGCTCTGTGGCTGGTGGAAATTTTCTATGCAGGACTTTAAGCCTATGTGTTCTCTTGGAATGACCAGGCAATTGAGAAGGGGTTGTAGTTTATGCTGTTCAAGAAGCAGCCGGGAGAGGTACAGTAACTTGAGGCTCACGGAGCTGGCTAGACCTGGAGGGAGAGCTCTGATTCTGGCTGCTCGGCCTCTGGCCTGCTTCTCCCGGTCCCTGGCTGGGCTCTCAGCTCTGGCCCTCCTTGGAGGCCGTGAAACAACCTTGTCAGCAGATTCTGTCCCCTCGCAGTTCCGCCCTCTAGCAGCTGCACAGGTTGGCAGTTGCACGCGCTCCGCACGCCACGACACACGGGCGCCGCGCCGCTCTACCATTTGGCTTTAGTGATTACTCCACAGTGGGTGAAATTGGCTTGAAATAAATGTCTCCTCTGCCTTCCCCTGGGGGTGATTTTATCCTCATCTCCACTTTGGGGAGTGATCCGGAGGCGGCCAGGAGCCTGTGCTGTCTAGATGCGTCCTCTCTGATGCAGAGGTGTTTCTGGAGATCTGTGCGGAGGGGGCTGGGGCGCCGCACACCCCAGCATCTTGGAGGCTCCATACAGCAGGACTGAAAGTGAGGAAGGGGGCTAAGGGCGGGCTCAGTTTGGTAAAGGGCTTGCTCTGCGAGCATGAGAACCTGAGTTCAATCCCAGGGCCCACATTAAAAAGTCGTGGTGTACGCCTGTAGTCTTAGAACCGGGGAGGCTAAGCCGGGAGGATCCCTGGCGCTCACTGGCCAACCAGGCTAGCTGACCTGGTCCACGTCTCAGTGGGAGACCCTGTCTCAGAAACAAGACAGACCACTTCTGAGGAATAACACCTATTGTTGACTTTTAGCTCTCACGGTGGCACACATGCACATATATAAATGCTAACGTTAGGAAGGGCTGGGGCCCAGAAAGGCGTGGGATCCTATTTATTCCTGGGGCAGAAATGGGTGCTTTACCTTTGGGGGTGGGAACTGGTCCTTTCTACAATAAACCTCTCGTCCTCTGATAGCAGGGACGATGACAATAGCTTTGATATTGAACCCTATGTTCACCTTTCCTGGTCAGATCTCTGGCCAGTAATTGGCTTCGCTGCTGCCAGTCCTAAGGGTGGAGGTCAGGGACCAGCTCACCCTCCTTGGAGGCCTGCCTTAGGGCTACCCTATATTTTCTTCCATGGTTCCACAGAGCACCACTGATGCAGGGCTAGGGTGTTGGAGAAAGTCTTTAGGCCAGGAATGACACAAGAGAAGAATTCACCCAGGACATGGTTAGTTTAGCCATGCAGGGCCAGGGTGTTGGGTGTCCTTGTCTATTGAGGATGTGTGTGGAGGGTCATTTGCCTGGTCGTATACTCTCACGGTCTTCCTGCTTTCCACTCCTAAAGGGGCTTTGAGATCTCAGCCAGGTTCAGTGTACCCATCCCTTGCACTATATCCAAGGTATGCACTATAGCCAGTGGGCACCTGCTCCCCCGTATGCCGAAAGTTGCCATGAGAAAGCAGCTAGATGTCAGTCGTGGCCACCATGCTTCAAATGAGAGCCCGCTGACAGGGGCTTCCTCTCAGCTGATGGGACCACGTGGCTGGCCTGTCTTCTGAGTTCTGAGTTTTTCTCATAGTTGGATAGTATCCTCCCTTCTCTGTTCACATCTTAGGAGTGTGAAGGAGGCTTGAATCCACAGAGATGGCCCCATTCCTCTTCTCTTCCCCCAACCTTCCCTTCTCTCTTACACACACACACACACACACACACACACACACACACACACACACACACACACACACACGTGTTCAAGCCCCTGAGTCCAAAATAGGAAGACCTAAGCTGAGCTTAGTGTACATGAAGCCTTGGCTTCAATTCCCGGCACCACATGAACCAGGAATGGAGGTGCACACCTGTAGTCCTAGAACATGGGAGGTAAAGGCAGGAGGATCAGAGGCTCAGAGGCATCAGCTGCTACATAGCAAGTGTCACGTCAGCCTAAGCTACGTGAGAATGTCTCAAAACCAAACCAAACTTGAGGACGGAGACCTCTCTGGGAGCAGAATGGTGCTCACACAGGGTAACTCCTAACTCAGCCATGTCTACCTGGAAGCCTTCATCCTGTTAACTGCAAACGGAGATTATAATACCTTTCTCAGAGTTGTGGGGAGGACCATGTGCCAACCCAGTGCCTTGCCTGGTGCAGGCTTTCGGGAGACATCCATTCCTCCTTAGCCCTGGTATTCGGGATGTGCACAGTGGCTGGGGTACAGCTGGAATGTTCTTTGGCTCCATGGACATCCAGGTTGGAGCTAACAAGGGCCATTCTCAGAGCTGGGAGTACCCAGTGTCCACTTGAATGTGAACTTCCAACCCCAGTTTTCTAGCTGGCTACCCATGCCTAATTCCTGCCGACAGGGTTCCCACCCTCCTGTTCCCCACCACAGTCCCTGCCTGTCTCTTTTTCTCCCCCATCTTGGCGCAGCTGAAGGGACCTGTGTCAGTGACCTACCCGGGTTTAGGAAGCCTGCCTCTCATCCTTCCCACCCCACTGAGTCCCCACATGCATTATGGTAGATTTAGAAATTCGTGGGCATACCTTGGAATTAGACCACAGGGGAAGCCAGGGTTAGTCTTGGCATGAGCTCCCAATTTTCTACCTACTGGTGACTCAGCATTTTAAGGTTAGGCCAGGGATGTCTGGGGAAGGAGCAGAAGGCACCAGAGCAAAGCGGATGTTGGGGAGGGACCTGTGCCTGCCTCAGCTTTGCCTTGAAGAGCTGCGTGAGTCTCTGACTCTTCCGTGGAGCCGGAAGTTAAGCAGTTTTCCGTGGTTCTGGTACCAGCTACCAAAAGTCTTTTTGCATGTAACCCCTTCTTTCCTGCATGGGTAAAATCCCTCTGGGTTTAGGACATTTTGTGTGATTTCAGGCTCATCTTTCCCAAAGACCTTTAGAGTAGCTATGAGCAGAGGGAAGGAGCTGAGCAAATGGATGATCAACACACTCTGGAAACTTCTTTCCTTCCCTTCCCTTCCCCCCTTCTCCCTTTGAGACAGAGTCTCTAGCCCAGGCTGACCTTGACCTCTCAATGCAGCCAGAGATGGCCTTGGATTTTCGGTCCTCCACTTCCCGAGTGTTGAGGTTACAGGCATGTACCAGTGCACCTGGTTTTATAGACCCAGGCTTCATGCACTCTACCAATCATGCCCCCAGCCCCTGGATGCTTCTTCTCAGAGAGGAAAAAGAGCAGTTCTGGGTAGCTCTGGGGTGGTGGTATTACCTGACAGGCCCTGGTGGACATGGCCACCTTCCAGTAATGGAAGCTTCCAGTTATTTGAGGTGGGACTGCCATTTCCCCTCCATCCTGGTGCTCAGGGTGACCTGAGTCCTGCTTGGCCTGACGAGTGACCCAGCAACTCAACTCTCCTGACCTCCTCATAACCCGCCATACCTCTTTGCAGGCTGAAATGCCTCCATCTGCATCATCCGTAGGCCTCTCGGAAGGAACTACCTGACGTGTTAGGCTTTTTAATTTAGCACACACCACACGTATATGCCCCTAGACAAAACACAATTGATTTATAATTCTCTTAATGGAAGCCAGGCTTTACTTGCTCCAGAAATAGATCGTTACCTCTGCCACCTTCTGTAATTTTTTTCCTCCTGTTTTTTTTAACCCCACCATGGTCTGGAGCTACGACATTTAATTTCAGCCTTTTCTCATAATCCACTAAACGTCAGATATTTCTTTTCAGATCTTTAATTTATAATCTGTTTGATCGCTTTCCCTTCGTTAATTAATGTCCTTCCTGGGCACCCGTGACAGGGCCTTTGTATGATGCTCCTCTTACTGTAAGCAGGTGCTTTTAGCCTTAATGAACAATTTCCTGGAAAATACTGAAACGAACAACGAGTAATCAGGCCAGGGACACAATGAATCTGGGGCTTGTGTGCCATTCAGCAAATTAAACCAGGGGTAACAAGGGACAGGGTGTGTGTCCCGTGGAACCGTGTGACTGGGTCAATCCACACTCAAGTTCTAGAAGTTGAGAGAGCAGTTTATTCCCCTAAGAAACTAGAGCTCAGAATCATTGTTCAGTCACAAATACTTCTAATGAAAGAGTAGCCTGAACACAAGGCCCAGGCCAGACATAGCCAAGTTGGCCTCTGGTCTAGCCTTGGAATCAGCTCTAGCTTCCACTGTGTGTCATTGGGGCCTGTGGACTTCATCTCCAGTCCTTTCTGTCCTTTTTAGAAGACCTGGAGCACCCTAGGGAGGCAGCCCTTCACTGGGTGGAGTCTCAGCCAGCTCCTAGGAATGTCTGCGCTGAGGTCCTGCCCTCACACCCCATCTGGAGAGTCGTGTGGAGTTGGGGGGGGACGTGCAGCAGAACTGAGCATGTGCGGGGCGGGGGATGGGGCGGAGGCACCTGTTCCTGGGCCCTGACTCTACTCTTGCTTCTTTAACTTCTTGTCGTCCTGCGAGCCACTTTTTTTGTTTTAATTAATTTACTTTTAAAGTTTTTATACAAATGTATTTTATCCAAATATGTTTGATATATTAAACAAACCTCCCTCCATAGTCTCTTTGCTCTGTTTTCTTGCCCCTCCCCTCTGTTAGTCCCTTTCGGTTTGTCCCCTTAGACAAGTTGACTTCTACTTGTGTATGAGTGTGCGTGTGTGTGTGTGTGTGTGTGTGTGTGTGTGTGTGTGTGTGTGTGTGCATGTGTGCATGTGTGTGTGTGCGTGTGCGTGTGCGTGTGTGTGTGTGTGTGTGTGTCCCCGTCTGTCCGTGCATATGTGTGTGTGTAGACCAGAAGGCAATCTTGGTTGTGGTTCCTTAGTTGCCATCCACCATGTTTATTTGACTCCGTGGCAGGAGGCCACCTCTGTCTTCCCAGTGCTGGGGTTAAAAGTCGGGGCCACTGTCTCTTGCTTTTTTTTTTTTTAAACACAGTTCTGGATCTCAGACTCAGGACCTTGTGCTTACAGTCAAGCGCTTCACCAGCTGAGTTTTCTCCCTGGCCCTGTGTGTTGTGTGGTGGGGTTGGGGAGGTATATGTGTACAGGGGGGCATGGAGGCCTGAGAAGGTGTCCTGCCCCATCACCCTCCACGTGGCTCTCTCGAGAAGAAGGTCTCTCGTTGAGCCCTGAGTTAGGCTGGCAGCCAGCAAGCTCCTGTCTCTGTGCCCCCGTCACTCGCCATGGCAGTGGGTTATGAGCACATGCGACCTTCCATGCCTGGCATTTTATGTAGGTTCTGGGGATTTGAACTCAGGTCCTTGTGCTTACACAGGGAGCTTTCTCACTTCCTGAGCCGTTTCTCCAGCCCTTCACTTTCACTCTCCTGTCATGCATGTCTACGGTCTTCCATATCTTTTTAAAATCTTTCCTCGGGAAGCAGTTGAGGGATGAGATTAAAGCTTCCACACCACAAAGGAAGTGGTTAGTCAGTGAAGAGGCGGCCTGTGAAATGAACGAAAATCTTTACAAGCTGTACATCTGACAGCAGTTTATTATCTAGAATTTACAAGAAACTCATTCAAGAAACAAACAAACAAACAAGCCGGGCAGTGGTGGCGCATGCCTTTAATCCCAGTACTTGAGAGGCAGAGGCAGGTGGATCTCTGTGAGTTCAAGGCCAGCCTGGGCTACAGAGCGAGTTCCAGGACAGGCTCCAAAGCTACACAGAGAAAAAAAAAACCAAAAACCAACCAAATAAACAAAAAACAGGGCCAGTGAGATGTCTCGGTGGCTCATGGGTAAAAACACGTTGGCTGCGTAAACATAATGACCTGAGTTTAATCCCTGGAAGCCACAGTGCACGGAGAGAGCCGGCTCCCCAAAGCTGTCTTCTGATCTCCGCATGCCTGCTGTGGCACATACGTACCCATTCTGACTCTCTCTCTCTCTTTCTCTCTCACAGTGATAATAATAAATAAAATTAAAATGTAGACAAATCAAGCAAGCAATCAATAAATGGACTGACAAAGGGAGCTGGATTTTTCACTCTCCCCACTTTAAAGATGAAGAAATGTAGGTTCCAGATGTTGGGAGACCCACCCAAGGCCACCCAGTTGGTGAGATGCAGAACTGGGATGGGGAACCAGGAGCCCCCTGAGATTCTGGGCCTCATGGAGCTGGCTGTTGCCTTGGTGATGGTGAAGTACCCAGCAGGGCTGACCTGACCAGGCTCTGAGCCAGAATTCACTGGCATCGGGAACAAAGGGCCGCAATATATTTCTTTTAAAATCCAAATACCTGATCCACGGGTTATCCTGAATAGAGCTGACAAAAATCTACATTAACCATCCATTTTCCCATTCGTCTGATCATTTTGGGTCTTTGAAATAGTATAATGTTCTTAATCACAGCCCAGATATGCTCACTGAGAAGACTCGGGGCATCCAATGGAGGTGGTGGGCTCCTCCCCAGCAAGATGGCTTCAAGGGCCTCCTGGGGAGCTCCGTAAAGGGGCCAGTGTCCCCAGTGGTTGCAGCCCCTCAGGTCTGCTGAGTGGGATGGCTCCTCAGTCAGTTCACATGTGAGTGGCACTCCGTAGGATTGTGGTGGCGCTGTTTGCACTGTTTTGTAACCCATATTTCTCACATCACAGTACGTCGGGGTCTTATTTAATTATCTTTGCTATCCCAATGCCTGTGGTGATAATGCTGAATGTAGAACACCATCATCATAACAACGCTTAGGAAGCACAAGCCTTGTCTTCCTGCTTCCTCCCCCATGGGACAACCCTATAAAGCACTGTTTGTAGCTTCTAGATCTTTTTGCTTCTCTCTATATATGCATACACTTTCTTCTTTTCTCTTTTGTTTTTGAGTACTGTGTCTCCCAGGTTGATCTCAGACCCCTGGGTTCATGTGATCCTCCTGCCTCAGCCACCCTTTACCAAGTGCTCGAACCACAGGTATGTACCACCATATACATTTTTCATCGAAGTGTTTAACATTTGTACTATGTGAGTGGGCATGCCGGAAGTGACTTACTGAGGCCCCCGTGGGTGCCTCAGTTTACGTTGCTTCAGGGCTACATCTCTCTAAGACTGGTGCTTTTGACCTGCCTTTGGCTTTGATCAGTGTGGATACCAGGCTATGGAACACTGATTAGAGCAAAGGTCTCTGATTTCCCCCTGCACTTGCCCCAGGCTTCTTGCAGGAAACACATTGGTGCTTTGAACCAGCCTCTTCCAGAGGCCTATGCCTCTGACAGCATTCCCACATACCTGCAGCAGATGTTTGGGGGACTGGAGCTGGGCCATACTGGAGTCACCCCAGTGTTACTATGGCTTAATGGATAGATGAAGGATGGGGCCCATCTGGAGAGCTATAGTTAGGACTGACCTAACCAGCCCATTTGCTCATCCAAGGCCAGGTTCTCCAGCAAGAGGTTTTCCTATCCACAATTTTTCTTCTCCTGACTTCTTAGAAACTCTGAAAGCCAAAATTACAGAGCTGCAAGGGTCTCGGAGGTGGAGGCTCTGTGTCGGGAGCAAATGAATATTTCATTGGACATCCTCTCTGGGCAGACACTTCACCTGCTCTCAGTGCACAGCTTTCAGAGCTCTGTGATGTTAGTGACACTGTCCATGAAAAACATGACCCCTGGCCCGGGATGTAGTTCAGTTGCTGGGGTGCTTGCCTAGCATGCACAAAGCGCCGGGTTCCATCCCCAGCACCACATACGCCAGGTGTGGTGGCTCCTACCTGCAATCTCAGAGGTGAAGGCAGGGGGATTGGAAATGGAAGGTCATCTTCAGCTATGCAGTGAGTTTGAGGTCAGCCTGGGCGACCTGACATACTATCAAAAAAAAAAAAAAATGGAGTGAGGTGGGGTGAGGGGGTGGGGTGCAGGCCGTGGTTTTCACTGGGTTTTGCTTTTAGGCCATGGAGTCACCCCTGCTGACTCCTGTTGCTTTACCTGAGCCCTGCAGTCTCCTTGCCGCCTGTCCCTGAGGAAATCACCTCCCCTCCTAGGGCACAAGGTGTTGGGCAGCAGATGCTGCTGGGTGTCCCTAGGCCGGTTTTGACACCCTAAGGCTTGCTGTCCAGATGACATAAATCACATCCCGGAGACACATGAATGACTCTCGAGGACCCAGTGTCCCAGTCCACTTGTGGTTACATCTTGTGTTTGAGAAATTTTTTTTTTTTTTACCCAAGTGGGCAGGAATGAGGTCCAACCCACCAAAGATAACCCCATTCCCTGGATGTTTATGTCATGGAGGTTTGGAAGATGGAGCTACAATTTGGTGCCTGGGCGTCAGGGACTCCCTATAGTTCTTAGAGAGCCGCAGCGGGGAGAGAGAGCAGCAGACAGAGTGGGCAGGCGTGTGGAGAATGAGGTGGGGAGTAGCCGGGCTGGCTGAGTGTGCCCTGATTTGCAAAGAAATGGAAAGATGGAGATAATTGCTTTGTGAGAAATAGGATGGTCTAAGAACACAGATAAGTTTTCTGCCTTCATCTACACAGGGCTGGAGGCCATGGATATGAGGCTGCCTGTTTGGGAGTGGAGAGCAGAGAGTCGGGGGCAGGCAGAACCCAGAGCTGTTGGAATGGGGCAGGAGGCCAGCACCTGATTAGTCTGGAGATGTCTCTCCAGTCCCATGGGTATGCTGTGCTCTCTTTCCAGCCTGCCTGAGGTCAGGGCTACTTGCTGTCAGCAGGGCAGGGGATGGAGGGGACAGGGCAGTCTTTTAATCCTGACGAATGGACGTTGGCAGCCTCCCTAACGTCATTCTTGAGATTTGCAGCGTGAGGCTTCCTGGGCAAGGGAAAGCAGGATTTATCAGGGTGGTGGAGCCCAGCTTCGGAGGAAGACATTTAACATGTCCGGGGAGGGGACTGTAAGACCTTCTGATTTATCCTGAGGTGCAGACACCTCACAGGGCTGTCACATTGGCACTGGAACCCTGCACCCCTGTGGTCAAGGGAACACTCCTATTCTTTTAGAGACTAGGAGATGTGGATTTATTTGGAAAGTTTTGGTTTTATTTATTTATTTTGGTATAGGGAGATTAGAAAGTGATCAACATAAAGCCAGCCCCTGGCGGGATTACTAGGGGGCAGGAGGCTTCGTCAGGGCAGAGACAGAGCCTCTTAGTGTTGGTCTGAGGAGGCTGATGGCGGCCCCTCCTTTCATCTCTCATCTCCTGTCCATCAGACCCCAGCGAGTCTGGAAAACAGAGAGGAGTCTGGGGATGGCGAACCAGCTGGGGCAGGGCAGGGGAGAAGGGTGCCTAGCCTGGGCAATAACCTCGGTGTTGGCCTCCTGCGTGCAAACTTGGCTTTTCTGTTTTATTCAGAAAGTAGCAGAAGCGTGTGTATGCCCTATAAATAGAAGATAGAGGTCTCTCTGCACCCACACGCTGGGAGGGATGTGAGGTGTGTGCACAATCAGCCCCAGCTTCTGCTGCTCCCAGCCCTGAAAGTGCCTTTTCATGGGCCGCTCAGGATAGTCTTCGTCCTCATTTGCAGTGTGAGCTATTGACCAGCTCTCAATGCCTGCCTTGTGTTACTTCCCCGGGGCAGACAAGTGCCCGTGCTGATGGGGAGGTCCAGACAGAGGGCTCGGAATCACGCTCAGGATGTCCCGGGTGCCTCCTCTAACCGATGCCAACAGACTGGTGCTCCTGTGTTGCAGTTCACACAGTCGCGTGTGCCGTGTGCTCCTCATCGAATGACATGGCATGCGTGGTGTTTTCTGTCAGGTGAGGCAGGTGGATGTTCTTAAGGTCTGGGGTGAGTGGAGGCTGGCTGTGGAATCGGCCAAGTGGTTGACAAAGATGACCTGAGAATCCCTCTCTATGCAGGCAGCGCCCTGGTGCTGGGACCATAGCCGGGAAGGCAGCAGATGGACGCTCCTGCCCCTGGGTGTTCTGCTGGTGTGGGACAAGGGCAAGGGTCTATGAAAAGGTAAATAAGACCGGTTCTTAAGGCCAGGGAGAATTCAGAGGCTGTGTCTGGGTGGGAGTTACAGAAGAGAAGCTTTGGAGAGGTGACAGCTGTAGGGACCCCAAATGCATGGGTCTGTGCTTTCCTGGCCCCATCCAGGGCCCAGGACAAGCATTGTTAGTCTTCATGCACCATGTTCTAACATTTAATTGTCAACTTGATAAAAGTCTAGAATTCCTTTAAAAAAGGAGTAATTGAGTAAAAAGAGAGTGAACTGAGTAGTTGTGTTTATCAGTTCATCTACTGGGGACCCTCGTTGTTAATGGATACGGGACTCAGTCCACTGCGGGAGGCACCATTCCCTCAGTAGGCCGTCCTGGTCTGTAGATGGAAGCTGGCTGAGCATGAGCCTGAGTAAGTCAGCGTTCCTTCAGGAACATATCCTCCTTTTGTTCCTGCTCTGACTTCCCTCAATGAAATGTGTGCAAAATAAACCCCTTTCTCCAGGGTGCTTTTGGTCAGTGTTTTATCACAGTGACAGAAAGCTAACTAAGACCTATCTTTCCCTGTTCCTCTGCATACATTCCAAGCAGTCATTCCCCTCCATCCCCTTTGGTGCGGTAGAAGAACCTTTCCAAGGTCCATAAAACAGTGCTGGTCAGTAGCTCAGTTGGTAGGGTGTCTGCCCAGCCATACCAAAGGCCCTGGGTTCAATTCCAGTCACTACCTAAACCAAGTAGTCCCAGTCACTGTGGAAGTAGGAGCAGGAGGATCAGGAGTTTGGGCTCCACAAAACAGTATCTGACGGCTGCCACCCCGATGCCAGTGCAAACTGGTTGAGAAAGAAGAACTCACTGGAGAGACCTGGAGAGGAGGAGGTTCTAGGTCCATGGCTCTGGCTTCAGTGCATAAGTTTTAGCACCTTCAGGAAAAGGCAGGTAGGAAAGGGGAAACAGGCTCTGGGAGTTTTGCACAGATGGACTTTGTAACAACAGGTCCCCTGGCCATCTGTCTATCTGCTCTCTGTCCCAGTTTATGCACATTGTCTACGAGAGCCCCTGGTGCCTGGCCAGGTGTGGGATGTCATCAAGAGGACAGGCTGGACTCCCCAGGGGCTGGCCTGAGTCAAGCTAAAGATGGAACAGAGGTGTCCCGAGGATGCCAGCATTGCCAAAGCTGGCTCAGTCTGCATGGCCAGCCCAGGCCAGAGCAGGACTCCTTGGGTAGGGAGGAGGGGTTCCTTTGCTACAAGGTCAATGTCTTGGTCTCATTCTCTCTGTGTTTCTGTTTTTCCCTCTCTCTTTCTTCCTCTGTCTCTGTCTCTGTCTCTGTCTCTGTCTCTGTCTCTCTCTCTCTCTCTCTCTCTCTCTCTGTCTCTCTCTCTCTGAAAGCTTCATTTATTTTTGGCTGACCTTGAACTCACTATGTTGTTGAGGATGACCTTGAACTTCTGATCTTCTGCCTCTACTTCCTGAATGCTGGGATTAGCACCGCCAAGTTCAGTCTATGCAGTGTTGGGAATGAGCCTGGTGCTTGATACTGAGCCTGGTGCTTGATAAGGAGGCACTCCACAGACTGAGCCACACCCCCTGCCCAAGGTCAGTGTCTCTGAAGCTACCTGGTGGCAACCTAGAAGGCCCTGAAGAGTCAGAATAAACCGACACAAATGCCAAAGATATAAACTGGTTGATTCAGGCCCCCTGGTCGACTTGACCTTGAACAAGAGAAGCAAAGTCTCCCACACTGGGGTCATGAGGAGCTCTGCTCACCTAGCTGGCTGTGCCACTGGAGAGATCTCTCCTTAGGTCTTTTCAGAGCCTGGGGTTTGTGCTGATGCACCATGCACCATGGCTATTGCAGGTAAAGGCTCAGAAGGCAGCTGAGATTATCCACTCCTGAGAGCCCTTACCTGAGACGTCTCTGTCATGTTCTCACGGTAACCTAGCATCCCACACAAGCTGTAAACCACCCTCCAGCATCCCCATTCGGCCACGGCACAAGCTTCTCCCACCTGGCTCCCCCACCGCCACCTGCCACGTCTGGCCTCCACACCCCAGTGTGTGCATCTACCTCCACGCTCCCATGCTCTACCCATCCCACGTCGGTTTACTCCCCCCCGGGCTTCCCCAGGTCCCTCCCTGGCTGCTCTTGATCTTGTTCTGTGGGCCTCGGCCATCTCGTGAGGTTTCTTTGGGTTTTCAGGCATAGGTAGGTGCTACAGGGGCCCCCTTTTAATTGAAGCCATGGCAGGGGCATGCACCGATTTGACCCCACTGGCAGGTGTGAGTCACACCCCCTGGTTCCCTCTCTGCCCCTCCATTCATCCGCTACAATGCCTCCCACACTCCGAAGCAGGAGGAAGCTCCCTAACTCTGGAACCCGGCTCCTCTCTCTGCCTCTTAGCATGCAGGCCGAAGGGACAGGGGAAGAAGCCAGCTGACTTATTTACATGTCTCTCCCTCTGAAGTGATCCTGGGGCATTTTCTTATTTAATTATTAATGCCCGATGGTGCCTGATACGTTAACCTCTGTCACTCCAAATGGAGTCATCTAATAACCATGGTGGCAGGATTGATTTTCCCTTTGTCATCTCATAATAAGCATATGTGTTTGGTTCATGTGCTCCCCGAGAGCCCCCAGGAAGTCCCACTGAAGTGATTGGGGAGGAGTTGCCTTCACAGTGACAGGTTTTTTTTGTTTTTTGTTTTTTTCTGGCTGCTTTTCTGTCTTTTCAACTGACATGTCAGAGACAAGGAGATATGGTTGTTTGGGAGTCAGTTCCCGAAATGGAGGTGTAGGGCTCTCGATCCCACCACTGATTGCTCATAACGTGTC
The DNA here is from genome assembly GCF_049852395.1 of Peromyscus maniculatus bairdii. NCBI lineage: Eukaryota > Metazoa > Chordata > Mammalia > Rodentia > Cricetidae > Peromyscus > Peromyscus maniculatus. The sequence continues at coordinate 61,887,996 of NC_134858.1, forward strand.
AGAAAGAGAAAAGAAGCATGCTGGGAAGATGGCAGGGTAGGCCGGGTGACCACACTTGAGCATGGGGCTTCCGCTGTCACTGTCTGGGGGCCAAAAGGGACGTTGTCAATGGTCCTGACCTCTGCCAAGCTCTGATGGGTAGTAGATGGTGCTTGACTGGCCAGAATTGAAGATACAGAGCAGGCTGAGGCGGAGATGGAGCAGGAGCGAAGAAGCCTGGCCTGATAAAAAGGAGAGAGAGAGAGAGAGAGAGAGAGAGAGAGAGAGAGAGAGAGAGAGAGAGAGAGAGTCTGCCTGTCTGTCTGTCTGTCTGTCTGTCCAGGTTCACATGCTCATATGTGCCCAGAGGCCAGAGGAGGGCCTCAGACATCATGCTCTATGACTTTCCACCTTATTCCCTTGATTCAGGGTCTCTCTCTGAACCCAGAGCTAGACTGGCAGCCAGCAAGCCTCGGTGATCTTCCTGTCTCCACCCGTCACAGCACGGGGGTGGGGTGGGGTGGGGTGGGGTGTTACCGGTGCCTACAGTCACACCCAGTGCTGGGATCCAAACTTAGGTCCTCATGCTATGCACTAAGCACGCTTTCTCCCTAAGATATCTCTGCAGCTTCCTGATTGGTTGATTGACTGACTGGTGATTGGTTTTAGTGCTAGCAATGGAACTCGGGACCTTGCACACACACTACACACCTGCTGCTCTCCTGAGCCATGCCCACAGCCCAGGACACAGACTTGGCCAGGTTCCAGGAAAAGAATCTGAGTCTTAGGGGGTCTGAGAAGCATCATCATTTCCCCCCTAATTTTGGACATCCTTCTCTCCCTGCTCCCACGAGAATTGGACATGGCCCTGGATAAAGACTTGGTGTTCTAGGCCTCGGACTGTCCATCTAAATACCGTCTTTCCCACTCCATCCACCTCCTCTTCTATTGTGCTCAGCCAGACAACCATCACCTTCTCTGCCATGCTCCAGTCTCCACTGACCCCTGCCTGTAAGAGTCAGCTACACTGAGCCATTCAGACCCGACTCAGAACGAAAAGCTTTAGTGAAGACTTTGTTGTTGTTGCATTTTCCAGGACAGGGTTTGTCTGTGTAGCCCCAGCAGTCTAGAAACTCGCTCTGTAGACCAGGCTGGCCTAAACTCAGAGATCCACCTGACTCTGCCTCCCAAGTTAATTCCATCTGACTCTGAGATTAAAGGCGTGCGCCACCATGCCCAGCTTAGTGAAGACTTCTTAAGAGCTTCCCCATGATGGCTATGATCCAAGTACCCACCCTTCCACTCGCGATGGTTCCCCAAGAGCTAGAGGACCCAGCTCCTCTTGTCTGGTGGCCCACTCCTTTGATACCCAAAGCCTACTGAATGTGAAGGTGACATCTCAGGTCCTTTGGAGGAGGATGCAAAGATAACAGGACCTGCCCAAGCATATATCAGGGCCACGCAGGAAACAGGGACAAGACACTCCACAGTGGGCAATCAAGACTCGCCTACCTTCCTGAGTTCTGTGTGTCTCACTCATTCCTCCCAGAGACACCTCCATGGAAAGAGAGGTTCATGTTCCTCCTGATTCTCCAACTCTCCCCAGCATGAACTGACATGTTCTGGATCGACTTGAATCTCCTAGTGGAGAACGGAGGGGTAGGATGGCTGGCTGGCATTGGCAGCAGCCCTCAGGACATGCTGTGTGGACCCCAGGTTGTTTGTGTGTGGTGGGGAAGGAAGAGGGTGGGCCTAGAGAGTGGCTGTACTTCCTGGACCCTGCTGGTTCAGAGAGGAGCCACAGAGTCACCCTTTCCTCCCCCAGGGGATCTGCCGATGCCCTTGATCTCTGGCTAAATCTGCACTTAGCTGGGTGATTTCCAGAATGTATGTAGACAGTACAACTCATTAGTCATTAATGTAGACCCCGTGGTCACACAGAATTTGTGATGATCTGCTTGTCGTTGAGGGAGCTTCTTAAGAAAGAATTGAACTGGAAATGACTGAGGTGGGAACAGAGCGGTTTAGCTTCTAGGAGAAAAGGGCCGCGTGAAGTACTGCATCTGGAGATGTGTGTAAATATATGCCACTCTTGTCTGTCCTCACAGGAGGATAAATGGGCCTCATCTAAAAACTTAGGGCCCGTGGGCTAGCTACCCAACCATTTCAAATCTGGGGACTGATTTCCAATGTCAAAATGTTTTCTAGAACACCCTCAGCCCTGCCTAATGGAAATTGTATTTCTTCTAGTGTCAATGGTTGAAAGGAAAAGCTGCCCTGGATTCATTAAAACCTTTAAATAAATCACAGTAGCACCTCTTCCACGAGTCATGGTGTTGGGTCAGCTCACCAAAGGACACTGGGACTCACGGGGTCCAACCCCACTGATGTGTCCTCGCTGCCCTGTGTCCCCAAGTTCAGTGGCCTATCAGGTGGGGACATTCAGACTAGAAGGCGTTCTCTAAAGCTGTAGTGTGGGGTCATAAGGTCTTGGAGAGTAAGGACCAGAGCCACTAACCCCCCACCCCCACCCCACCCCCGCCTCTCTGCATGGCTCACTCTCCATCCTCCTTAAGCAGCTCTGTGTTGGGGATCTCTCGTTTACGAAACAAGGTAGTTGGGACTGTGGAGCTGAGCCGTTCAATGGTGCTTCAGGGGCCTTGATGACCTGGTGGGCTGCTTCCTGAAAGCCCTGTTGTGTGACTGTCTCAGCCCCTCATCTCCCAGTGGCAGTGATAATTTGGTGACACCAAGGGACTGGTGTCCTGTAGGAGGGAAGAGAAGCAGAGGCCCAGTGTTCCCGGTGGCTGGTGCCCAGCAGGCTTGGAAGTGCTGTCTCAGTTCGCTTCACCTGGGCCACACAGTTGCTTCTCTTTCTTGGCATAGGAGGAGTAAGAGGTGATGGGATGACCCAGCTTTGCCAGAGATGAGGAGGAGGGACAGGGAAGACTCTACAGTGGCCAGATCCGAGTTTCTGTATCAAGGGTAGACTTGGGGGCCTGGGGGCTGGGGTGGTGCTCTGAAGGCTGAGAAACTTTAGCCAATGAATTGCGTGTGGGCCTCCTGCTGGGGAGAGCTCAGACCTGTGACTCAGACTCCCCCTCTTCAGTTACTCAGAGCTGCTACCCTGTTAGTCAACGACGACGTGAAACATCCAGGGTTCATTACTGTGCGGCAGCTGTGGGCAACCCAGGCTGTTTAGTATCTGTGCATCCGCTTTGAGGGAGGACCGAGTCTTAGCACCCAACAGATGCCGCGACACAGTCTGAGTAAGTTGCTTTCTTCTCTGTTCTCCACACAGGGGCCTGATGGCGCTGTCCACGGTGGGCCTTCTTGTTGGCTCCCTTCTGCAAGCTGCCCTGACTCTGAACCCCGAGGACCCCAATGTGTGTAGCCACTGGGAGAGGTAAGGTGGCGTTCCCTGGAGGGCTCACTCTGGGTGTGGCACTACAGAGAAATGCCAGAGTCAGGAGAGGCAGCGGGAGGCTGTGAATGGCCTGATACCCAATACGGAGGTGAGGCAGAGCAGGGCAGCTTAAACTGAAGGATAGGGTAAAGCAATGTGGATTTCTGGAACCCAGGACCGTGGGACGACAAGGTGATGTCATGTTAACAGCAGGTGACAACATCCCGTGGAGCTGTCCTGCCCCTTCCTCCTTTGTGTCCCTACCTTGTACTAGAGACTGTTCTCATTGCTATGACAAATCTCTGATGAGTAGGACTTGAGAAAGGCGGGGACATTCTGACTCCCAGATTGAGGGTCCAGTGCATCACGCAGGGAAAGCGCGGCTGCAGGTAGGTGTGTGAGGCAGCCGCTCACACGCAGGAAGCAGAGAGATAAACACGTGTGCTCACCTCCCTTTCTCCTTTCTATTTGGTCCAGGACCCCAGCCCATGCAATGAAGTCGCCCACCTTTAGGCAGAGTCTTCCAATCTCAGTCAACCCCGTCTGGAAATCTCCCCACAGACGGAGGTTTACCATCTAGGTGGCTCCCAGTCAAGTTGACCATCAGTATCAGCTATCACACAGCCATTTACAGATGAGGGAGTAGAGGCCTGCGGGGTTCTATCCCTGTCTACAGCCAGAGTGGTGGCAAGAGTGAGGAGGGATGGATTGTGGTCCTTGATGTCTTATCTTGGACTCTGGGATGTCTGTCATAGTCTCCTGGGACTGGCAGCAATGGCAGAGTAGAGCGGTGGTCAGGGCCTGCCATGGGGTGATGGGGAGGCCTCTTCTGCTTTTGGCCAGATCAGGGCAGGAGGCTAGCTCAGACAGGGTGGCGTGGCCACAGCAGAGGAGCCTGCCGCATGTAGGCTGCCGCAGCGAGTCCTGGAGTCTAGGCTAGGTCCCTGCAGATGGTCTGACTTTGAAGCACAAGGTTAGAGTATTGATTTTGGTGAGCAGAAAGACAGTGACCAGAGACCCAATCAGGAAAAACCGAATTAAACCCTGAAATTGATTGGCTATGCTGACCAGGATGACTCTGCCACTTATATACTAATAAATCAAATGAGTAAAATTAAGATGGAGACCCGGTGGGGGAAATGGATGGTGGAGGAGGGAGAGCATGGTGGGGCCGTGAGGTTGGATGGCTAGCCGCTGGGCAGAGAGGAACATCTCATCGAGGCAAGACTGTGCACTGGGATAGCCTAGACACTTGTAGGCCAAGAGGCCTGGCTGGAGGTAGAGAGGCCGTGCCTGCTTCAGGTGGCGTCTGGAGACTGTATGTCCTGTGCAGAGTTGTGATGATATCAAGGCTAGAGCAAAGGGTATGTCTGTGCTGCCCTGGCAAGAATGTAAAAGTCTGTGAAGACTTCAGGGTGTCCCAGTCTGGATTTTCCTACCTGTCAGCTATGCCCTTTAGGGGAGTCTCTGGATGACTGTGAGCCCTTAGCCACCTCTGTCCAGCAAGGAAAATAAACATCCTCACCTCCCAGGCTCGTGGGGGGAGCAAAGGAGCCAGTTTCATGAATGTGCTTTGCAGTCATTGTCTTCCTATTGGCAACTCTGGCTCAGGACGGGGTCATTATCACCTCGGGTGCGCAGTAGACTTACTGGGGTGCCTGAGTGCAGGCGCTGAAGCCCAGTCCAGAGACTCGTATTCAATGTTCCGTCTTTCTCACTTTCCCTTTTCCTGGTTGGTGAATCTAAGCCTTAGGGAGCCTCACTGATAGATAGAACTCCTCGTTAGCCTCTGATTGGGGACCCCTTCCCCAGGTAAGCCTGTCCACCATCCACCCAGGTTCCAGGATTCCCGCTGCCTCTCCGGCCATCTGTGTCTTCTTCCAAGGCCACAGTCTAGGGCTCGCTCTCTCTCTCTTACAGAGAGCCATCCCTTATGACAGGACCCATAACGAATCTCTCCAAACTTGAAAGAACCTTTGCTTGTCTTGCCTTCCCAGTGTGAACAAGGCTAGGATGTGAAAATGTTAAGGGTGAGCTGACTCTGAGGGTCACAGCTCTCGGCTCAGGTCACAGCCTGCGTGAGAGAACAGGGAGCCACCCAGCAGTGAAACCAGGTTTTCCCCCTCTAGCCCTGGGAAGGAGGCCGTCTAGGATACCTGTGTCCAGCAGGGTGCTTCCTCTTTCTCAGACCTAGCCAAGCTCCCCTGATACTGTGTTTAGATGTATCTACCCTGCCCCCTTCCAGAAACACACCGTGGTCCTCAGAGAGTACCTGGGAGTACTTTCCCAGCTGGATTAGGACCTCTGGAGGGCTCTTTGTTAATTATGTCCCTCTACCACAAAAACCAGGGTAACGCCCCTGCCCCCACCCCCAAGTTGGTAAATCCTGGTGCTACAAGATAGATTAGCCCCTCATTAGCATGTTGGCAAGTGAGCAGTGTTAAACTACCCAGCCGTGAAAGCAGGATACACACTGCAGGTTGGAGACTTGGCCCTGGTACAAGGCCCTCTTGCTGGACTTGCTCAGCCCTGGGGATCCTACAAAGCTAAGTCCAACCCCATGATATCAACAGCCTGTACCTTGGGGGCTGGTTCCTTTGCCTCAGTCAGCACTGGAGTGGCAAGCTGAACCCCTAAGTGCTCAATAAAGTTGGGGTGTCCGTTTTGTTAACAGGACTTGCTCCTTGCCCCCAACATGGTAAGGAGGAAGAATCATTCCCTGCCCAGCACAGGAGGAAAATCATTGCCTGTCATACTGATGAGGGCTAGCATCTATTGAGCACTTGCTGTGTATACAGTAAGCATGTTAAGTGTTTTTCTTTTCTTTTCCATCCACCCTGAGAGGTATATATTCCTGTCCCTGTCTTTCAGTTCTCACAGTAATCTAGGAAGTTCCTCATATTTGTCATAGATTTTCAAATGAGGACATGGAGGTTTCTGGGAGTTCAATGACATGTTTAAGGACATGCTAGTGAACGATAGGCTCCACACAGGCCTCCAGGCCCAGGCTCGGGCTCATTTATTCGCCTTCCAAGAGACAGCCTTGCAAACGGCAGCACCGTGCTGTGGAATTTTAGAAGGCCTGTGGGAAACAGGGGTGGGTGCTGATCTGCCTGTCTCCTAAGGCCTAACAGTGACCAGGGGTGTGGGCCATGTCCGCACGTACTTATATGTCTGGGACACATCTCCCAGGTACCCACATCCGGAGACGTCTTCACCATCCTCAGCGTCAGAACTCCCCTCTTGCCTGGGTCTGAGCGCTGCCGACCATTCCTGGCCTGCTTGCAGGACTCCAGACCTCTTGCCTTGAAGGTGTCAGGGAGCAGACTGTGGCCCGCGCCACTGCACCCAGCCCTCTTGCAAATGAAGCAACAGTTACCTCAGGCGAAACAGATGGGCTTTTACAGCCTGGGCCTGGCCATCTGGCCCAGGTCAGTGAGCCTTCTGGGGAAAACATGGCATACCAGTCTACATGACAATTAATTCCTGACACGCTCTCCAGCCTGCCCAGGAGGTGTGTGTCACGCATCAGCAGCCAGGCGTCAGTAGTGCCACTTCATGTCACCTCGCCAGGGTGGCAAAGGAAAAGCCTGCTTTGGTGACGCCCAGAACAGGTTTCCTCTGGCTTCCACCTCCTGGTCTAGGTTACAGCTAATAGGCAGAGTGACAAGGACTGCTTCCGTTGGAAGGTCTGGAGACACACGCTCTATGGAGCCCCAGCTACGCTAGAGATGCAACAGACTAGAAGGTCACTGGAAGAGCTGGAGGAAGCTACTTAGACTGTGTGATGCTGTTTCCCGATCTTCAAAGTGAGATTCATTCTGCTGCCTGCTTCGTAAGAGTGACTGGGCAGAGTCTCTCGGTCAGGCTTGGCCTAGAAAGCATGAGGACCCAAGCTGGAGTTCCCAGAACCCACATTAGACAAACAAGCTGGACATGGTGATGGGTTCTTAGTGTCTCTGGGGAGACAGAGACAAGTGGATCCCTGGGTCTCACTGTGGCCACTCTAGTCTATTCTGCAAGTTCCCAGCCAGTAAGAATCCTGGTCTCATAGAGCAAGATGGCAGGCATCTGAGGGACAACAGGCAAGGTTGTCCTCAGGCTTCCACACACATACACACACACAAGTATGCCTGAATACACACGCACCCCTGTGCACACACACACATGCACACACACAAGTACGCCTGAATACACACGCACCCCTGTGCACAAACACACACATGCACACACACAAGTACGCCTGAATACACATGCACCCCTGTGCACAAACACACACATGCACACACACAAGTACGCCTGAATACACACACACCCCTGTGCACAAACACACACATGCACACACACAAGTACGCCTGAATACACATGCACCCCTGTGCACAAACACACACATGCACACACACAAGTACGCCTGAATACACACACACCCCTGTGCACAAACACACATATGTATACACACAAGTACGCCTGAATACACATGTACCCCTGTACACCAACACACACAGAAGAATGGAATTAAAGGGCTTATTATAGGGCATTCAATATTAGCGGCTGCTGATACTGGGACAGCTGGGCAAGCTGCCTCTCCTAGCCTCAGTTTCTTCATGTATGTAATGGGCCACTTATTCAGATTAGAGAACATCCCCCATACACACTCGTTAAAGACCATAAGGATCCGAACAAACACATCATCATTATTACTTTAGAGAGGGTCTTGTGTGTTGCCCAGGCTGCCCTTGAGCTCCTGGGCTCAATAAATCCCCCAGCCTCTATGCCTGAGGCTATAAGGCACATACCAACAATCCTGGATAATATAAAATATTTTTGACTTGTTGAATCTGCCTTCCTGAGCCATACAGAATAAACCTAAACCTTCCTTTACTTACTATCTGATAAGTGAAGTAGAATTGAAGAAAATTACTTGGGTCAAAAGTTAGTAAGGTTATGGTCTAGTTTCTTTTCCTATTGTAGTAATAAAATAGCCAGACAAAAGCAGCTATGGGAGCACAGGTTTATGGTGGCTCACATCCACCATGGTGGGAAAGTCACAGCAGGAGTTGATCACATCCTATCCGCAGTCAGGAAGCAGAGGGCAATGACCACATGCTGCTGCTCAGCTCACTCCTTCCTTTCTATTCTAGTTCAGGATCCCAGCGCAGGGAATGGTTCCACCCACAGTGGACTGCACTTCTCCCCTCAATTAACTTGATCTGTGTGGCCTGTGTGTGTGCTCAGAGGCACATCCTCCAGCTAATGTATAAATTCTGTCAAGTTGACAACACTAACCAGCACAGATGTGGCCTAGGGTCACAGCTGAGATCCAGGGCAGAAGTCCGGGAGCTGGGAGGGGAGGTCTGAGCTGGCTCCTGGTCCTGGGACTGTGGGCTGGACAAATCTGAGAAGGGAGGTGCGTCCTGGCATGGGCTTGGCCTTTGCTGACCACGGCTTCTATCTCTTGTCTGGCCCTCAGCTATGCCGTGACTGTGCAGGAGTCTTATGCACACCCCTTCGATCAGATCTACTACACACGATGCGCAGATATCCTCAACTGGTTCAAGTGCACCCGGCACCGGTAAGCACTCCCCAGAGGACAGCGTGGGGCGGAGATGTCCGACTCTCTAGTTTGTTATTGAGAGACCATGAGGTGGGTGGGGGTGCACTGTCCATATTGCATTCTTGGAACTCTCTAAAGCTGGTGGTCTGAGACACAGTTAGCGGCTTTCTTTCTGGCTAGAAGTGATGGACTTCATAACCTGTGAGCAGGGAACCCTTAACCTGCAACATGGAAAGTTGGTGGATGAGCACCCCAACTCCCTCATCAAGAGGAGAGGGCACAACTCTGAGGCATTTCTGGTCTGTACCCCATCGATCCTAGGACAGAGCCCCTGTTGTATACAGTAGTCCCACACTTAGTAGCACACCCTGAACTGGCTGCTTGGTGTTCCCTTCCGACCTCTCTGAGTTTTGTCAGAGTTGCCTGCCTGTGGCCCTAGCCAGAGGCAGAGGCAGCGGTTGGCACTGGTCTTGCCCGGAACCCTGGTGTTCTTGAGGCAACACCGAGTTTGTTCCGAAGTGTGGCTCCATTGTCTCAGGAGGCTACACAGCCTTCCATTACCCCGGGGCTGGGTGAGTGAGCGGCTGCTTATTGAAATAGGCTCTGTTCCTGGAACGTGAATGATTTTGCTAAATTATTGAGTCTCCGTGGAGCTTTCCTGATGACCCAGAGTGTGCATGCTGACAGCGGTACCATCAGTCTCCAGAGGGTAGCAGCCTGGTCCAGCATCTTCCCCAGAGCAGCCTGGCCCCGGGCCCCACCTCTCCTGATTCCTACCCCGGGAGCATGCAAGGCTAGGCCAGTCCGGAGCAGCGGTGGCCTCTCTCCTGTGAGGTGTGGGTGGTGCAGGGTTTAACTCCCCAATGGGAGGCTTGGGACTCATCTCATGTGGCAGGGAGAATGGTCCAATGACTTCTGTGTCAACTCAGAATAGAGATCATTCTTTATCACACACACACACACACACACACACACACACACACACACACACCCCTTCTAGGTCAGGCCAGGGACTGCCTTCCTGTGTGTGTGTGTGGAGGGGAGGGAGATGTAGTTTTCTGCAAGGCCAGCTTACCCATTACGGGCTTTTGACAAAGTAGAATGACCTTAGCTTAATACATTCCCAAATATCACAGATTTCCCACGAGGCTCTCATTGTCGTCTGTTATGAGGTGAGAATTTTAAAGATTTGGGAGGGTTGTCCAGGCTGCCGCTGAAGGAATAGCCTTCCAGCCTGGCCCGGGCCTCTGTGCAAAGCAGGCTGAAGGCACTTGGATGCCGCCATTCTTCACAGAGGAGGAAACAAGGGCAGTCCCCTGGGTGTGGCGGGGACATGGAAAGAGCCCTGTCTTCAAGGCCCTGGGTATTCCCTCTCCCCGTCTGTAACGGCCATTTTGAATCTGCTGCCCTGAGTGTGACAGACGGCTGCCCTTAGCAGCGCCCTCCTGAGGACTCAGTCTGTACTCCAGCCCCTCCGCCTCACTCCCTCAGAAACGCTCTGAAAGGCCAGAACGCCACCAGAGAGAACTGGTACCAACATTGGGCGGGGCCTGGCGGTTTTGCAGTTTGAACTGGGTTTGAATCCTGCTTCTGGCGGTTTTGAAGTTTGAACTGGGTTTGAATTCTGCTTCTGGTGCTCTTGTCCTCGGGACAATATATTTTTTTTATTAGCCTATACGAATTGTATAAAATAACAGGACTTATTATCACATTTTCATATAGGAGTATAATATACCTTGATCATAGTCCCCCCACACCTCTCATTTCCCTTTCTCGTCTGACCCTGACATTTATTAGCTGTGTGACCGCAAGCAAGTCATTAACCTCTCTGAGTATCAATTTCTCATCCATAAAACAATGGGTGGTGGGTGGGGAGGAAACATAAAATAAGAATGAAAGCTCTAAAAGACAAATGAAAGAAATGGAATTAATGGGGCATGATGACGGGGCGTGACGATGGCCCCTGACCCAGCAGGCTGCTGGGAGAATCTTGCCTATAAATCTCTGGCCCAGAACCAAGTCTCAGAAACTTGTGTCTCTGTAAGGATGGAACCCTCTCTGGCTCTCAGTGTCTCTCTGAGCAGCCTGGGGGCGGGGTTAGAGCTTCCCCGGGGAACAGAATGCCCTCTCCAGGAGGCCTGAGGAAGTTCATGTGGGATGCCACAACCAGACCCAGGGAGTCCTCTTGCAGCCTCTCCTACGTGCATACATCTTGGCACAGGATGGTAGATGGAAGCTCTCAGGACTCCATTCCTGTCCAGGTCCCTAGGGTTTCCCTGAGTCCACAGCCCAGTTTTTTTTTTTTTTTTTTAAAGGATGCTAGGGGAAGCCCCACCCCCGTGGTCCTCCACAATGTCACCCCAGCAGTGTTCTTGGCAGCCCTTGTAGGTGGAAGAGATTGGGAAGTCAGCAGGTTCCTCCAGCACCATGTGGGTAATACATTCTGCACCACAGCAGCCCACATCCCACCATCGATTTTTCTTTATTGCGTTCTTTCATATTCGAAGCCGCCGTGCATTTTAAAGTAATTATTGAATGGCATCCTCGATAGAGCTTAACACAAATATCATTCTAAACGGGATAGATTGATTTTCAATCCTTTCAAGTGGCTCTTTCCCTCATGCCTAGGATCAGCTATAAGACGGCGTATAGGCGTGGCCTCCGGACCATGTACCGGCGGAGGTCCCAATGCTGCCCTGGCTACTATGAGAACGGAGACTTCTGCATTCGTAAGTAAGGGGTCTGTGTGGAGGTGGGAGGGAGCCTCGGCCCACCCTGGGGCTTTGTAATTCCATGCATGGTACCCATGCTTAGAGGAGACTCTGGACTTGGTGCAAAAAATTAGTGGGGTATGGCCTCAGCTCAACCAACTTCCACTGACACCAGGGCAGGCAGAGGCAGGCAGTTCTAGGTCCTGATGGAGGTAGAGGAGAAGTAGATCCTTCTGGAATGGACCCTGTGAAGGAGCAAGAGGAGGGGATTCCAAGTGCCTGGCGCAGGGCTAACCTGTCTCGATGCTTGAAAGAACTTTGCTGGAGGGATGGAGATGATGGGTGATAAGGTGGAAGGTTGGACGAATAGAAGCAGAAGAGGAGGAAGTCAGGGGGATCGCATGGCTGGATGGCCGGATCACAGCCCCTATGAGGGGGTGGCCTGGGTAAGTCAGAACTTGAGGAGCGCCCACCGAAGGGGGACTCATAAAGAACGAGCATCGCTTTTCCCTCGTTCGATTATAGCTGCTCAGAGAACAGGTGAAAACAAGGGTCAAGTAGCTGATGGCCATAGGTAGGGGACACCCAGGAGTGAGGGCTCGTCCCAGCTCACTGGCCATGTGACTCTGGGCAAGCTTCTTCAGCTTTCTGGACTGATGACCATGGGGGAGTCTCTCAGAGTCACATCTGACCAGTGGGATGGGACATGAAGGACCTCCAGGAGGATGTTTGGATGTTCCCCCAACTGCAGGGGGTCATGAAAGCTGGGAAGTCCCCTTAAAATGACCAGTAGGGAGCCCACTCATAAAGTTCCTGCCCTCTACTCAGAGGGTGATGAACCTTGCTAGTATTCTCCTGTGCCAGAAAGAACTCGGGCAGGTGAGTGCGCTGGAGTTGGGGATGGCATGATGGTTCTCCTCCTGGGCTTACATCACCTCTCATGTTAGAGAAACTCAATTCTAAATGCCTTCCGGGATGAGTGAAAGACGCTCCGTGTCAGCTCAACAGTGATGGTACTTCAGGAAAAATGCAAAGAAAGGCACACTGACCAGATCCCTGAGGCTTTTCTAGTTACAGGGCTGGGTACCAAGCGAGGATGAGGCCTGGGCCGGCACCTCATCTTGGATGGGGGGTGCCCTGGGGTATGCTGGTAGAAGTGAGATCAGCACTGGAGATGGCCGCTCTGACCACACAGAGGAGAGCCAGCCAGGCCAAACTAGGGATCAGCAAGCCTGAACAGGGCGATAGGTCCGCAATGCTGTCGAGCAGGCCTGGGTATGAATCTTGCTCTTGTCATTTCTGGCTTCTTCCTTTGTTGCCATGGAGTCCAGCAGCCCAGATGTGCTGGGCACGGTTCTAACCGTGTCTCATTCATTGTCAAACCACACTCCTGCGGGGATAGGTGCCATTGCTTCTTTCATCTTGCAGATAGGGAAACTGAGTCACAGAGGACATAAGTAATTTGGTCGAGATCATACAGCCAAGACGTGGCAGGACTTGGGCTTGAGTCGAGGCTGTCTGGCTCCGGGGCTGTGCTCTCAAACAGGTTAGACAGACCTCTCTCTCTGCTTCACCAACCCATGTGAGATTTTACTTCTCTTGACTTCAGTTTTCAAGCCTGTAAAATGGGGCCAGCATCAGCTGCATCCCTAGACACAGAGGGGGCCTTTGCAAACGTTGGTCCCCTTCTCTGTGACCTGGGCTCTTCCTACTTTGTTTTTTCAGTCATGGCTTTGACTTTAATTGCTCAAGGGGTTCATAAACATTTCTCTGGGAATCCACACTGTGCACTTAGTCAGGGTTCTCGAGATGGGGTTGCCCGAGGAGTCTGACGATGGCCGTCTCTCACCAGAGAGATTGAGAACCCAGCAGTTGCTCCATCCACGAGGCTGCTTGTCTCAGCAGTCCCGATCCAGTGCTGAAGGCCTGGAGAACTCTAGAGAGCTGCTGCTCTCTAGTCCATGCTGGAAGCCCACGGAAGCTGGTTCTGTCAGTAAAGGAGTCAGCGGTAACCATAACAGGGGAAGTAAACTCACCAGAAAGAGTGAGAGCCAACCAAAACTTTCCTTCTCTCTCTCTCTCTCTCTCTCTCTCTCTCTCTCTCTCTCTCTCTCTCTCTCTCTCTCTCTCTCTCTGTGTGTGTGTGTGTGTGTGTGTGTGTGTGTGTCCATCCACCTGTGTCCAGGTTTCCTCTTTCTATAAGAGCCTAAGTCGTACTTGGTTAGACCTTCCCTAAATGACCTCATTACCTCTGTAAGACCCTGTCTCCTCATAAGGTCATGTTTGAGGAACTGAGGGTCAAGACGTGAATGTTGAAGGGACACCGTGAAGCTCACGGCTCTGCCCGCAGCCTTGTCTTCCTGCTCATGGGGGCGGAGGACTGGGGTGGTGGCCAGGCCTGCACAGGCTCCGTCCTGTCTAAGAGGGAGGGCAGCCTCCAGGCTGGGGGAGGCTGTGAGAGGAAGACCCGGCAGTGCTGTGGTAGAACTGCACCCAGACCTGACATGCGCTCTGCGAGGGAAAGGGAATATCATTCTCCCTCGGCAACCTCCCTGGAGCCTTGATTCTCACAGGCAGAAGGGTGGCCCGGGAGAGAAAGCTCTGGTGGATTCTGCCACTTGTTTGCTGTGCAATCCTGGGCAAGTCCCTGGGCCTCTCTGAGCCTCCTGTACATGGAAGAGGAAGAGAGGACACAGTGACTGAGTGTGTAGGAGGGCAGAAAGCGCGGTACGGATCTAGGGGGGAACAGTTTCCCCGCTTTGTTCCATCTCCTCTGCCCTGAGCAGCCGTCCTTGTCTGGAGCAGTGCACAGAGCTGCTCACCCCGGCTTTCCTGGGTCACACCCTGTCCTTCCTCATGCTTTGCAGACACAGCTGAGTGCCCCCTTGATTGCCAAGTATCAAAGATTTCCCAAAGATCACAGGGCACAAGTGTCTTTCTTCCTCTACTTGAAACAGTCTCGGTGCCGCTGTCTGTGTGGAGCAGCTTTGATGTCTCTTCAGAGCAGCTGGTCACCTACATGGGGGTCTGAGGCATTGGGAGGAAGCTCTGCTCTTTAATACTGGCTGAGCGTCAGACTGGATGGGCTGGGTGATGCTGCAGTAACATAAAGTCCCGGAGACTTCAGACAGCAACGTTTGGTTTCTTGTTCCTGTCTGGTGTCTCCCTGGGCTCTCTGAGGCTGGTGCCTTGCCAGCATCAAGCCAGAACCTTGGCTAGTGGTACAGCCACTCACTGGAATGTTGAGGGATTCCAGGGCACAGGGAAGTGGGCTCTGGCTGGTCTTGAAGGTGGAGAGCCAGGGACATTTACTGAGCACCCCCAAAGCTTCTCAGAGTCCCACAGGATGGTCCAGTCTCACGGTCCATTTCATCTAACAGTATTGTTGAAGTACCTGCTAACTTAGAACGGCCTCTGTGTGCTCTACCTCTGAGGTGGGCAGCTTGCTGGTGACTCATCAGCATTACCTGGAAGCCTTGTTTCCTAGCAGACTGAATACTTGAACCTCTGACAAGCTCCCTGCTGCTGCTGCTGCTGCTGCTGCTGCTGCTGCTGCTCCAGCTGCTCCTGGGAACCTCCCGTGGAGAACCTCTGGGTGCCATTCTGAGAAGGGATGGGTTCTCCATGCTCCTGCCCCAGCACCTACACCTTCAGTGTGGGTTGCCAAGAGGCCCAGCAGGTGTCTCTCAGATGCCTCTCTTTGGCAACAGGCCTTCTCCCAAAAAGCAGGAGGGGAAAAGCCAGGGCCACAGGGAGTGGCCCAGTGGGCCACTGCTGGCCCAGTCCCCTGGCCTCCCATTTCCCCTACCTCAATTTTCTTTCAGGGGGAGCTAACTCCCTTAAATATCCAGGCGTGCGCAGAGGGAATGTGTGTTAGGGGGACTAAGATTGTGATCCGGCGAACTTTTTGCCCTAGAATTGTGACCTGGGTACTGTTGCTTTATTACTGTGCTGCTAGCCCTTGTTGGTTGTTGGTGCTAAGGACTGAACCCGGTGTATGCCGGGTAAGGGCTCTACCACTGAGCAGCACCCGTACTGCGGTTGTGTCTCGCCATCAGTGATCACACACGTGTAGCACATCATGTTCTCAAAGCGCCTTGCTTGTCATCTGGTGTCTCGTTCTCTTTCCAGGTCCCATCTCCTTTTTCCTGAAGGATCTGAGTATAGGATGCAGGCGGCACCAACCATGCCCATCCCTGTGGTGCAGGAGGGGGCCGGGGTTGAACCCAGGTCCTCCCATCTGCTCATTGAGCTCTCTACCTGTGTGGTACATTCTCAGACTTCTTCAAGGATCTTTAGTAGTTCTTTCTGGGAGCACGCATGCATGCGCATGGTGTATGTGTGTGTGTGTGTGTCTTAGTTTTTTTCTTCTGGAAACCTGAGTCTACCCTCACTTGGGTGGTGGCTTAGCAGTTGTGATACTTGCGTTTCAGACCAAGGATTATGGTTAATCCATAATTAAGGATCACTGCCTTCTGGATTTATTATTGTAAGGCTCTGAAATGAGGATGTGTCTGTGTTTGGGGATATATATATATATATATATATATATATATATATATATATATATATATTTTTTTTTTTTTAATAATTATTTCATCTTGTCATTGTACACAAGTGCATGTGCCCTTGGAGGCCAGGAGAGGGCAGAAAATCCCCTGGAGTGCAGATCTCCAGGTGATCTACCCAACATGGTGATGGGAATGAACTCACGTTCTCTGAAAAAGCGGTATGTTCTGAGCCATCTCTCCAGTTCTGGAGTTCCTTTTATTTGTATCCTTTACTTCTCAGAGGCACACATCTTCAAGGTAAGGATCCATGCCCTTCAGCAGTCTGGAATGTTCTCAACCATGGCTCCTCATCAGTCTTCTTCCATCCCCTCAGCCCTCCTGTCAGAGCGCCAGTGTGTCAGGCCCTTTCACCCCACCTTCTCTGTCTCCTAAATCTTCATCTCTCACCCCTTATCTCTAGCGTCTTGTCTTGAGTGAGCGCCTCCAATCCGAACCGTTGTTTAGATCCTGCAGCTCTGCTAATGAACCTGTGTGCTGAGGTCTGAATTCCAGTCGCTCACGGTTCATTTCTAGGGGTTTATCGGAGCTCTGTCAGAAACACACGCCCCCTTTTCGGCAGCGTCTCACCTCGTGACCAGTTCTGTTCCTGCTTTTATTATTTTACACATAGTTCTTTTATAGCTTTTTCTAGATACTTCTGTCTTGAGCTTTTCATTCTATTAGCTCAGATCTTTGGAACAACCATTCTCCTGTTTGTGATACTTGCTGAGTGGCCAAGATAGCGGAATGACTTCTCTTAATGGGTATTGCTTTTTAGTTATCAAGTGTGTGCGTGCTCATACACGTGTGCATGTACATATTGTGAGTGTATGTGTATGTGCATGTGCATGTGTGTACATATGAGATGGGAGTGGAGATCAGAGGTCCATGTTGGGTCTTTTTCAATTGCTCTCCGCTTTATTTTTTGAGACAGAGTCTCTCACTGAGCCTGGAGCTCACCCATTTGGCTAGTGACCACAGCCAGTGGACTCCTCCTGTCTGCCTCCCCAGGGGAGGCTTGCTGGTATGTGCGCTGTGCCTGACTTTTACGTGGGTGCTGGAGAGCTGAACTCAAGCACTCACGCTTGTGTAGCAAGCACGTCAGCAACAGAGCCGTCAGCAACAGCATCTCCTCCGCCTTGGCTCTCTGTTCTTAGCCCTCTCTCCCCCTAGTCCTGGGTTGTGCAGGGGCCCTATCCATTGCTTTTGTATTTTCTCAAGAACGCACTAATGGTTTTACTGCCCTGAGCCCACCCTCTGGCTGATGCCTTGGCTAGGATTCCTGTGTGCAGTGAAGGTGTGGGTTGCTGGGTTTTTTGTTGTTGTTGCTTTTTTGGTGTGTGTGTGTTTCTCATTTCCCCCCCTTCTGTTTAATTGGTGTGAAATTCATGTAACAGGAAATCCATCATTTCAAAGCGCACAGTTTGGTGATGTTTAACACAGTGGGGTACAGATACCGTCCCTGGCTAGTCCCAGTCCATTGTTAGCCCTCTGGGAAGCAGTTGCTCCCAGCTCCTCCCCTGGCTCTTTTGCATGGAAGACTCCACCCCTTTCAATCCCAGGCCAGATTGCCTTGTTTTATCCCCAGGTTGGTAGGCAGCATGTCCAAGCTTCCCTGAGTGGAGCTGGCAGCTCCTGACGCCAGCCCTGCCCCGTGTGGGCGTTAAATCCTTGGCTCCCGGCATCTGCTGGAGTCCAGGAGGTGGGTTGATGGCTGAGTCTGATGGTCCCTGGACTGACTTGGTGCCAGCTCCCGACCTGACGCTTTTCCCATAAAGTCCTCCTTGCTCCCACACTTGGAATTTCCCTTTCTCTCAGAGCTCAGCTGTGTGTCAATAAATGTTTTACTGTATTTTGAGGAGACTTTAGTAGCATGATGGGTCTCCATCAGTCCTTGCCCTGCCACTCGGGACTGGGTCTGTTTTATCATGAGTGGGGAAGTAGGGGCCTTGTATAGGTCGTATGATATTTAATTCAGCACTGTCTTGGACCAGTCACCAACTTGCAGCAGTAATAACGACCAGTTGCTTACACATAGTCTAGTCTGTGCCAGACTGCAGAAGTAAGCTGTATCATTGTCCTAAGAAGATGAACTGGAGGTTCACAGAGACTATCTGGCATGCGTAAGTGGCCACATAGGAGATCAGGTAGCTGCAGAATTAAATCCTGTATTTTCCCTTTTGGATGGGTTTTCTGTGGTCAGAAAGGATGGATGGATAGAAGAGAGACGTGGGGTTGACTGGGAGGGCAGAGAAGGAGGTAACGAAGAGGGGGCCTAAGTCACACTGGGGTGATCTTTAAAAATGTGTCTGAAGGCTGGGCAGAGACTCAGGGGTAAGAGGACTGCTGGGCAAGCATGAGGACCTGAGTTCGAATCCCCAGCACCCACCTAAAAACCCAGGGATTGTTGAACCTGTCTGTGCCCCCAGTGCTGGGGAGATGGCAATTGTCAAGATTTGCTGGCCACCAGCCTAGCCCCAGATTCTGAGAGACTGAATTTATTCAAGAAGAATACAAGAAACAAGCTGGAGAGCCATAGAGCCAGACCCCCAACAGCCTCCTCTGGCCTCTGGATGTACACACCTGCACACGTATATACCTGCATACATGCACATTACATATATGTATCCCTGCAGCCACATAAATAAATACATACAAATAAAACTTTAGAATTTTGTCAAGGTGGGTCCCAGTAGACACCAGGATAGGGTAGCAGAGCTGGAGCAGTCAGGTGTGCGTGCAGCAGCAGAGTTTTAGGGGCCTGCCTGAAACTCAGCCTTGCCATGGACTGCTGGGTGAAGCTCTGCCTGCTGCCTCCGGTTCCTGGTTCCTTGGGGACTCTGCCTGCTGATGTCACCCTCGTTGGTCACCAACACCTGGTGCTGAGCTCTGCGGCCTAGGGCCACATCCATCCATCTCCCTGTGTGTCCATCTGTCTGGTTGTCACATTCTTCTACGACTTGCAGGCACTGCTGCATCCTGGGGACATGGGGTACTGGGAGAGATGCCTTCACAGTATGGGGAGCACAGTTTCAGATGACAGGCCAGGATGTCACCAGGCTGATGGTGGGGAAGGAGACTTCCCATCCCTGCTGAGTGATCTGGGGTGGGAACCAACTGTGATGGTTCTCAGCCTGTGAACTGTGTAAGGAGGGGCAGAAAGCCAAGTGGGTAGGTCCCTGCAGGCGGTTCACGTTACCAAACACCTAAGAACTGATGCGTAGACCTGGTGGTCAGATCATCTAAAGATACATCAAAACTACCCAAGATGCGTTCTTGAACCCTTGCTAGTGCTGGTCGGGTTTTAGTAAATTGTCGAGCGAGTAAACTCGTGTGCGGCACTCACAGTGCCCACTGGTCACCCCGGATTCCCCTTGTGTGAGCACCCTTGTGAGATGTCACTCTGGGCATTAACTGTCAGGAAGCCATGAGGCAGTGGATGTCATGAGCTCTTTATTTACCTTGCATGGCTTGTCACCAGGACTGAGCATCTGGTGCTGGCGAGTGTTGAATGATGAGTGCATCATGAAACAGAGCACTCCAAAAGCCGAGGCTGTCTTAGGGAGAGACAGCTAGAACCCAGGAAGGAAGGGAGACCCAGGTAGCCCAGGCCTCCTGGAGAAGATCATTTGACAGCAGTCTGAAGAAGGATCAGAGCTGAGCAGTCAGTGGTTTAGGCAGTTTGAGCTGTGTGTCTGGATCTCACCGAGGGACCCTGCTCCTCTTGCACACAGGAGGCCGTGGTACTCCTGTTCCCCTGCGCTGTGGGCTCTTCCAGGAGAGTCTTGGAGACACACATGCCTCTCTCTCTTGCTTGGCCTGGTCTGTTCTCCTGCTGCAGAGCCTTCCTATCTGGAATAGGCACCCTCCTGACCTCACTCTTTGCCCCTCGGCTGATTCTATTTTCTCAACAGCAGTACTACTTGACTTGGAATATATATGTGTATTTCATGTCCTGTCTCAGACTCAGTAGGGATGGGAGCTTTGATTTGTCACAGCTAATACGCCTACCCCTAACATGGGGCCTGTCAGAAAGGAGATGACCAATACTCCGTGAATGAGTGAACGAGTGACCTGTAAGCTTCCGTGGGCAGGAACATGGTTTAAAATAGCTCTCTGGGGCCGGTGGTGAAGCTGAATTGGTGGAGGGCTTACCTGGTGTGCATGGAGCTCTGAGTTGGAACCTAAGAAACAGATAAGCTGGGTGTGGTGACAGGGGCCTGTAGTGGAGGCAGGGGGATCAAAGTCATCTTCAGCTGTATAAGAGGTGTGAGGCTAGCCTGGGGTACACGAGGTCCTGTCACAGAAACAAACAACAAAACCCCAAACTTAGCAGAAGTCTCATAGTCACAGTGCCAGACATGAGCAGCTCCCAACAGCCTGAGGGTCCACCCACTGCCTGCTCAGTCTTGCCTGGCCTTCTCCTTTGGTTTCTGACATCCTTCTACAAACGCCTAGGGCTGCCCACCAAATGCAGAGCAGAGTCCTCCACTCAGAGGCCCGCGCCCTATATCACACTTCCTCAGGGTCCCACTGTCCCCTTAGGCCACCCAGGTGCCTGAACCACCCACGGTCTGGTGTTCCCTGCCTTCCTGGGCTGGCCACTAGGAAGATGGAAAGAGGGAACTCCCTATGCTGGCTAGCTGGCCAAGTCTTCCCCCGCCCCCACCCCCACCCCCGGGGGGGTGCTCAGGAGAGTGGCCATTACCAGAGTTCTGCAGTGGACGGACACGTTGGTCCCTAAATCTCCTCTAATGCTTGCTCTTTGATTAAGGGAGGCTGAGTGGCTTCAGGGAGGGTTGACAAGGACAGCTCAGAGCCTCCCTCTGCCTCCTGATGGCCACTTCAGTGTCTTTGAAGACCTGCCTCTGAAGGACCTTGATCCGCTGCATGATGGGAATGTGAGAGGACTGGCCGGAGGAGCCAGGCACCCTGCGACCATGCTCGCCCGCTGACACCCGAGGAGAGCCTGAGAGGGAGGTCCTTTGCTGCAGCCCGCATGCTACTGTGCCCACCTAAGAGTGAGAATGTGCAACCTGGCGATCTTCTCAGTAAGTTAGAGGGAGGAGGGTCTAGAAAGTGCCCTGGAGTGCAGGGTGGGTGACTCCATAACTGCTGGATTCTGAGGAGAGGACAGGGGAAGCAACTGCTTTTGATCAGACTAAAGATTTTATTTTATTTTACGTGTATGGGTGTTTGCCTGCATGTATGTCTGTGCACCATGTGTGTGCCTGGCACCTGTGGATACCGGGAGAAGAAATCAGGTCACCGGGACTGAAGTTACAGACTGTTGTGAGTCTTCATGTGTGTGCTGGGAACTGAACCAGGATCCTCTGAACGTACAGTAAAGTTCTCTTAAGTGCTGACCCATCTCTCTAGCCCTCCTCCCCCAACAGGAGAATTTCCATATTTTAGCAACCAACACCCTCTTCTCCATGGCAAGCCTTAGCCTGAACCTGAGCCCCCGGAATGCTTTTCCTTGGAGATGTCTGGACTTCTGAGGACGAACAGCCTCACGCCCCATCTGGCTGTGGGGGCCTGTGTGTGTAGGTAGGAATAGGAATCTGCTTATTTAGAGGGGTGTCTGCAGGCAAGCTGAGCCAGGCTGCTTCCTACTGCCTGTGTGACTTTGGGCAAGTTACTTAACTTCTCTGGGTCTCCACTTGCTCAGCTGTAAAGCTGCGAACCAGTGGTACTTCCCTGGGGGTGATGGTGTGTGAGGCTTGAGGAGGGTTCACAGACTGCACTGAAGTTGGGGCCTGGCACATGGTACCCAGAGTTAGCCTTCATTATCACAGACACTTGTATGTCCGTGGGTGCTGGGGTTCGTGGGACACAGGTGTGGGTGTGTCCTGTGCATTGCTTGCTGTATGTGCGAACTGTGTGATGCCCCTGGGGAAGCCCTCCATGCTGGAGCGCTACCTGCACACGCCTGTGTTTTGAGCCCATGTTCACTGCTCCCTGGATTGTACCCAGAGTCACCTTCCTCGTTGTCCGTTCCCGCTCTGCTCTGCCTTCCCTTTTGCCAGCAGCCACCGGCACTTCCGA
This sequence comes from Peromyscus maniculatus bairdii, assembly GCF_049852395.1. NCBI lineage: Eukaryota > Metazoa > Chordata > Mammalia > Rodentia > Cricetidae > Peromyscus > Peromyscus maniculatus. The sequence goes on from NC_134858.1 coordinate 61,910,244, forward strand.
ATCACCACCGAGGGACCGAGAGTGACTCCTTTACTCCTGCTGGGGGTGGGGCAGAGAAGCCACAGACCCCATCCGTCTCATTTCCCAGGCTGGAGGTAGCCCTGGTACCATGGGCAAAAGTCTCCTCCCTCCCCCCGGCCAGACCAAGAACTCACCCTCTGGCCACCTTTCCCCTCTGTCCAGTTGGAAAGAAAGGGCCACCTAGATGTGGGAGCAGTGTGGCCCCAATGTCAAGTCAGCCTTGGAGCTGATGGCTCGGTTGGTAAAGTACTTGCCACATAAACATGGGGACCTAAGTTCAGGTCCCCGGTACTCAAGTTGAAAGAACAAAAAACCAGACTGTGCCAAATGCACCTGAAATCACAGCAATGAGGAGGATTCTGGGAGCTTGCAGGCTAGCCCATCTAGCTGAATCAGTAAACTCAACAAGAGACCCCGTCTCGAAAACTAAGATGCTCAGCAGATGAAGGTGTTCGTGGCCAATTTTGATGACCTATCCCTGGGAGCTACCTAGTGGAAGGAGTGTGTTGACAAGTTGTCCTCTGACCTCTACCCATGTACCGTGGCATTCACCTCCAAACCCCGCCAACATATATTAAAAAAAAAAAAAAGTAATTAAAATTTAAAAAAACTTTTAATTGGTGGAGAGCAATTGGGGAAGATGCCCAATGTCATGTGCACAGGGACACAGATGGGGACACACACACACACACACATACACACACACACACATACACACACACACACACACACACACACACACACACACACACACACACACACAGATCGCCTCCTCTCATTGGCATGGCCAGGTGGAGGGACCTAGGCCTTGGTCTCTGTTTATCCACAAATTCCCCTCCTCCAAACAAACTGCAGAGGCCCCGATAGTAAATCAGGAGCCCCGAGATTTACAGGGTTCTGTTTGTTTGCTCAGCTAAGCTTTTGGCAAGGTAAATGCAGGAGCTGCAGAAATCTCTTTGAAGCAGCCGCGGGGCTCAAACGCCCTTCAGTCCTCCATAAAGGATTCACAAAATTATATGGACTTGATTAGTATCTGTCTTACATAAAACCACTTCAGTGCCTGCTCTGGGCTTGAGAATAAAGTCACTGGTGGAAGCTTTTGTTGCTCCGGCCCACGGGCACCTGGTAATTGAAGATTTCCCTTTAAAAGTGTGTCGGACAGAAAGAGCTTCTAATTTACTAAGTGGAGAAGCCTTTGTCAGGGCGGCGGGCGCTTTGTTCTGCCGGCCCTTTTAATCTTGTTTCTGCACAATGGACTTCCAGAGAGCATTTCGAGTGGATGGACGTGGATGGGATGGGATGGGATGGGATGGATGCTGGGGAGCGAGCTCAGGCGGGGCCAGGGCTGGGCAGAGGAAGCCGTGGACCTTGGTCTCTCTCCCATCTGCCTCTCCTTCATCTGTTGGCAGCTCTCTTTCCTGTCCCGGCTCCTTTTTCTCTGGACTTGAAACTGTGTGGCAGGTGTAGGCCCTGGAGCAAACTCCATTAATTTTGTGGAGGACCCCCCCTCCCCATTTAGTTCTAATCAGAGCATGGCTCCTCCTGTGAAACCACATCGCATCTGTGTGTGGAAGCCCCGAAGCCAGACCTGGTTCAGAAGACATTCCCTACTGGTTCTCAGGTTCAAATCTTCTGCTCTAACACAAATGCCATCTGACGCTTGGCAGGGTGGTTTTGGTCAAAGGGGCACCCACTGCTCTCACACACACAGAGTGGCGTCTGCATCAGAGTTCTCCGCTTAGCTGACTTGACACTCCAAGGAAGAGGAGGGCATTTATTCTTTCAAGCTGTCCCTCTTGAGTTGGAGGAAGCACCAGTTGTGAGCCTGGCCTGGCCTCAGCATCCTCCTGAGGGGAGGATTTAGGGTTCTGTCTCTTTGAGGCTTCACCTTTTCATCTGTAATATCAAAAGACCTGTTGATTCACAAGGTCTGTTACACACGAGTTGAAAGCATGGTGAAGAGAGCGTCTTCTCATGGAGTCAGGGGCCATGTTAACAGGGGAACCAAGACCACTGGACAAAAGTGTGCTTGCAGTGCTTAAGGGCTACACCAGAGCAGGGCCTAAGACAGACCAAGTGGTAAAGAAAAATAGGAAATAGGTGTGACACCCCTTGGAAAAGCCATGAGGCTTGTTTGCATATGGCAGGTGTGCATAGGCAGGCTCTGTGCCCACCACACCATTGGCCTCCCTAGGGCCAGCCACTGCTTCCTGCATCAGGAACAGCCGCCACAGGCCTTCATGGACTCACAAAAGTCTGCTCCCTTTCTGGAGGGGTAGGCTGAGAGGCTGTCGGGGATGTGGACCTGAACAGCTGCATCCAGGGTGGGGAAGAGGCTTGGCTGTATGTCATTAACTTGAGGGACAGAGTCCAGGCGATGGCTCTGTAGGACACTGGTCTCCACAGACACTGGAGCAAGGAAGGACCTCCCATGCTTGTCTCGGGCTTCCACGTGTCCTGTTTATCCTCAAAATAACGACACAGGGCTGGGAATGCAGCCTTAAGGGTAGAGTAATTATCTAGCCTACTCAGGGCCCCGGGGCCAATCTCTGGCATTGCATAAACTGAACGAACTAGCTCTTGCCTGTAACCCTAACACTTAGGAGGTAGAGGCAAGAAGATCTGAAGTTCAAAGTCATCTTCACCTACAGAGTGAGTTTGGGGGCTAGCCTGGGCTATGTGAGACCTTGTCCCAAACAATAACAAAAAGTATACAGCGACCTATTTACATCCACACATAAGATGTGTAAAACCTCTCCAGAGGAGCAAATGACTTTTCTGAGAGCTGGACAGCTGGGAGATGCCAAGGCATTAGCATCAATGTCTGCAAGCCAGGGCTGGACCTCAGGTGTAAAGGGGTGTCCTCCAGTCTCCTTACCAGTCATGCTCATGTTTCGGGCGGTGCAGTACCACGACATCTCACTTGTCATTGCTGGGTGGAAGCCTGGGCTGGGAACCCTGCCTTGTCGCAGCTCCGTGCCTCAGTCTCCTCATCTGTGTGAGCAGGTGGGAGTCCCACCGTCTATTCAGACTCCCAGATGAGGTTAGGTAAGATGTGGATGATGCTTTGGACAGGGGTGGGATCCTGTCCCCCATCCTCCACTGTGGCTGTGTTCCTGCCAGGCTGCATGGCAAACGGCATGGCAGTTCAGATGTGGGGAGACACAGGGTTGCAAGGTGGGGCCACAGGCCCCCTGTTTGATTTCCTAAAGGAATTGTTTGAAAGGATTGTAAAGAAAATCGCATTAGGCTCATTGTCCCAGAAGTGTGTGGCAGCCCCATGTTGTGAACAGTGACGTCTGGTTTCAGCTTCGGGGCCTCATCAGGGTCCTGGGATTCAGCTTGCAGGTGTCTTGGAGAGATACGATGGTCCTGATCCCAGAGTGTGGATGTGAGGACCTTACCTACCTGGGAAAGGTCTCCTGACTCCTCCTCCGAGGAGTAATCGGTGAGTCCTGGGAGCAGGTGCTCTTGACTGTAACCGCTCTGACTGAAATCATTTTTACAATTCAGAGGTTGTAAAAGTGTATGCAAGGTTTTCCCATCCCCATCTGGGAAGAAAGATGCCCATTGTAGATGTCAGGCGACCTTAAGGGGATTCTGGGGTGTGTCTGGGGTTCTGAGTGACTCCATCCTGGCTTCTGTGATAGCGGAAGAAAGCCCGGCTGGTGTACCTCAGCACTGTGCAGACATGAATGGAGCTTTAAAAAGTGGCCTCTGCTGTGCGGACAGCCACGCAGAGTGCAGCAACTCGGCTGGAGGTCTTAATTACCTGCTCAGAACAGGAGATGGATCTGAGATGTGCGGAGTTGCGTGCTCGAAGTGTTTTATTTCCCGGGGCGGGCTGCGGAGCAAGGAGAGCCATATGGCCCAGCGGTTGAACAGCTGTCTCTGGAGAAGGAGCAACCAGGAGCTCCCACCATCTGGGCAAATTACAAGACTTGCGGTTTTTCCCTGTGTGTGCTGCGGGAACTTAGCAGGCAGCCGCCGAGAGGGTCCATGATGGAGAGAGATGGAATTCCCTGCATGCTCTTACCTGGCCAGCTCCACTCTACCCTAGACACCCTGGGCTACCTCCTGGGCCTGTCAGAGCTTATCTCTGAGGTCACCAGCAGCAAATGCCCTTCCAGCTTCAGCCCCCAGCCTCTGCCCAGCGGGGGAAGCCTTCCACTTCCTCTAGAAAACATAAATGTCATCCCTTTAGCCCATCCCCCTCTGGCTTCTTTGGCAGGCTGCGGAGTCTACTTGAAGAGTGCTTAGTGGTTTGGGGCTGTTATATTTTCTCTGCTCTATGATCCGTGTTAGGTTAAAAGGGCCAGGGCGGCTTTTCCTTCCCATGGAAGATAACTCAACCTGGACAGGCTCCCTTTGGGAGAATTAAAGGTGATGAGGGACTTCTGCTTGGCTGCAACTGTTAATATCTTTCCCCCAAAGAGGCTCTCTCAGTCCCCACCTCCCCAGCTGGCTGCAGGGATGAATTTATTCCAGTGTGTGTTCTCACTCCACTACTGACTCCTTTCCTTGGGTCTTTGGTGGCTTGGCAGAGCAAGGGCTGCCCATCCAAGGATACAAGAGGAGAGACACGTGGGGAGGGTGCAGCGGTCCACCATGGCTGGCTTTTCTCGTTTCTTATAGAAGTGCTTGGGGCTATGGATTTAGCTCAGTTGGTAGAGGGCTTGACTATCATGCATTAAGTCTCCAGCAACACATAAACCGAGGCGTGGTGGCACACACCTCTAACCTCAGCACTGAAGATGTGGGGCCAGGAGGATCAGACGTTCAAGGTCATCCCTGGCTATGTGCTGAGTTCAAGGCCAGCTGGGATAAAGACTCTGTTTCAGAAAAAGAAAACAAACACAGAGCTGGAAGGAGCCGTCAAGCATTTTAGCATCTGCCATAGAGAGACTAGAAGGAAACCAAACTGTCTGCCCTGCTACAACTTGTCCCCAAATAGGTGGTGGGTGGATGAGGGCTCACTCACTCACTCACTCACTCACTCACTCACTCACTCACTCAGCCTCAGGAACAGCAAGCCCAATTCTTCTTCAATGGACCTGCTGGTTCAAGATGTAGGCCGGCCACTGTAGTCCCTGACCCTTTGCGTTGGTGACAAGGAGGCGTGGCCTCTGAGCAGTACAGATGCCCTCACCCTCACTGTCCCCTTCAGGGACTTGACTTTTCCTTGCATGGGGGCCACTTGAAAGTTGTCCCTCATCATACCCACCCAAGGGGAGGATGGCAAAGGAAGCCGAATCCGTTGATGTTACTTAGAAGCCCAGGGAAGCTGGTGCCATTTTCCGAAATGGCCGCCTCCCTTTCCCCTTGGGTATTTGTAACTAGATGGGGCTACACCACCCCATCTTCCATACCATTCTGTACCTTCCTCCTCTGCATGCCGGGAGAGGACACTTGAGAGATGGCTCTTGGGGAGGTAGCAGTCTAGTACCCCAGGCTGAGCTTGTGGGCTGTGTGGGAGGCTGTGCCCAGCTGATGAAGGAAGGGAGCTTCCAGGGGGACAGCGGGGAGGAAGGAAACCACCTTGGAGACAGAGCTGTGCCCTTCGGACTCGCTGTAACGCTATAGCAACCAAGACCAGAGCCAAATGGAAGAGCTGAGGCACAGAGCGGAGGCGAGGTCCTAGTCCAGGTCTCCAGGTCCCATGCACACGCAGCAAATCAGGAGACACGAGCTGGGTCCTGGTCCTTCTCTGCACCCCAGTCAAGGAATCCCGCATTCTCAGAGTGAGGTGGGGCTCTGGGCATTTGTCTCCAGATGTTGACATTTCCCAGAGGCCTCTGGGCCTTCATTCACACTCCTGATAGGCAAGTTTGGCCACACAGAGGGTTTCACATCTACTTTGACCCAATCCAGGCGGACAATAGCAGCCTTGCTTTGATTTCCTTAGTTGTGCTGGTATCTGATTATTTGATCAATACTGAGGAAACCACTTGACCTCCCTACAAGTCCACAGGAGCAGGGGGTGGGGAGCTCAAAGCTTCCGAGATGACTGTCCAGGGCCAGCCTGATTCCACTGCTTGTGTATGTGTGTGTGTGCACACGCGCGCGCGTGCGTCGTGTGTGTGTGTGTGTGTGTGTGTGTGTGTGTGTGTGTGTGTGTGTGTGTGTGTGATGTGTATGTGTGTGTGTGTAGGCCTGAGGTTAACTTCAGGTGTCTTCCTCAATTGCTTTCTACCTTATTTATTTAGTCAGAGTTTCTCACTGGACCTGAGACTTGCTGATTCTCCAAGTCTAGCTAGCCAGCTTGCCCCAGAGATCCCTGTCTCGCCTCTCATGTATCACAGATGGGCCACTGTCTAGCTATGTGCATTCTGGGGACCTGAACATTGGTCCTCATGCTTGTATGACAAGCACTCCCAAGCCCAGCTCTTCAGATATTTAAAGAACTCCCTCTTTTTTCTGCCCAAATATTTTCTTTTTCCAGACTAAAATATCATTTATTGACTTAACAATTGATTTTCGAGTACCTCTTATGTACCAGACCCTGGGCTGAGTGCTAGAAAGACGGAAATTCACAAAGCAGACATGTTCTTTTATCCAGGGAGCTCACAATCCAGCATGCCATCAGTCCCAGGCCCTCCCTGTCCCTCCCCTTGAACAGAGGAAGAGCTGCAGGTCTGTTTAGCTTGATCATGGCAGAAAATGGCAGCCTACTTTGATTCTCACATTTTTTACTGGTGTTTGTGTGATGCTGGAGAGACCCTTAACCTCTCTGGATGTCCTCTTGGGGATGATTCTTGCCTAGTTCCTTCTCAGAGGTAGCATATGGGGTCCGGCATGGTTTGGATGTTCCCTTTGTTACACCACATGTGCAGTGTTGGATCCTGCAGGACCAGAGGGCAGGAAAGGAAAGATGTCTGTTGGCTGGTGTTTGGACACTAATTATTACACCTTTTCATCCACTCAGCAAATGTGCTTAAATTGTCAGACAGCTTTCTGTCTGTCTGTCTGTCTGACCTGACTGTCAAGGTACAGGAGAATCAAAGCGAGGCAAACACTACCACAAAGTTGCACCCTACCCCTTACTTAGTTTTATTCTGACAGTATATATTGAGTGGCCGCTGTGCCCTGGCTTGTGGCTGGCTGTGGATAGGAGGGATGGACACAGGAATTGGGGTTTAGATCCCATGGATCTAGCAGCTCATTGAGAGGCTTCTGGTAGTTGTCTCCAAATAAATCACAAATGATATTTTTGGCCAGGTAGTGGTGGCACACACCTTTAATCCCAGTACTCGGGAGGCAGAGGCAGGTGGATCTCTGTGAGTTTGAGGCTAGCCTGGGCTACAGAGTGAGTTCCTGGAAAGGCACAAAGCTACACAGAGAAACCCTGTCTCGATAAACCAAAAAAAAAAAAAAAAGAAAAAAATTATGTTTTTGATCAGTTTCACAAGGAAAAGAATCTAGGGTTCTGCGAGCCAATGATGAGATTCCCCCTCAGATGGGAAGATGAGGAAGTAAGGGTTAAGAGTTCACAGGTGACCTGGGGAGCAGAACTGAATGGGGGGAGGTTCTGAGCTGGCCAGGGGTTCTGTGTACTAAGGAACTAGAAATGGGACCGGGGAAGTAGTTGGCCTTGCAAGCACAAGGACCTGAGTCTGACCCTCAGAACCTGCGGTGGTTTGAATAAAAATGGCTCCCATAGGCCCATATGCTTGAATGCCTAGCCATCAGGAAATGGAACTCTTTGATAGGATTAGAAGGATGAGGAGGCGTGGCCTTGTTGGAGGAAATGTGTCACTGGGGTGAACTTTGAGGTTTCAAAAGCCCATGCCAGGCCCAGTGTCTCTTTCTTGGCCTGCAGATCAGGATGCAGATCAGCTACTGCTCCAGTGCCATACTTCCTGCCATGATGATAACGGACTGACCCTCTAAAAATGCAAGCAAGCCCCCAATTAAACGCTTTCTCTTATGAGCTGCCATGGTCATGATGTCTCTTCGTAGCAATAGAACAGTGACTAAGACTGAACCCATGTGGAACAAATAAGAAAAAGCCCAGTGTGGTGTGGTATACACTTGTCATCTCAGCTCTGGGGAGGAAGAGACAGGCAACCTATCTTGGTGAGGTCCAGGCCAATGAAAACCCTAGCCAAAGAAAAGAAAAGAAAGAATACCTGAGGTTATCTTCTGATATCTGAGTACACATGCACACACTCATGTATACACATGCATACAGAAACCCTGGGAGTTCTTGGGGACCAGAGTGAGTGGGTCAGTTGAGGTGAAGGGGGGGGCAGATTCCTAGCAGTTTCCACTATAATAGGACCCATGGTCTTGGCATTCTCAGCTGAACCAGCCCAAGCACAGACAAGGCCTCAGAACAGAGGCTGGGGCGTGGAAGAGTTGCTGATACAGGCAATGATACCACCCCCCGAGACTGCCAGGTGTAGGGAACCACCACCCACCTTGGGATCCCCTCTTCCCTGTGTGGGAACAGGATTCCTATTGTAGATAATGGTGTCAACTCCCTCTGTAGATAGGGGGTCTCCAAGGTAGACTGGCTTCCTGCTATGATACTGCCAGGAACTCCGCTTCCTCTCCTGAGCAGGGATTCCCAGCTGACCACTTCTAGAGGACCCTGTCTGTGAGCGGTAAGTCAAGAGGGAGTGGAGAAGGGATGGGAAGTCAGGAACACTCGTGGTTGAGAGGGGCCTTGTGACGACCTCAGTGTTAAGAAGGAGATGCGTCGATGAGTGAGACCCGTGCTCTTCCCTCCCCCTCCCTCTGGGCTCAAGGCAGCCTTTCTCTGCAAGGCATTGGCAGCTGCTGGTTCTTACACACATGGGGAAAAGCACCCACAGCAAATGAGTCACTCTAGGAATTAACTGATTTCCAAGTTCCTAAGTGGTGAAAACAAAACGAGCTCAGCCACCCAACTCTCCTACAGTACTTTACAATTTGTCTTTTCTTTCTTTCTTTCTTTCTTTTTTTTTTTTTGTGTGTGTGTGCCTATTCACATGTGTTTGGTGCACATGTATGTACTCCACATATGCATATGGAGGTCCAAAATTGATGTTGCATGTCTCTCTTGACTACCCTCACTTTATTTATTGATGCAGGGTATCTCACTAAACATGGAACTGGCCGATTTCAGAAAGTCTAGCTAACTAGTTTGTTTGAAGGACCCTGTTTCTGCCTCCCAAATGCTGGGATTAGAGGAGCTGACATGCCTGCCTAGCTTTCAGGCAGGTCCTGGGAATCCAAATTCCAGTCCTCACGCTTTCACAGCAACTGATTTATCCATTGGGCCAGCTCCCCAGCTCCCATACTTTATGATTTCTACAAAAACACCCACCTATCTGTTAGACTATGAGTATGCAAGTGGCGAGGAATGATTCACCACTCTCCTTTTGGCTTCTGGGAAGCCAAGTGTATCCAAGGCCACTCAGGCAGATCCCTGCTGTGGTCCTGGAGCAATGTAAAGCAGGGTTCTGGGCACTGTGTGTCTCCCCAAGTATAAAAGGATGAAGCTCAAGGCTGAGGCCTGACGTCTGCCTTCCAGGATGCTTGGGCTCCATGGTAACCCTCAGATGCACTCTGGGCATCAGACTGTTTCTGTTGCTCCGGTGAAATGTTCTGTTGAGTGCTTATATGTGTGCCCCCAGGGGCACAGGGTGGCAGAGGCAACATTATTTATGTGTTTAAAGGGTTGAGTTACTCGTCACCTTTCCTTTATTGTTTGATCCCCCTGGGAGAAGATGACTCCTGCCCTTCTTGGGCTTCTGGCTCACGGCAGCGGTGCCCTCCACCGCCAGATGCACGCTGAGTGCAAGCAGTTTGTAAGGCCAGGCTTCCGTCCCCATCCCATCACAGCTGCCTGTTATGGCTCTGTGTCCCCTTCCTCAGCAACCAGCCAGTATCCACCTGGCATCCGCTCTGCCCGACCTGAGGGTTAGAAGGAACAGCAGACGGGGGTCTTTGTCCTCTGGTGGCAGAAGATTGTCCAGGTTGCTGGATGAGCCCCACACCCACATGCAAGGTGACAGCTGGCGTCACAAGTTGCCGTGAGTGGCATCCGTGAGAACAATGCAGGTGTTGTGTGCCACACCGAGAAGTTGCCAGGGGTACCCTTGTGACTTCGAGACTCAGTGTCCTCATCTGGAAAGTGGGGACAGCAGGTCTGTTTTGCTGTTTAAGGAAGCTGAGGAAACAAAGAAAGAGTCAAACATGCACCTGAGAAACCAGAAAGTGGGTGGGGATGTAGCTCAGTCGGAAGACGGTCACCTAAAATCCGTGAAGCTCTGGGTTCAAGACCCACCACCACATAAACAGGGCTTGGTGGCTTGGGCTTGCAATCCCAGCACTTGATGTAGAGGTGGAGGGTCATAAATTTAAGGTCATCCTCAACTACATAGCAAGTTCAAGATCAGCATTGGAGACAGGTGACCCTGTCACAAAAAAAAAAAAGAAAGAGAGAGAGAGAGAGAGAGAGAGAGAGAGAGAGAGAGAGAGAGAGAAAGAAAGAAAGAAAGAAAGAAAGAAAGAAAGAAAGAAAGAAAGAAGAAAGAAAAAAGAAAAGGAAAAGAAACAATAACAAAACCAGCTCAAGGTCACTTTGGTCGACAGAGCCAGTTTGAAGCCAGCCTGAACGACATTATAATCCGTCTCAAATAAATGAACCCAAACTTAGGTATTACAAAGGGGTCCAGATGACTAGTATCTAAATATTCCAAAAATGGAAACTGGGATCTGCTTGCCTCTTGTCTTAGGGTTTTATTGCTGTGACTAGACATCACGATCATGGCCATTCTTATAAAAGAAAACATTTAACTGCAGCTTGCAGTTCAGAGGTTTAGTCCATTATCATCATGGCATGAAGCATGGCGGCACACGGGCAGACATGGTGTCGGAAAGATAGCTGAGAGTTCTACATCTGGATCTGCGGGCAGCAGGAAGAGACTATGTGACGCTAAGCCTGGCTTAAGCTTCTGAGATACAGAAGATACTGGGGGTATATCACCACCCCCAGAGCACACTTCCTCCAAGAAGGCCACACCCACTCCAACGAGGCCACACCTCCTGATAGTACCACTCCCCCTCCCTATGGGCCTATGGGGCTGTTTTATTCAAACCACCACACCTTTCTTCAGTCTCTCCCCCTCTTCCTTCTCCTTCTATCTTTTGTTTTTTTGTTTGTTTGTTTCTTCCTTTCTGCACACACCTTCAGGATTTCTTCCCTGTGTAAAACCCATGGCCATTGCAGGTCAGAGAGTGACTGAGGAGCTGAAGAGAGAAGGAATGGGAAGAGGGAGGAGGCAGATGTCTCAGGAGATCACTTTGAGAAAAGTTGGGATGAGCTTGGCTCGTATGTGAGTAAACCAGTGCCCTTCTCAGTGTGACAGGCAGAAAGGTCACCCCAGGAGTCTGTGAAGTTCCGTTTTATTTGGTGTTGGGTGAGACCAGTGGGATGTGGATGCTGCTGCCTTAGCCCCCCCCCATCCTCCTCCTCCACCCCCCCCCCCCCCCCCGGCACTGCGGAGCCCCTGGAGAACCTGCTGTTGTCCAGGGTTCAGTGGAACAGGACACAGTCACTGCTGGGAGGTGACTTCCAGGGTCTCAGCTTAGCAGCCAGCAGAGGTCACAGTCCAGCTCCTGGACAGAGATAAATCTTTCTCCAAACTTTCCAGTACCATTCCTTAGGTCACTGTGTGGTCATACATCATCACTGGGGACTGGCTGGACGCTGGATGGAGTCCTCCAGCTGAGGTTCCTGTGGGTGGCCACAGAGACTTTTTGGAGACTCCTCTATCTTTCAGTTCAGTAGTCTTCGTTTCCTGCACAGATAGCGTGTTCTCCTGGCTCAGAATGTATCAGCTGCAGAAGTGGGTGAAGACTCCTCAGCCCCTCTCCTGAAGGAGTTGCTGGTTGCATGGTCTTTGCAGAGAAGTTCGAGGTATATTTCAGGACATACATATGCATATTCTTGCCCTGTAATTTCTCACGGAGGGTGCCGCATGCTAAGCTCTCTGCTCTTTGCCACTCTGGCCCTGGCTTCCTGGGTTTTATTGCACTGATGCCCTTGGTTGTGTTGCTGTGACTGTATTTTCCTACTGTGGTGTGTGTGTGTGTGTGTGTGTCTGTGTGTGTGTGTGTCTGTGTGTGTATGTCTCTGTCTATGCATGTCTGTGTATGTGTGTCTATCTGTGTGGTGTGTGTGTGTGTGTATGTTTGTGTGTGTGTCTGTGTGTATGTGTGTCTGTGTGTGTGTCTCTGTGTGTGTGTGTGTTTGCATGTCTGTGTGTGTGTTTCTGTATGTTTGTGTGTGTGTCTGTGTATGTGTGTCTGGGTGTGTGTGTCTCTGCGTGTCTGTGTGTGTCTATGTGTGTGTATGGGTGTGTGTGTCTGTGTGTGTGATGTGTGTGTATCTATGTCTGTGTGTGTATGATGTGTGTATGTCTGTATCTATGTCTGTGTGTGTCTGTGTGTGTGTGTGTGATGTGTGTGATGTGTGTGTGTGTCTGTATCTATGTCTGTGTGTATGTGATGTGTGTGTGTCTATATCTATGTCTGTGTGTGTATGTCTGTGTCTGTCTGTGTGTGTGTGCATGCGTGCATGTGTGCTGATTTACTCTCATTCTTGGATGGACAGTTAGTTTGTGCCCAGGTTCCTGCTGCTGTCACCAGTGCTATGGCATGTGACCTTGCCTACTTGTCATGTTGAAGCTGAGCTTCTTCCCCAAAAGACACAGATCGGCATGAGGGTCAGATGAGCATATGAGATAGGGCCCCGACCTCTCACCCCAGTTCCTCTGCCTAGCGTCCATGAGCCACTCTGGTGCTTCATGCCATCCCATTGGGGTTGCCAGTGTCGCGCCAAGACCCATTGGTCTTGCAAGGTTCTGTCTGTCAGAGAGGCCGTGGTGGGGTTAGTCTCCTCACCTTAGTCCGTACAGCCCTGAGTTCGATCCTGTCTTCACCATGTAGAAGCTGTATAACAAGTGGTAGTGGATTTTAAACATTTTAAACAATGTTAAGTGTCTCTGGTCTCACGATTGAATTGTCAGGAGACGGTAGGCTTCAGCCGAGTCAGGAATGGTTCAGGTTGGAGGATGGAGTCAGCTTCTGGAAGCTCCAGGCTGCACTGACTGTGGTTGGCAGGCAGCCAAGGCCTCTGGAAGCTTGCTCTTCCCACCCCAACGATGCTTAGGCCAAGTAACCAACCATTTTCTGGAGATCCCTGACTCTCAGGCCAGGGTGGGAAAGGAGGCCAGGGTAGAGGGGATCTTTTTAGTGATACATAACTCCTGTAAAGTGGAACATTCCTGGCAATCCACGCCACGAAAGGCTGCAGTTTGATGAGGACTCATTCATAAAATCACTCCCAGAAAGTGCAGGGAACTTAGGGCTCCCATGGCTGGGCACAGGTTCTGGATGGGAAGACAGGGGAGGGCTGGGCTGGGAGTCTCTCCCATCTCCTTTATGAGTTGCTAGAGCTATTAATAAGGGATGCTAAGCGGCTCCCAATTTAGCTCCTCATGGGCATGAGATTTTAAACCAGCAGGACCATGAGCTGTTTGCTACTGGGGATGTAACAGGTACCTGGCTCCTGAACCATGGGGTGGCCTTCGCGCAGACAGGGTGACGGCCTCAGAGTGGACCCAAGACAAAGACTAATACCGAAGGGAGGGTGATTGCACAGGGTGGGCACCATGTGTCCTAGACATACCCACTGGGAGGTATGCTTCCTACTAGTTTGTCTTGGGCCTACTTCAGATCCTGAAGCCTCCGGAAGGCTGGTCAGGTGGAATCAGAAGGGACCTGGAGCCAGAGGCAGGGAGGGGCAAGCTTGGCGGTACTGCACCCAAGCTCTGAGAAGGCAGATTGCAGCTCAGTGAAGCGTAGAACTTTCTAGTAATCAGAGCTGTCCAGAGGACTGGGACGATGTGGATTCATTCCATCAAATATCCAACAGTTGTTTACGAAGCTGCTGAGTGCTTGTACTGTGCTGGACCCCAGGATGTGACAGTGAGAATAAACAGTATCATTCTTCCCGCCAAGCGGTGTCATGTGACCAGGATGAGGCAGGGAAGGTGCTAGAGAGCTGTCTTAGGATCACCTAACTTCCTGAGGTTGTTCAGGGACCACTTCCTAAGGTGGATGACCTTGAAGTGAGACCTCCGTCAGTCAGGTAAGGAAGGAAGGTCTGTCAGTGCCCAGGCCCAGGAGCTGGAGAGAGGCCTTTTCTCTTGAAGTTACGCTGCAGTGGATGGAGGCTGGAGCAGAGCAGACCTTAGCTGCTGACAGAGCTGGTGGATGGAATTCGGCATGAGATGTTAGACAAGGAGCTACAGATGCTAATGTCTAGCTGGAGTGGAGACAGACAGTGTTATTACTTGGCCCTTTCTGCAAAGATGCCGTGGTTCTGGGTGTCTGCAGAAGTCGCTGAGTCCAGCATGTTTATCTTTTGCCTGGTATGTACGGATGTGTTCATGCATATGTGTCCACATATGTGTGTGGAGATATGCATGTGGAGGCCAGAGGTCAACCTCAGCTGACTTCCTCAGTTTGTCTCTACCTTGTTTTTGAGACAGTCTCTCATTGAACTTGATGCTCACCAGTTCAGTTGGGCTGGCTTGGCTAGTGGGCTCCAGGGATCTGCCTGTCGGCCTCCCTAGATAGATCCAGGGTTCAGACGCATGCCTCTGTACCTGGCTTTTTACATTGATGCTGAGACTCGAACTCGGGTCTTCCCGATTATACAGCAAACACTTTACTGACTGAGCCAGCTCCTAGGCCCTGACCTCAGCATGTCTGAGGGTCAAGTTCATGCTGCTTCTTCTAAAACCAGTGGTAATGTCTTGAGCCAGGATTTCTGAGCCCTTGCTGGGGCCTACTCTGCCCAGCCCTTTGTAGGCTTCATCTTGTTCTGCCCTCCTGACCCAGATAGACCCATAGGTTTTCTCACAGTCCGTCATTTTAATTGGCTCAGGGCTACACAGCTTGCCAGGGAGAGGCACTGAGACTCCCACCCAAGTCTGTCCAGCTGACAGCACATGCTGACTACCTGCTCTGATCTACTTGGGGTCTGTCTGATGGAAGACAGGCACTGGGCACTGGTCCATCTGTCCATCCTCCATCACCACCTCTTTGGGGGCCCTGTCACACAAACCACAAGAAGAGGCCAACTCCTTTGGGGGAAGGCAAATTTTAAGAGAGAGGCAGAATTTTTATTATTTTTTTAAATCAGTGTTGAAAAAGAAAAGAAAGAGAAGGAAAAAAGAATGCTTGACAAGCTTCATGTTTTGCTTGCCTCGTAGGTGGCGAGGATCAATTTCCTAAGGAAAAAAAAATCAATCAGTTGGAATGTGTCTTTCTGGAGAAAGTCTGGCATCTGTCAAACGGGGAAAAAAATACCTAGAAAAAACTCTCCTTGGGTCGTGTGCTGAGGGTTGCTGACTCAGGCCGTATGTTCCAACGTCATTAACCAGTTGAAAGCTGTTGCTCCTTGAGGGACACAGGCTGGCGGTTGGAGCAGCTCACTGGGAAAATCCTCTACAAAGCAGGGACGGCTGGGCTGCCAGGAGCAGACCCTGGGCCTTCTGCACCCTGGAGGTTGCTGACTGCCAGGCCAGGGCTTTTATCAGGCCGCATGGTTGGCAGGCTGGCAGCATGCGGGGACCCGATAGCAGCGTTCTGACAGGTGGCAATTCTAATTGGTAAACCATTATTCGAAGTTCAGCCATGTTTGAAGCAAGTCAGGCTGATATCTTAGGATGATTGGTAGCGATGTGAGGGAGGTCCCCGGATGTGGGTGGGGTGGGGAGAGGTGTTTGTTATCTGACATTGGCACTTGATGACAGATGGCTCCCTGGGGGCTCTAGGATGGAATGGGAGGCTGCAGTCTTCTCCACTGGGTTTGGCTGTGACCAGTCGTTGGGAGCTACAGTCCCCGGGCATTTTTCTAAAAAGCGTTTTGTCAGGGCCGGGATGGAGCTAAGTTGGTAGAGTGCTTGCCTAGCATTCTGGAAGCCCTGGATCTCATCCATCCTCAGGACTGCAAGGACTGGACGGAATGGCACAAGCCTGTAATCACAGCACCCAGGAGGTAGAGGCAGGAGGATCAGAGGTTCACAATCATCTTCAGTGACATAGGAAGTGGAGGCCAGCTTGGACGACAAGACTCTGTCTTAAAAATAAACAAATAAGCACAGCTCCTTGGCTGAACCCAGTGGAGTGTCGGGGCTTAGCATAGCCAGGTCTTCTAGCTGAGTTATATAGCCGTTCACCCTCAAGCAGACCGGCAGGACCCACATCGGAGATGGAGGGTCCTGGATGGGGAAGGACAGAGGTCCAGCTCCTGTTGACTGTGCTTCTGTCGTGTCTGGTTCCATGCTGGAACACTGAGATATTAGATAGAGACCTCCTTCTTGCCTTTGTTGGCGGGAGCTCAGTGAGCAGAACAGAGAAGTCAGTGCTGTGGCCTGTGGGGCCAGCTGGGTGCTAGAGAGCAGGGAGGGGTCCTGGCCCAGCTTGGGCCACGGTTGGATTATGCAGTCACGAGGAGCTTCCTGGAGGAGGTGGCCCGAAAGTGAACATGACAGGTAGACACATTTACACACACACACAGTCCCTACACACACAGCACATCTCTTGGGCCTCCATGAGAGAGAAGTTTCAGGGGCTGGGTCATGGTCTTTTTCCATTTTTTTTTTTTTCTCGGAGAGCCAGAAGAGAAAGGAGCACGATGTTGCCCTTGGTGGGTGATTGTCCACCGTGAGCTGACCTGAACTGTGGCTTCTCCATCTCCCGTCCCCATACCCCTAATGCTCCCAG
This sequence comes from Peromyscus maniculatus bairdii, assembly GCF_049852395.1. Taxonomy (NCBI): domain Eukaryota; kingdom Metazoa; phylum Chordata; class Mammalia; order Rodentia; family Cricetidae; genus Peromyscus; species Peromyscus maniculatus. The sequence continues at coordinate 61,927,053 of NC_134858.1, forward strand.
TCAATGCTGTCTCTCCCTCCCTGCCTCCACTAACAAGAGATTCTTCCTGGCCCTAACTCGGGCCTTCAGATCATCCTCTGAGCTGAAAATGCCACACCAGGACTGTGATGTCCCGGGTTCTCTACCCAGTCCCGAGAAGAGGAATATGATTAACAGTAGCAAGTGGGGGAACAGGCACAGCTGGAAGCTCCTGTTGTAGGTGCTTTGCAGGCTTTCACTTCCTTGGAGTTTGCAGGGTCACAGATGAGGCAGGTGAGGACACTGAGGGTCAGAAGGCTGCCCAAAGACGTGCAGCTAATGAATGGCCGAGCGGGAACCCAGTACATGATAACAACACAGCACCATGGGGTAGCAGTCACCTAGAGTGCCCTGAAGGAAGATGAGGTGCTAGGGCCTGCTCAGAGGATGGAAGTGAGGTGGAACTTGCAGGCCTGCTTCCCCAGACCAGGGAGATGTTGTGTCCTGTATATCCTCCCAGCTCTGCAGGGGAACAGCTGCCTCCCTAAACGTGACTGTTCCTGTCCTGGAGTCAAACATGGCCGTAGCCACTCAAAGCCAAGTCCAGATGTGCGGAGAAGAAGAGCCAGCTGACCTGGATCTTCCTGGTTGAGGATGGCGATTACAGAGATTACTGGGGGGAACTCATCTCTAGATTGTTCTAGAGCTCCCTGGAGATTCCTAAGTCCCCCTCCACAGACACAGACACATGCATACATGTCATATAGGGATTGTGACCTTGGCCGTGGCAGAATTGTTCATGCTAAGCATGTCACCTCAGAATTGGCACTTGGGCCCACTTGGATGGAGGTTATTTTGTTTCTAAGCAGAATCCAATGACAACCTGGTCGGTGGCTCCTGTCAGGAATGCTAATGCCGAGCTGATCAATGTGCCTTGGGGCACAGGGGGAAAGGGGAGGTCATGGGAAGCTCCAGAAGCCATATGCCATGGAATTCCAGAGGCTACCCTGTGTCTGGACCCTAGACCTTCTCTAGTCCTCACTTGGTATGGGGCCAGGAAGCATGTCTTTATTTGTCTTGACCTTTTCATGTGAAGGAATTTTATAGTTCCATTAACTAGTGAGACCGTTTGCAAGCAGCCAGGCAAAATATATTACCATGAGCACCTTGGGGACTCGTGGGTCGTCTTGGGTGGAATGCTAATAGAATGGAGAATTGATTCAAGGGGCTCTCCACCATGAGGGGCAGCCAGTGGTCAGGAAGGCCAGTGTTGCCTCCATAGTTTGTCTGCTGAGGGGCTGCCCATGCCAACTCCTTGTGCCCCAAAGACTGCCCCTCCAGATGCTGTCTGCTCCTCAGGACACATTGTCCCTGCACCAAGCTGATTTTGTGTGTGTGTGTGTGTGTGTGTGTGTGTGTGTGTGTGTGTATACATGTTTGTACATGTTTCAGGTCTGTCTCTCTCCCTCTCTCTCCCCCTGCCGTGTGTGTGTGTGTGTGTGTGTGTGTGTGTGTGTGTGTGTGTGTGTGTGCCAGAGGACAACTTTGAATGTTGTTCCCCAAGCATTGTCCACCTTGTCTTTTCTTTGACATCATCTCTCACTGGCCTGGAACTCACCAAGTAAGCTAGGCTGGCTGGCCAGGGAGCCTCAGGGATCTGCTTCTCTGCCTCCCTGTACTGGGATTACACACGTGCATCACCACACACAGCTTTTTAAGCCTGGGGTCTTGGGTTCACACGCAGGTCCTCTACTGACTGGGCCATCTCTTTAGCTCCTCTCAAGCTTCACTCGAAATGAACGAACCCAACCAAAAGCTGCTGCACTGTAGCCCCCCCCCCCAGAACTAGAGTGACCGCGGGTCATGCCGCTAACCCCCCTTCATCTCAGACCTGGAAACGGAGGTCCGAGGGAGGGAGGAGCTCAGCTACATTCTCACAGCCAGTCAGCACCAAGTCTGGGACGGCCGCTTGCTTGTCTCCACCTGAGGTCCAGGGCGCAAGGCAGCATGTGGATGAGAGCATCCCGTGGGTGACCTCAGACCCCAGCATGGCTCTGGACCAGTTAGGCTTCCAGCAAGAGATGGAGGGTGCGATGGGGAGGGTCCCCGGGGAGAGTTTAATGATAAAGTGGTGGTTTTT